>NW_020897803.1:2585693-2603323 GCF_003984885.1 Neopelma chrysocephalum | reverse complement strand
TTTTTTTGGCTGAATATGGTAGGGTTTAATAATATCAGGCTGAAAAGTACATAGAAGCACTTGCATCACTGCAGAGCAGCCAGGAGAATTTTCTTCCTTTAGTTGCTACGTTAAGACATGTTAACATCAAGTTCTTGCCCTGCAAAGAGTGACAGGATTTTACATTTTTCATGTCTCAGGAATTCATAATCCATATTAAAAGAAAAGAAAAATATCACAACAGCTCCAGTGCCGTTCCATTAGAATTTTTAAACAGGATAGTGAGCTACATGTCTCCTTCATTTCCCATAATTAGAGGTTTAAATGTGCTTTAAAACATTAGTGACTGGTGTAGCTTTAGCCTGAAACAGGTCATGATAGAGCATAGGTCTGCAAAAATAAATCTCACAGAAGGAGAAAGCACCGACTGAGAAGGATTTTCCAGGTGGTTTCCTTGGGGTAGAGGTGATGTGAGCAAGAATGGGGCTGTCTCACAGAGACTCCTTCCACAATCATCAACCATTGACTAAACTGGGCTTCAGAGCTACTTACAAATTGATTCACAGAAAGCCTGTGTACAGCACCACTCCCAAAAGAAGATAGTTTTGCATTGGGGTTGTTTTTCAGTGGGTTTAGAGTTGGGTTTTTTAAATGGATTTCCCTGTTTGATCACCAAGTCCGAGGCAGTAAAAGTAGGGAACTCTAACTCACCACAGTACTCAGGGCTCTGTGTTTCCCAGAGTGAAAGAGATTCCTGCAGCCTCAGAGGCAGTGAAGCCAAAAGCACAACAGCTCAAGCTGATACAAAAAGCATTCAGGAAATCAAACTCAGAGGTTGAGAAAAATAAAAGAAAAAAGAAGAAAAAAAGGAAGTTGTTTATTTTGAACACAGTGACATTAAATTCCAATTTAAAGGCAATTCGGGAATCAACCATTTCAAATTAGTCAGCCTAGTGGTTTATGAAAACAACATGAACCCTCTCTCAAAGCAGGGATTCTCCCCACTCCCTCTCTCCCAAACACACACATTTTGGACAATGCAACTCTAGAATGACTTTTTTAAAGGATATTTAGTGCCTCATGTCACCTTTGACAGGCTCTGCTCTCAAGTCAGAGGAACGAACCCCTGTGGCTTCAGTGGGGAGATTCCTTTCCTGGCAAGAAGGGCCCAAGCAGGAAATCATCTTCTCCAAGGTTTCATAGCAACATCCTCACCACCTCCTACAAGCTCAGTACCCCTACTCAAAACAAGAATACCAGGGTCATAAAGGCAGACAGTCATTTTCTTTCTACTTTTCAGAGAAGAAAAGTAAGGGAGGGGAAAAAAGATTTACTGTCTCAGGTTTTGTTTTACTAACTTGTTTCCTTGTCACTGACATTTCACTTTCTCAAAAAAAAACCAAAAAAACAACCAACCTACAGAAAACAAAGCAGCCTTCGACTGAGAACTTATTTTCGCTATTTTGCAATGCACAAGTACTTCCTAACTGAGAGTAGTGTGGTTATAAGGCATCTAAGGTTAAGGTGAACCAGTTTCTAAACTATACTGAGCTTTGTTCCATATTCAAATACAAACTGGTATTTTTCCAATCCACCAGGAAGCTAAAATTAACTCCAGAAGATGTTACTGTCCTGCAGAAACCTTCTCAGCAGGCTGGGAGCTCTGCAGCCAACAAGCCAATACCAGCACAGTTCAAATGAATCAAAGGAGTTTCAAAATGTGTCTTCAAGAAGTTCAGCTACCAGGTGTCTGCTCTTAGTGAATACAGCTCTAGCTGTACTCATAGGTAGGCCTTTTCTCTAATTAATAATACATAACATTAATTTTCATCTCTGATCAGTTCACATTTGCTGAGTTTCAAAGAAAGTTACCTTAAGCTCCCCTTTCCCTCTCAGGATGGGTGATGTTCTCTTAATGTTTCAGTAAGAACAAAAGCAATGGCACAGGGTGGCAAACAGATGGGTGTCTCCTCTGCTCTTCCAACCACATACCCTTGGCAGAGGGAGATCTGAACCTTAAGGTTTGGAAGTTGAAAGTCAACGACCTTTATTGTCCTCAGGTATTTCTCCTCCCTAGGATCAATTCTTATGGCAAGCAACAAATGGCCAGATTCAAAGATCAGCTGGACCATCTTTCAAGAGAGCAAATTTCAAAAAAGCAAAGGATTTTTCTTCACAGAGAAAACCTGTAAGGTCTGTAAGTCAAATGCAGTAGCAGCTCTCAGGCAGTCCTTTAGTGTTATTTAGGTAAACAAATTAATTCACACACATCCCCAGATGATTGCTTTATTATGAGGTTTTGGGGTTTTCTTTAGATCAAGACCATCTTGTTCTCATAGGATGCGCCTCAGGAAAAAAAAAAGTCTTATATGAGGACATTAGATACACACTTTGCTTCTATCAAACTATGTCTGAGATTTTATCCTCTTTATACTTGACCCAGTCCCAACAGCATTGCTCACAGCAAGAGCATTGGCAGTATCCCTTGCCTTGAAGGCTTATTTGCTCTATGCACAACTGCCCAGTCACCTGAAGGCCAGGTGGATTATTCTTCCCTTGGCTGAGTTTTATCTCTGTCAGTATTAAAATATTTGGGGACTTGATTATTTATGAAAATTGTTTTGATCCCAACAAGTTTACCTTGCCAGGTTCCTGTAAGTGTAAAACTCTAGGAGATCTTGTCCAGAAATCAAAGATCTTTTAAGGCACATCTGCAAATTGCTTTCTATTCTCCAATATATAAATATACAGTATTTCCTCATTATTTCCACTCAACTGCCAGCGTAATGAACTCTTCATAAGTTTCCTGGTGGCACATTAAAATAGTCCACACCATGAGGCAGTTCAAGTCTCAATCAACACATTCTTAGCAGTTGTTTCTGCTCAATAAAGAATTATTCTGTTGGTTGGTGTGGTTGTTCAGTGGTAGCCACGATAGACTTAAGGACACATGGAAGTATAGGGAAAGGTAACCCAGATGGATTACCATCTTCTGACACCTCTCTAGCCCTCATTAAATTAAGGCAACCAAACTTTCTGGAAGACAACCCTCCATCTGAAGACCTCATCAGCTATTACTACATAGGATTGACCAAGATTTACTACATAACATGAAAAATAGAAAAGCTGGGATAAACAGTGGTATCAACTTTGTATAATTTCCCTTTAATGATTTTTTTTTTCCCCCCCACCACCCTGATTTTGTTAATTCAGATAATGAAAGTTATCACTACGTTTACAGAGGCAAAGGAATGAAAGTGATATCATATTACAAGCAGCTGTAGCAGATACTTCCGGCTGCTTCCAGTACCACATTCCCACCAGCAAACAATTTTCTGGGTACTCCATGCACTACTAAAACCCCCTTTCTACTCCAAAGAAAAAAAAATTAAAACCCCACAACCCCCAAACCACGTTACCAAACCCAACACACTGGCACACTCCCTTTTTGCTGGGAACACTTCAAGGCACACAGTAAAGATGGTTTCACATTTCTGCTTCATTCAGACTTAATAAAAAGCTGAGCAGTCATGGGTGAAGATGTGTTACTGAAACTCACAGAAATGTAAAATGCTTTAAAATTGAAACTGTTGGCCTTTAAGTGGCTGGAGATAATAGCTGAGCTGCAGCCATGCTGCTTTTAATTTAACAGCACTGAGTGACAAATGATAGCATGACATGGAGAGAAATGGCCTCCCTGCAGAGTCTTGCTCTTTGCAAAGTTTTTAGTGTGCTTACTAATCAAATATGAAAATAAGCACACTGTAAGCAGCACCTTTTAGTTTATGAAGGGACTTGAACTAAAACCTCACAGATTTCTTAAGCAGTTAAGCTAGAAAGCTTTTCCATCTGGAAATTATCTTTTGCTGTAAATTTCTCTCTTTCACCTTTTCTGTTTAGCAGAAGACCAAACAACAGCGTATAAATCAGGGATTTTTGGAAGTCTTTAGAAATCCATAGCACCGTCAAAGTAAAAAACGCTATATGAACCAAGGGTGTAAAGTTCCTCAACTCTACCAAGGTAGCCTTCTCTAACCCTAGTTAGACTTGTTTCAAGACTTGTTTTCCTCAGCAATTCTCTTGCTGACCACCAAATACCGTAAGACTTGTCCTCAGTCTCCTATTTTTGCCATTGTATTTACTCACATGGTTTACCACAGTGTGGTGATAATAACTGTGCCCTCCTACTTCTGACCCAGCTCCAAGCATAAGCTCAAGACTCCCATTTTTTAGCCTTTACCATCTGATGATTTTTGCCTTTGAATTAACCATTCAGATCATCATATTGTCTTACAATTCAAATGTTGTATGAATTCAACTTCTAAACACGAGTAGTATCTGATAACCCCAACTACAAAGCAAGACAAACAAAGTTTATGCAACCCAGTAAAGGATGGTTTGCAGGGGACAGCAACTTTTGTCTCAATCCTCTCAGTAGAAGGCTTATTCAGGCATTGAAGTATGATGTAAATTAGCTTTGAAACTTGATCACAGCAGAGCAATTTTGGGGTATATCAAAAAATTAAGCCTACATTAGATTATGCTGACACAGTCAACATGGAATTTTATCAATAGGCCAATAAGTCAAACTAAGCTGTTCCTGTAAAGAAGCAAGTGGCATACCTTTGCTTCTCCCATGGCAGAGCTGGCCTCTTTATTTTGGTGAGAGGAGACACTGTAGCTGCTGTGCTAGAAAAAAATGCACAGGGTCTCAAGTGCAGCAAGAATTCTTGGATCCCAAAGCCTTTGCTGGACTCCAAAGCACCTCCTGTTTAGAGGAGGTGCCACACCTGCCCCACCCCACCCAGGAGGAGGAGGGAAACAACGCAGGGTGATCCCCAATACACAGGGGTACAGGTGCCACAGTAGGACAGAATTCATCACCCTGCTCCACCAAGCACTGCCTGCGGCCACACACAGGATCCTAATGCATGATAAATTGTGCTGTCTCAGAGGACGACACACAGCTCTTTGTCTCCGAGTATTTTCCTGTTATGCAAAGGGTAGGTCAAAATTCTGATTTATGTGAGGCTACAGCCACTGCTTCACTTTGTGAGAGGGTTTTTGGTGTGTGTTTTAGGCTTCACGTTCGTGTCCTGTGCATAGGACAAGCACAAAAGTGGTGCAGTTCAAAGGACCATAAAGGACTTGTGCTCATCTGTCATTCAGTGACAGCAGAGCTTGGGTGCTTGGCTTCTGCAGAACTTTAAGTTTCTGTAACTTAATAAGTAGGTAGGAAGGCTATTTGAAACCCTGTGCACCTAGTTTAAATATGTAACAAAGAAAAGCTAGGGACAGAGTTGAAAAAAACATGTCAGCTCAACTGACAAATTCAAGGAGCTGCTGCTATTTTCTACTTTGATTTATTCAAGGTAAAAGAAAAAGAGCACACAGATTTAAATAACTGAATTTGCACAATTAACACCAAAGGAAATGCTGTCTCTTCAATGGCAGAGACGCAGCAGCATTTGCCCAGAGTCACAGGTACACAAAGGTGACATGGACATGGACCAGACCTGGCAAGTTCTAGGATGTATCTCTGGCAATATTTTAATTGCTGGAGCCAAGCTCTGTCATCCTATCAATGCTATTGAATAAAAGCTTTCATTGGAAGTAATGGTTTTGCATCCTAAAATTGGTCCTAATCAACTACACCTTTAGGTAATCAACAGACACTCCCTAAGGGGTTTAGTTTCCACAGCCCCCACTGAAATTCTGGTAATGGAAATTTGACATGCAGAACCCAAATCATCCAAAGCCACTAGTCCTGTTAATTAAGGGCCTCCTGCCTTCAGATTTCTTCCAAAAGTCAGATTTTCCTTTAGCTCCTCCAGACCTCCCTTGTGTTGCTGTTTCAGTTGCTTCAACTTCAGCTCTGTAACGTCTTTAGCAGAGTTGTGGGGTTATGTCTATATAACAACGCTTTAAAAAAGCTTTAATCTTTCACTAAAGCTCACAAGGTTCAATTAGATGAGAAACAGTAAAAACTCTGATCAGCAGAGCCTAATTAGGGTAGGTGTGGCCCACTACCCCTCCATGCTGTAACTAGATGTAAAACATGCAGAAAATAAGAGGAAGAAAGGATGGGGTAGAGACAGAGGTGATCATCTTAAACAACTGACTAATCATTCATAATTTTGATTCACATGTATAGTAAATACATCCTCTTCCTTTTCATCAGCATGTGTTGACACCTAAGGTAATTACTCCCAGAAAGTTAACTCTCTGAGGCAATATTTCCATCCTGCTTAATTGCACAAGTACCAACTTGCAGTCCATTGGTGCTGATGAACAATGACACCCTCCTGTCAGCCAAGTAATTTGTTGGCAGAAAATGCCACAGACACTTTCTTCTCTATCTATCTTTCAAAGCTTCTCATGCAAACAAGGCAGAGTAATTAGGACTGACCTTTGGCTAATGCTGGTTGCCAATCAGTGGTGCTTCCCTACTCAGCAGCTGCATTTATACATCCCTATTTAAGAACCAGGAGTACAAAATATGCATGTGGAGCTCACAGCAGGCAAACAGCAGCACTCACAATCTGCTCACCATCCAGGTTTAGGATGTTTCCCTAGTACTGCTAGAGACTGCTGTTGCAAGTGCCCAGAAGGAACAAAATGTCATGACACTCCACACCTCATAAGATTAAAGGCAAATTTTAGACTAAAACCCCAAAAACCTCACAAACACAAAACAAAAACTTGACAGGCAATTATAGAACTTTCAGTGATAAAAAACTCAGGCAACCAGGGAGTTGCAGAAAGTGTGGGCAAACCAAAATATTGCAAGTCTGGTCTGGTCTGGGACCTGCGCTGTGACAACCTTGTGGAAAAGTTTATTTGAAGCTTCAAAACACTAAGGTTTAACAGTTAAAAGTGACCATATAATGCTCCATTAGTGTTTTCATAAGTGACTTCCCCAGGACAAGGAGGGACACAGGGGGCTGTCCAGTCTGTCCATCCCCCTAGCAAGCCATCTCCCTAAGCCTTCAGGGTTTATTCTGAGCTCCCCTGCTCCTGGCAAATTGATTACAGTCTCATTAACTGTCAAGCAAATCCAAGGGAAGATAAATCACCCTGCATTAATCTTTTACAGTCTACATGCAATACAAAAGAGCAGTAACTTGACACTTTAATCGTGGCACTGTTACAAGCTGCTGTTCTCCACCAAGCTGATAGTGCCTTCTGCACTTGGGCACATCATTGCAAGCCTCATCACAGCTGTCACAGCATGAAAAATGCCATCTCTACCTGTTTCTACGTATAAAGATTAATATAGAAGTCAATGGAAGCTGCTGGTGCCTACCAGGACAGATGAGGAAGCAAATGGTGCTGGATCACTGGTATCCAAGCACCACACAGAGGGTTTCAGCTTGCACTGAAGATGCAGAACTGCTGTCACAGGGATTCAGGAGCTAAAGGCCATCTTCTCCATACATCCCAAACACAAACCCAATAGATTCTCTGTCTAGTACAGTCTGACTCCTCAGACTGTAAAATGAAAATTTTACCCTAAGGAAGCCTTTTGTCAACAAGACACCTTTTTACCTTCCACATCCACAGGGTTAAGCTACTGCAAAAGCTCCTCTGCTGTTTTCAGCATTTACAATTTGTCAAATGTAGCAAAAAGGATTTGTCCAGTGACATGCACTGTCTTTCATGAATAGACATAGAGGACAGAATTACGTCAGAAACTCATAAGTAATCAACTAGATCACAAGAAAATGCAAACTTAATGGTCTTTTCCTAATCTACACTTTAAAGAAGTCACCTTCATCTGGGGAGAAGGGGAAGGAAGATTTGTATTATCATTATTAATTAATGACAAGTGAGGTCACACTCCTGAAGAAGAGGAGTCCTGCCTAAAGAATTTCCATTAGCCAACAAGGCAAGACATACAGGCTATATCTAGAAGAATTTGTTGAGATAAATTCTTTTAAGTCACGCACATTTCTCTCTCTAAATTATTCTATGGAACAAGTCTTTCCTTTTGGACCAGAGGAAATATTCTTAGACAACTTTTCTTGAGGAGATCCTGAGCCAAAATCTTCCTCTGAAGCCAGGGAAAACTGCAGTTTCTCAACACCTTCGAGTAGATATAGCTTGCAGATATACACAAATGTGTGTATCATATATACATAACACACACAGAGCTGCAGGAAGATATTTGAAACAGAGCAGCCTTTCATATTTACTTTACAGCCACCATGGGACACAACAAATTAACTGTGCTAATCAACTAATAGAGAACATTAACTCTTTCAAAATCTAGATGTTGTGGTTCCTGAATATGAGAATTGATACCAGACAGTCTTTAGTCACTGACTGTGTTACTGATTATGTCCAATTATGGCAAAGAAAAAGGAGTCTGAAACATTTGAGCTGGAGCAGAGAGAGAAGCATAATTTGTGCCTTATGTTAGGCAGATCCTCTTCACTATTACAACATTATTCAATTATTCACAATCTATTTACCATCAAGGAGACAATCCAGCCATGTGCTCTGTAATATTTACCATTTCCCCAAGCTGTCTGATGCTAAACACGTTCTATTAATAGGGTACCAAGGGGTGATGCTGAACAAAACTGCACTGGAGTGGCTCCAATCATGTTCAGCTCACAGAAAATTTGTCAAGCTGGGAGGTTGAGTTTCAAGCCTGGAATGTAATTCATTTCAGTGCCCTGACAGGAGGAGGCATTAGTGCCTTCTGCATGCAGGGTAAGTGATACTCCAAGAGCCTGCAACAGAACAGCAACGCGATTATCCCACATATCCTCCACAAAGAATGCCTTCTGTGTTTCAGTGCCACAGAACTGCTCCTTCTTTTTGCCAGGATAATTAACTGTGTGATCTTTTTACTTATCACTGTGTCTGGCATACATAGCTCTGACACACATGCAGCATTCAGCATAAACCAGACAACACTCCCTGAGTACAGGAGTGGTTTGGGCAAAGCCCTGCTTTGGAGGAACAACAGACGTCAGTGCCTTTCCACTCCACAGCCACCTCCTTTCCCCAGCCCCAAGTAAAGTATAATAATAATAATAAAAAAAAATAAAAATCAACCTATATCAACTCATAAAAGAAACTTCTAAGTCAACAAAAGATTTGCAGCTTCCAGGCAGCTCCAAATAGATGAGAGACTCACTCTCCACACTGAGGATAGCTTCTAAGATGTGTTTAACACCTAACCTGTCCCCAGGCATAAAATTATTTCCCTCCCTCCCATCATATACAACTTTGATTTAGGAAACATCTTTATGGTATGTTAGCCCAGGACCTACCAGCCCAGGAAAGGGCAGTTGGAGGGAGCTTGGAAGTGAAGGAAGGCAGGCAGTTCTATTTCCAACGTGCAGATAATATATGTTATAGGGAGTTTTACCACTTTTCTTGAAAGGATTCACACCATCACATCTGTAAATCTTATGGATTATAATGCATTTGATAAAAGCAGAAACCATTGGGTCTAGCTAACACTAAGAAGAGCCAAGCATCCATCTAAAGGCACAGCAAGCCTAATGAAAACAAACCTAA
Source organism: Neopelma chrysocephalum (assembly GCF_003984885.1). Lineage (NCBI taxonomy): Eukaryota > Metazoa > Chordata > Aves > Passeriformes > Pipridae > Neopelma > Neopelma chrysocephalum. The sequence continues at coordinate 2,593,810 of NW_020897803.1, read as the reverse complement.
GTCCCCTTACCTCCAACAGTTCAGAAAGGAAAATACTGCAAGGATTGAAACAAAAAGGGAGGTTCAGGGAGATACAAGAAGGAAAGAGAATGAGAGAAAACACTGATTTCATGGCCACCCTCCTGGAGCTGCAAGGATGGCATGTGGGTCCTCAGCTTAGTGACCCCATGCCCATGACAGCTCTAGGCAAGTGGGCATTTCCCAGAGTCACCACTCCCCCTCATGGCACAACATTCAACAAAATAAGGAAGGGTAAACCCAACAGAAGCGTGAGAGGCTGCTCTCTGCGCTGCTTCATGTTTTAGTCTAACACAAAGTCACCCCCACAAGCTCAGAACATGATTTTATCAGCATTGCACAAGACTTATGGTAGTACCAGGCACAAGACTTATGCTAATAGCAGGAAGGTTCTCCAAGTGCCTTGACCAGAGCCTAGGAAAAGCTCCATGGGAAAAATCCTCACTATTTTTTTAAGCCCCATCAAACCCCCAATTCCTTGCAGCCGTAGCACTTACTGGGCTTTAAACCACTTGTTGGGGATCAATCAACCCAAGCTATAACATGCATTTGTCCACACTGTTTCCTTCTAGCATGCATGGCAAACACAGCAACAAGCCTTTCACTCTCCAATGTAAGTCATGAAAACTTTAACTCAGGCAGAGATCAGAACAGATCAGAAGCACAGGGATCCACAGACCAGCTTGTGTCTGGGACACTTTGTGTCCCATGTGTGGAAGGCTGCCACCACTCCAGATTTCAGACCAGGAACTTTCACTTCACAGATAGCAAAGAAATCTCTGCATCACCCCCAGGCAAGGACAGGTACAGCAGAGCTACCAGCCTATGCAGCACCCCAAGGTCACAGGGCCAGGCAACCACACCAGGGGCTTCCCATGGAGACAGGCACCTTCTCTGTCTCTAGGACTTCCAGTCCACCTGCAGCACAGCAGCCATGTCAGGAAACCTTCCTCTCAGCTACCACATAAAGGCCTTTCAAGCCAGATTTTAACCTACGATAGCCTACAAACTAACCCATAGCACTTACCACAAGACAGCTCTAGGTTTACATCACATTTGAAAGTAACAAGAACAATGTCATGAGTTATTTTACCTTTTGCCAGCCAGCAGAGAGCAGCCCTCAGGAAGTCATGATATGCTTGGTCTTCAGAGAGCGCCAGCCCCCTCCTTAGTTTAAGTATGCACAGCTGTGACAGGGGAACCTTCATTTACACCCAAGCAAAGAAGCTGCCTTCAGATTACATAGTATTTTAAACAGTTGCTGAAGATTACACATGATAAAAGGTCATTAAATAATAAGTACATTAATTCCAGGGGCTATTTTGTTTTTGTTTTTTTTTTCTTTATAACTGGTTTTAATTGACTTTGCAGGATAGAAAGCCAGAGTAGCTTATTAATCCCAATATAAGTTTTGTCCCTGAGTAAAAGGTTGGAATGTATTTGCTTTTATCCAGATCTGTCCCCTGTGTAATTCTGTGGAAGACAATCAAGTTACAGCATGGGAAAATACACACAGTTATATCTAAATGCAAGCTGTCTTTATTACTCACTGGAGATGGATGCAGGTGTAGGTAGTGACTACTGATACCATTTAAAAACTCAAATACACCATTTCCCCTAAAGATGCTAAAATGAAAAAGTTGAAGCTGCACAGGTCAAATGTTAAGCTCATACAACAGAAACAGAGGTTCCTGTGACAGGAGGACAGATTTCTGGTTGCTTGGCTCTCCAGTGTTGCTCCCTGATGACCACGGTGTCCATGACAAGAGCACTTCATGCACCAGGGAATACACATCTAGATGACTGGGAGATTTTGGGTCCCTGGGCTTATGACATATTTCTTTCTCCCATGTCATTATATAAAACCGCTCCTCTATCAGATGATCATTTCCAAAGCATTTTCTGGAAGGAGGTAAATCCTTTAACCGCCTTGGAATAAATCTGCAAATCATTAGGCATCTCAAGGGGACACAGGGCTCCAGCTGTGCCAGGCTGGAAGGCAGTGCTCCTTCCAGGCTTGGATAGCAAGAAAGGGAACAGGCATCTTTCTATTTAAGCCTCAAAAAAACCCAAGATACAAGCACAACACAATTTGATCGTCTTTCATTTTTGTTTCTGTTTGACTGCAGCCCAGTTAGTTTTGATTTGATTTGCTGGGATTTATTCACTCTCATCAGTTAACAGGAATTAAACCAAGGGGAAGGCCCTGCATGTTTGATCAACCCACCCACACAGCTTTGTAAACATCCAGTGAATCTACATGTGGTATCACTCAGTTAATAAATAGAAGCTCATGCTTTCCCCATCCCTGTTGCTGTGTCCTGGAAGGCAGTGCAGTACACCAGCTCCTCTCAGACAAGAAGCAGGATGCTGGTTTCCACAAAGTAACTGTGCCAATGGAGCTAATGTAGAATTGGAGTTCAATCAAGACACAAAATAGGATTTCATAACACCTTCAGAGACACATCTGCAATCTGAGCACACCCCAGATGATGCAACAGTGCCACTGTACTGCAAAGGAGTCATGTCCTCTTTGTCAGAAAAATCCTGAAGAATAAAGAAGTTCAAGGCTATGTGGGAAATGTTTTGCCTCTGGGTAGGTTTTATACTTCTTGCACTTCATGAAATTCCTTGTACAGAGAAAAAGAAAAGGGTCAGGGCATGACATCAAAGTTTGCACAGGTGACGCAAACCTCTTCATGTCCTTCTGTCCAGCAAGAGGCTTTCACAAGACCAATCTTTTGCTGCACACTGTATCCAAGAGTGAATAAAATTCTCCCTGTGATGCCCAGGTAGGAAAACAGATCAATTTAGTTGTGTTTGTTAGGTGACCCGTTAATTGGTTCTTCAAAAATGTCAGTTCTCCACTGGGTGAACCTGCGCTGCTCAGTGCTCCAAGCCCTGGGACTGCTGGGCTCTGGTGGTGCCACCTTCAAAAATGAGCCCATGAGTTAAGCAGAAGTGATGGAACTCCATATAAATCTAGTATTCATCTACTCATTTTTCTTCAATTTCCCAGCACTCACAGAGCAGGGCATAGATGTTTCCATGCATACAAGTGACATAAACATACTATATGGTACTGAATAGATCTGTATTCTCTGTATATTCCTGTGCTACCACCTTGCAGGTGCATGGCTTGCAATGAGACAACACCTTCTCATCAGAAAATGCTCTTTTGTGGAAATTCCAATATTCTATGAAAAATCTAAAAATATTTATCCCCAAAGAAAGCTGACAAGCAACTAATAAGTTTACAGATGTCCCCACCTCGGTGTTTCTGCTATGAGGGCTGTACCAGAGCAGACAGAAAGCCATGGATTTGAGGGAGCACAGGAAGTCATATAAACTCCAGTTACACATCTGGTTTGAGCCTAGAAATTTCCTATTTCTTTGCAGGTGGGCATGAGTATCCACATTCTCTTCCCTTGGGCTTCTGGGAGGTCTGTGTGGAGGCAGGCATCCCAGAAGGTCTTTTCAAGCCTTCAGCAGGGTTGTAAATCCTGATTTTATTCTGGCCTCCTCAGAATTTTATGCTCCATGGACAAGAAAACCCTCCAAAGCCTTGAGAATCAGGATTGTCTAAAAAAGTCCCCCAAAGGTAATGCTGTGGAATCCACAGCTAGATGTACTCAGTCATTTGAAAAACGAAAAAAAGATGGAGCCTGGGTTTTTCTACCTCTTTTGAGGGTGCTGCCCAGCATCATATACCAAGAAAATTAGTATTATCTGAGGTGTGAATGATGTATATTGATGGTATTCCATGCATCACATTTTCTTCATTGACAACTCCCAGTGTCCACTAAAGAGGTCCTGTTTTTAACTCTGGGGGGAAAAAACCCAAATCCAAACACATATTTTATTTTTAACTCCCTGGGTTGCTGTTGTGATGTCTAAATTATCATTAAAATCTACTCTTGAGTTCCCAAATGAAGACAGAGGCATGTGTTTCAAAACAGTAAAATCAGATAAACACTTTTTTTGTTTTGTTTTGTTGTCCCTTTCCCTTCCACTGCTATGAATCATTCTCTTATAACAAAAATAAGATCTATTATGACCACATGGAGTCAGGGATCTGAAGCTTTAATTGCCATAATCATCTCCCTCAGTTAATGCAAGAAAAGGAAAGGTTACAGGTAAGTGGAGAGGTGAAAAGCCTTTACTCAAGCCATAGGATTCCTCCTTCAAGCTTTTGGTCATTGTCAATACACACTGTAGTGAGAAAGGTCCTTGGGAGGCAACATTAAATGATCTTTAACAGAATATTCTTTGAACACAAATTCAGCAAAAAAACAACGCAGTCAGCAAACAGCATAAAAGTAGTGTTTTCCCAGTACCTGAAGAAATAAGAATGAAATTATTAGAGCTGCAAAAACACTTATTTTCACTTACAGAGCAAAAACTCACCAACAAAATCAAGTTGTTTGATTGATTTTAGTTTTTATTAAGTCATCCAGGCCTGCTACAGCCATAGTCTCCTTGTTAAAATCTACTGCAATTTCATTTATTAAACATAAAAAACCCATACAAACCCATGTCATATTCCTAAATTTCTCAAAGCTACAATTGACTTGTAACAAAATCCCCCAGTGCATTACAAAACAGGGCTGTCAAGTCATAACAGCTCTATTACAGCTTCTGCTTCAGTCTCTGCTAGTCTTTGTACAGACTGCCAAAATTTTCACCTACCCAAGGGAAGTTATATACAACAACAGAGAAGAGGAAATTGTCCTCCTATGAGTTGTTCTCTCGCTGAACAGATTGCACAGGTCATTCTCTTGTTACTGAAATGGTGAGGGTGGAGGGCTGAGGGAGAGGGAGAGAAAAGCCATGGACGGGCAGCAGGAGAGCAACGTGCAATTGTGGTTTTCCCCCCACTTTTTGACTCTCCCAGTATGTCAGTGTTTTGTAACAATAAACAGGCAAGGCTGAGCAGCCCAGGGGCAGAGGGACCATGCTGGTAGGGAATCATCCCTGATTCAGGCATCAGCAGTGTTAATGTCTGCCTCAGACAACTCCAGCAAGTTTTGGCATCTGCCTGTGCCCAGCATAGCAGGGAAACGGGAACCATGATAGTCTTTTAGTCCAAAGACTTTTCAAGTGTAGGGGTGGGAAGAGCTCTGTGACTCCAAGTGAATCACATAGTCTGAAGAGAAAAGATGGAGAGGTTTTCTGCCTCAGGCCATGCTTCAGTACACCAAATGACTTCTGTGAGATCCCAGACTATTGCTTTCTTAAAAAACTTGGGTGACAAACATTTCAGAACTGCTTTTGCTGCTGATTTTGAAGCACAGCTACCGTCCAAGCTAAAACTTCTGAATTATTACCATCACTGTATTTGTTTTCCTCTTTGCTGTAATTGAGTCATTCTGACCCTTTGTACAAAGCTGACTTAAGGCACATTAAGAAGTTGGAGCAGAAGGGAGAAAACTTCCAGTTGTTAAGCTACAAAGTAGACCTGAGATTTAAAATGCAATGACAAAACCAACATGAACCAAAGCTAACAAGGCATTTAAAAAAGTCTGTGCTGCTGCCTTGGCTTTCCTCTCTTGCCGAGGCACAACAGATATGAACAGAAAATGAAATGTAATGAGTTTCAAATGATGAGCTTTTTCCTTGAAACTCTACCACCATTCACTACTTTGCATTGCCAAAACTGGCAGTGCCCTGGTAAGGGCTGGGGAGTTGTTGTGCCAGGTGCTGGCACATGGAAGCTTGACACCGACCTCCTGTGTTTGCAGCCTGAATGAAGTCCCCTCCCTTGCTGCCTTCCCACAGAGCTGCTTCTTTGGGCCCTCTTGCAGCTGGGAAGCAGTCCTAGAAATCCCAGCCCCGCAGTGAAATCGGGCCTTTCAGATTCCCAGAGGCTGTGGCACCACTGTGCGTGATGTCACAGATGTGGTGGCTGGGTCTTACCCCCAGCTAGCAGGAGACCTTGCCCACACATTGGTGCTTCTGACCCAGGAAGATCAAAGCAAAGAAAAAAAAACACCCCAAAATTAACAGAACTTTTTTTTTTCTTTTCTTTCCCCCTTTCTAATTTTTTTTTTACCTCTGAAGTCTGGATAAAGCATGAGTGGCCTAAAAAGAAAAATATGTGCACATTACTCTAAGCTTATAATGGTAGCAATAAGTCTCAGGGGTGTTTCTTCAAGCTGCAGTTGGACTTTTACAATACGCAGAACCCCCTTTTAAGATATCTCATTCTGCTTTCTCACAGATGCAAAGAGCTAGACAATTATTGAGAGGTTGGAAATGCCACAACCCTTAAATGACACAAGACTCAATATATTTTTCTTCCAAGAGTCTTACACTCTTATGCTCTGTAAAGGGATTTATAATGCACTGTTCCCATTCCACATCCAAGACCCTGCACAGCATCTCTGGGGAGAGTGGTAACTTTAGCCCTGTGTCCATCCTCTGCTAAGGCTAAATGAAGGAAACAGGAATGCTCCCCCCGAGTCCTCTGCTTCTGCCTCTGTTATTACTGAGCTTGGTATTTCAGGGACACAACCAGACACTTTTTTTTCTCTTACTCTCCCATTGGAAAATTAATCAGCTTCTCACAAACTGTAGGTGAAATTTCTGACAACTCTTCTGAGATTTTTCAGATTCCATTGTAGTGGAAGACGTAGTTTTTCTCTGCAGAGTAGTGGCAATGTCTCCCTCACGATACAGGACTAACATTTAGCTTAAAACATTAAGTGGATTTCATATATCTGGTGATTCGTGCCCGTGCAATTTTTATTTGTTAACTATTTAAAAAATATTTTTTAAATGTTTTAAGAATACTTTAAAACTTTTATAGCTTCAGGATCATAGTAACTTGGACCATCTACACACAGACCTGTCACTGCAAACTCAGTATGTTTTACAGTGTGACAAGAACAGTTACTTGGAGAAAGAAGTCCTCTCTCTTGATAAAATGATAGAATAGTAGAATTGGGTTTAAAAGTTTCCTTTGGGGAAAGCCATTAAGACATTTTTGACCATTGATTCATTTCAAAGTATTTAATCTGTAATTTTAGCACTCCCCTAGCAGACACTTAGCAACAAAAGGCTGTAGCCAAAATCATCACATGGTCTCATTAAAAGGCCATGTAACAGCTAGTGATTGACTTTACTGAAGGTAAAGATTTGGACTAGGGAAGAAATCCTAGGAAAGAGATTCCTCTAAAAAGGCACATACCAGATACCAGTGAAAACTGGGCTGTCACTGAAGCAGGGAGACTGCGGAGAAAGGGTTCTTTGGTTTCTTCAATTCTGATTGCTGGCTGGTGTCATGGACAGAGGTTTACTTCAATTTGATCTTTATTTTATACTATTTTATATTTGTTTGAAAGAATCTAATTATTTCTTTGGCTTAGTAACAGTTCTTTATACAGTCCACGGCGGGGAGGTGTTCACATACACATTTTTGGTATCTTTGATAGGCTTGGTCTTTCAAGAAAATCCTATGAAATCTTATATGAAGGGGAGAGCTTATATATGAGGAAGAGGTAAAAAGGGGCAGAAAAATAATTTTTCTGTGGGCCAACTCCTCTCTCTCCAAAAACCCCCATGCACAATGACAGAAGTTGGGAACAGAAGAAAAATGAATCCAGTACTAACAGAAGATAAAAAAAAAAAAGAGCCAAGCCAAATACTTAAGAAAACATCAATAACTAAATCTCAGAAAGAGATTTTATTTGTTCATATTGTTTCCTATTTCCATTTGAGCTCCTTGGCAGGTAGCCCGGTGCTCCATCAGTTAGAAGAAAGGAAGTTACAGTATCACATTGTTGTAAGGATTGATTTTTATTGCTTTGCTATTACAATTAGGCAAGTATTAACTCAGTTAATGAGGCGTGAATTTTTTTTTTTTAAGTATATACAAGTGGGAGCTCTGGGTTAGTCTGCAACTAAATCCCAACAAAAAACCTTTATGAGAGTGAAAGAAAGAGATTAAAAATAGTTAAATAATAAAAGCTGATGCAACTTTAAAGGGGCACGCTCAAAGTTGGGAATCGTTAGCTGACAACCAGCCTGAGGGGAAGCTGCATGTTTTAGCAGTGTCCTGGTTAGAACGGCTGGGACCAATTCATCCCTGGATGGGTGTA
>NW_020897803.1:2079342-2585683 GCF_003984885.1 Neopelma chrysocephalum | reverse complement strand
TGAATTGAGTTCATTTTGCCTTGCTGGTTAACTTTTAAACCAGCACAAGCAGTGATCAAACTTGCTAAAAAATATCCAGGTAGCTGTGTAAAAAGCCACCCAGATAATGCAGAAAAGATGGGGACAATACACAAGATTGCTACTTTACCAGCCTGTGTCCAAATTATGAGCTAAAGAGACAATACTCACCTCAGTAACCTTCACTTTAAGTGGATTTTGTTGTGTTGGTTTGTGTTTTTTTTTAATATTCTTTGTTTTTATTTTAGTCATCATCTGTTTTTATTAAAACCACACCATTCTGTAGCTAAAATTATTATTCTACCACTCGAAATCCTGAATAGGAGGAAATGTCTACACTGAATGTTGTTTATAGGGGGTAAAAAAAGTCACAGGCAAATCTCAGTGTCTGGCGGGATTCACATGGAAAAACTTGTATGGCACAAGATCAGAAAAGGAAAGCGCAGCAAGGCAAGCAAAAGTGAAACTCCTGAAATACTGCTTTGACTCTAAAACATCTCCTAAGTCATCTCCCATCCTGATTTTTGGGGTTTCTGGGAGGTTGGTCTGTAAGACACGGCAGATGGGGAGGTGCTTTTGCCAGCACAGGGAGGAGGGATCAGGACGATGCTTGGTGGGGACAGCAGGGGACAGCAGGTACCAGGGAAAGTCTGCAGGAGAAATGCAGTGCTGGGACACACAAAACTTTTGTGGTTTGAGCCTACTTGCTGAATTGCATGAGCTCTGAGAGTAGGGACAGTGAAAGGAGTGAACCATTCTGTGAAAATAAAACACTTCAAACTAAACCACACCAAAGCACTGTTTTGTGCTGGGTGGGGAGGACGGCCAACAGAAAAATTAACATCAGAGATGCTTATTTGAATCCCTGGTCAGACTGTGGCAACAAGCTACCAGCCCTTCATTTTCTTTTTCAATAGTTTTTAACATTTATATGTATTTTCTGGCTTCATTTCAGCCCAGTACCTTAATATTAACCATTTTACTCCGTACTCCCATGAACACAGTGAGACTGAACACTCAGGTTTTTGTCCTTGCAGGCCGTGTGCCAGGAGGAGAAATCCAGCCCTGTGGGGTGGGCTGGGCTGATGCCTCAGGAGCATTTTGGGATGAGGATCACAGCATTCCTAAGGTGGATGCTGCTTTGACTGAGGCATTGAAGAGGCAGCAGCTTCACAGCTGATCAGGGTCACTGAGGCATATGTACTTTGCCAGCTGAGAAGCAGCTTCAATGTACAGCTACAGCACAGCTTCTTCTGGGAAAAATGCATTCTATATACCCACAGGCACCGTATATACACATGAAAATGATATCAGTGAGTGCCCAAGACCTCATGTTTGATGCTTTACATCCAGATGTGCTTTGTTGTTGCTTACACACGGCTTAGTGATGAATCAGATAAAAACTCAGCACCTGCTTCCCTAGATCCCCAAATATTAAGAATAAAAACTCTGATTATTTCAGACCCTTTTGCAAACATACACTTCTTAAAGGCTGGCAAACTAAACTCAGAATTAATTACAAATCCATGGTGAGTAAACTCACTGTACTGAAGAAATTTAAAAGCTGAACTTTCTAAGAATATTAGGATTAACTGCGTAGAAGAAGAGTGGAGATAAATGGTATTTTTACCCTTATGTGGATAGAATAGAGTGAATAAAAAGATTTCTAATGACCCTAAACAGTGGACCTCAACTACCTTCATAAGTTGCTTGACCTCATCATCTAATTTCAAAGTGATACAGCAGTGATGAACCTCAGTTGTTCAATTCTAATTAAAAGCAAATAATGACATTTGCTAACCAAATGCTTCTTTAATGAAGACAGTAGTTGCTTGATTGCAAAAATCCAAAACATAACCTGATCATGCAGTAAAAACATTTGTATGTGTGTTTTTTATGTCTGTTTCACAATTAGGAGTCCTGGGAGTCAGACAGAGTGATCGATGCATTCAGGTTTGCAAAGTCGAGAGATTTGCTATAGCAACTTAAGAGACCAGTGCAGGGGCAGCTACTGGTTATTCTCTTGGAGGAGTCCAGGCAACTGGAGAAGAGCAAAGATCATCTTCAGCTTTAAAAAGAGGAGAAAAGCAGAGCCAGGCAATTACAGAGTAGGTATGCTAACCTCAAATACCAAAAAGATATATATATCTCACACAATACATTTCTAAGCAGCTGGAGGATTACAAGGTCTTAAGAAACCAACTAAGATTTGTCAAGAATAAACAAATCATGTCAAACACATCTAATTCATTTCTGTGACAGGATAATCTAAAAAGTAGTAGATGTGATTTATCTTGTCTTTACTAAGACTTCTGGTGCTGTCCCACATGACATTCTTATGAGCTAACTGGGGAAATATGGGCTATTATGAAATCATTTTAATGTGAAAGCAGAGTGAGCTGAAAAATTCCTTGTACTGAGTATTCTTCATTTATCAGATGTTGTCTGGCCATCTGAAAAACACAATGAAGAAGGCAGGAGAAAGCTGTCCTTTGTGTTTTGTGCTGTTCACCATTTGCATTAGTAACCTGGAATGATAAGCATGTGCATATTTATATGTGTGAATGAATCAGGGCTGAGAGAAATATTTCTAGGATAAATATTTTTAAATAGGCAAAGTAAAATTCATTAAGAAATACCAAAGAATTGGACCAAGGACTGAAAAAGGAATGGAGTACACACATATTAAATGAGGAATTACTGACCAGGCAGTGATAGTTTGGGAAGGATCTGAGGAATTAGAGTCGCTGAGAAAATGAAAGGAAGTCAATAGTATGGATATTTGTCTGAACTAACAGGAGTGGCATATGTGAGACAGCAGAAGTAATTGTCTGATTTCATTTGGCACTGCTTGGGCTTTTAATGGTATAGATATCTAGGTCTGGGCATCATCGTTGAGAAGAAATGCAAAGTGGAAAAGCACCTTTTGGGCACTACTAAGAAAACACAACAAGCACATCCGAATTTGTGGAACTCATTATCAGCAGTTTATCTCTTGAGATTTGAGCTGAAACAAGGTTCTGCTGCTCTTCATGTCAATGCATCCTACTTGCCATTCCAGAACTGGCTACGAGTACTAAAACTGTTTTACAGTAAAGGCAACAGTTATAAAAACACCAATAGCCCTTGTGCCCTCTAGGATATAAAGCAAATACAATGTCCCAGTAAAGATAAAGGGACAGACACAGGTCAGTGTAACACAGCTGCAAAAGTGAAAGCTATTCACAGTGAAAATGGTTTGTACACTGCGTAGTTTAGAGCCTCAGAGCTGCTTCCCTGTCTTTCAAATATTGCATTTATATATAAACCCACTCATTAGAAGTAAAAATGGCACCATATGTATCCCCCACAGCACAGCATGAGTCACACCAATGCTAGGAAGAACAAGTGGATCTCAGTCCAGCTGTTGTCATTTAAAGTCAAGTCCAATTCTGAGCCACTCTTTTCTGTGATTCCCATTTCAATTGAAGATACCAAGAAAAATGCCAAAAAAAAAGTATGTTACACTCATGTCCATAAAATTTATCAACTTACAGACTCCAGGACAGGTATGTCATTCATTGTTTTGCACCAGTAAGCAGAGCAGTGTACAAAAGCATGCAAAATCATTTATGGTACAGAAATTCCTCTGTAAATTCAAGGAACTGGCAAACATCCAAACCACTCCTATTTTTCTAGGGAAAGAATTCCTGAGTGTTGCATGTTGGTGTTTTCGAAGACCCTGTACTTCTGTGAAGCATAAAGAAACAACTTGGTGGGGACATAAAACCAGGGCTAAATATCTAATACAGATACTCAGAGGCAAGAAATGGTCATGGGGTTAAATTACAGTAAGCTGTGGGCTATTTTATTTTGTCAAAAAGTACATCTTTTACTCGATTCAACATAGTAATAAGATGAAAAGAGGTCCACTGGCAAGGGAGGAAAAAACCCCAAAATTTTGGAAATACTTGACACAACTAAAATAAATGACAGCTTTTTCAATATCCCATAAGCAGGCTGTAGAAGATGATGATTTTCAGTATCCATGGAGAAAGTAAAGTCTTTGAAGGTCAGTTAAGCACAAATGCTGGTCTGTTTAGTTAAAACCTGCACTGCTTGTTTCTTTTAATAGATAATATAGGTAATATCTAGCTTTCACTCTGAACCCATGCTTTAACACTCAGAATGTATCCATATTTAATTACAATTTTATCACACTAATCAAATAAATTTACTTTGTCCTCCAAGCAATCATCTCAGTATTCCAGTATGTAAAAAATACTTTCATTATGTTTATTATAAAAATATAAATGTTTCCACTACAAATCATTTTACATTAGTAAGAGGCCATCTACAATTGCACAATATATAATCTAAATAAGTAAGTAATGCTTTGAAATACAAGTTAAAGTAAATACATATTGCCAATCAAATCACATCTATACATTGCTTATTGAATGCTAAGTTACAGCACAAAAAACTAGATATGTTAACAGAAATAAATAAAAATGGAAACTATATTTAAAGATACAGAACCAATAATAGGGCATGTCATTTTATGAGCAGTTGCCTTTTGCTTGATGTCAATAAATGATGCAAGTCCTGTACAGGAAGATGGCCACACAAATTCTAGTTTCTCTACTCCACAATGAAGAATTGTACACTGCTATGTATACATATGTACACAGGGACAGGGAGTATAGGATACTTGCAACAGAGGCCACTTACAGTACAAATCAACTTCTTGACAGGGAGAGAAAAAATAAATGTATTTTAAAACTCTCTACTAACAGCAAAGAAAAGCAAAATTGAATCTCTTTTTTTTTCTCCCAAGCATCAGTGAGATTTAATCTTTATGCTGAGCATGCCTAAACAGTGGGCAAGGAACACGACATGATACATGACAGGAGGAAATTGAGGGTGGTTGGTGCAAAGTTTTCAGTCATCATCTAAAACTCTAAGAACTGGTTCTGGGTTTTCAGGAGTGTTTCACAGATGTCTGCCCCCCCAAGCCCAGCCTCCTCGCTCCCACCCTCCAGCAGCAGAATGAAGCTGAAGAGAAATGTCACGAGGAACGTGTTAAAAGAGCTGTCCCCACACAGATAAGGTTTGCAAATGGATTTTGGTCACTTAAATTCACTGGTAGTGTCTGATTCAGAGCAACCTCAACCTGAAGAAAAGAAAGATTCTGAATGAACTAAGCAAGGGAAAACACAGCTTTTCTATTCAGCATGCTGCATTTTGCCATAGATAGTGGCAGATCAAGAGAAGTGTTCTTTACATCTTAAATGCTTTATTTTAATTTTCTTCAATTTTTCTTTTTTCTTTTTAAATTTCAACTTACTTTAAAATCTATTCATTTTTCTTTCAGAGAGTATTCCTAATTATTATCCTGTGAGTGTGTTTCAAATCCAGTCTTTTACAGTTTGTTTACTGCCAGCACTCATGAAGAAGTCCCTAACTCTGCTTCTATTTAGTAATGTCTGCTAAATGTTGTGTCTCTATGTTTCATAAGTCCTGGACCCAGAAAGAACAATTTCAGCCCCACAAACCCTAGAAACTACTTCTTCCCTAAGCTTAGGAGTTGGGAAGCTACGTGGAAGATGCTGAAGATGGGGGAGGGCTCTCACACCCCACCTCCCAGTTTCCTTTTCCACTGAGAGATGTGAATGCTCTCCTAAAGACAGGCTCCTTCCTGCTTTCTTTCAAGGAACAGGTGCCCAAGGGGCCTGTGCCAAAAATTCAGGTCCCCTACAGGATGGCAGCACCTGGACAGGGGTGTTCTAGATCAGATGTATGTAAAATTACAATCCAAAGCCCCATTTCACAGCTTAAGTCATCCTTTTAAACAATCTACTCCACCCTGGCTGCAAGTCATCACCTCAGCATAACTCCCTGTGGCTGTAGTAACACCTCCCAGTTCCCAGAACTGGGAGCAGAGCCTTCCAGATGGAATATCTCCCAGTGAACTCAAAAAGCATCATCAGCTAATGCAGGATGCAACAACCCTGGCTCTTTTTTTATATTTTTAGGCAGATACACCTGAACACAACCTAAGAATAGGGGTCCTTATTAAGGCATAAAAACAGGCTTTCGGGAAGTAAGTGAGATGTGCCTGAGCGGGGCAGATACTGATCTAGAGATTGATACACACACAAGTGGCAAAACTCAAGCCTGGCTTAAAATACCACTCACAGCAAATAGAAGAAATCCCAACAAGTCCACATGCTTTGTCTACTGTCAGAGCTGGAAAAAAGACCATCTTTCTTTCCTTCTGTATTTCATGTATTATGAGTATAAAATTATTTAACCCTCAGACAATTTCTCAGGTTGAACAAACGAAGTTTTGATAACATTTGGCACTTGGCAATAATACAGCCAGGTTAAGGTATTTAAGCATAAATATAAACAATAATGGAAAAAAAAACAAACCAAACCCCAAAGAAAATAAATAAGCCTATTAAAAATTAAGACTTGTTTCTATTTAAATGAACATAGTTAGGGAAGGTAACATAATGGTGAAAATCTTTTGTCAACTAACTCAAAGTCACTACAAACTTTATTTCTGTGTTCCTTCCTGAAGCTGAAATAGCATGTTACAATGACATTATAGTAAATATGGCCAGACAGGTTGTGAGGTATAGTCCTCTATTTTCCTTGCTTCTAAAGAAATAAAATACCTGTTACAGATCTCTTCTGTATAAAAATACTGCAAGTCTTTATTTCTTCTTGTTTGCTGTATAGATCAAATACACAGCTTTTATGTCCATGTTTGCTTTTTGTGTTATTCAGTCACTCAAAATTCAAATGGCTCTAGGTTTTAGTAAGACTGGTTTTTACTTGGTAGAATTTTTTAACAAATTTTTTTCTTTCGAAATTTGTCGTCTGCATTAACAGTCAGTCAAGAGCACCCACCCTTTAGGATTGACAGATAGAAAACAAGTTTGCTCCTATTTTTAAGGCATTTATACTCAATACTTGAGTGTCTCAGTGGGTTTGAAATCTCAACCATTACATTTCCAAAGCTGTTGCAAAGAGCTCCTTTAAATTCTGCCGTTTATCAGCCATCACTTTTGACCAGTGACGCAACTTTTCTCTGTTTTTCTCTCCTGAGCAACATCATTTTGGTACCTTACACAGGAACAGGACTGTTCTTTGTGTGAGTTTCTAGAGCTTTGATACTGCTAACGACCTTCTTTTGAGGCCCCACAACTGTAACTCCAACTTTCTTCACGTCACTGGAAAAAAAAGAGAAGAATTATTGTGAGTGAAATACTGTCTCTGTTTCCCAGCACCGATCTGAGCAATCAGCAATCAAGTTGCTCATTTTGCACTGAAGGAGCCTCCAGGTACAGTGATTTTGCTGAAACACAAGCACCTGTTGTGAAAAATACTGAGCCCCTGTATGAAAATACAAGGGGGACACAAAAAAAGAGTGAAACCTCATTTAGCCTTGTTGTGTTTGCTTACCTGGAGGAGAAGACAATGAAATAGTCTTCTCCAGTGACACAAGCATTGGGATTTCAGGGCAAAGGGTTCACTCCTGGGCCAGCCTCTCTAACACCTCCATCCCCCTGTCAACCTGATTGCTTTTCCTGGGCACTGCTGACATTTTCCATTATATTCTGAGCCCTCTGAATGTTCCCCTGAACTCTGCTATCAACATTAAGACGTAGGGCTACATGGCTAAGCTTCCAGTGTCCACCCTGTCTTTCACCTCTTGTTTGTCCAGAAGGTCCAGCCTCGTTGTACCTTGTACAACACAAAGTGGTTTCACACTTGTGAAGGGCTAATTAACCAGTGGCTCACAGGAAATTGGGCATTCCTAGAAGATTTCTGCACTGTCCCCAAAGGGTAATTGTTATAAAAAGCCATTAGCACCCTTTTTATAGTTGCAATAATACAGTAATTAACGGCATTGATGTGTTTAATTGTTGGTACCACAGCTGCTTACTTCTTCATAACTTGTATATCCAGTTAGCCCAGCAAGGAATTAAGATTTCATTTGGCCTTAACTTCATATCTGTACTTGATGCATTTTCAGGTGCAGAAAGAATAATACCCTACTCTCCCTTATCACTAGAACAAAGGTGGATTGCATTTAAAATGTAATAACATTGCCAGTTTTAAACTTCCAACTGTATCATGTTTAAATGTCAAAACTGGAGGCAGGAGGGAGTTCAGCCCCTGAATTATTATTAACATGCAGGAGGAAAACAGTTACAGAGAGTGTGAACTATCTCACATGGTTTGATGGAATATGGGATGGGCAATAAAGAAAAAGATTGGCACATGTGCCAGCTGTGAAGAAACGCTCATATGAAAGGCAGAATATAAAAAACCAAGAGAGAAACTCCTAAACTGTGAGTAAAATAAAGTGATGCTGGTTACCAGATGGTTAATGTACTACTGTATCAGAAGAAAGAGGGAATTTCCTTGTCTTTATTGAGAAAAAGCTATAGGACCATGGCATTTGCACAGGTTTCCTGCAGGTGTAGAGTGAACTACAATAATTTGCTTTTGTATCTTTAAATGCAAGAACATTTTAGCTAACAATTGGTAACTCTGTATAAAAACGCTACTCTTATGCTTATGTTTTAAACTTGTACCTTCAGCCAAAACAGATGATGAAGAGCCACAGCCCATTCCAACTTACTCTGTAGAAATCTTGGCTATTGTGTCACAGGAACTGTACTCCACCCCCGTGAAAATGTCCTTGCACTGCCCTGTCCGAAAACCATTGAGCCAATCCCCCGTCGTACGGAAGGCTGAAATGTCAATGCTGCTTTGGTCCAGGAGAAGATTTGATGGCCTGAAATAAATAAAAAAGGAATGCAATGAAACTTAGGGAGCAGGGATACACACAGATTTATTTTGTATCTAAACTTAGATCTAAACAAAAGCTTCCAGGCTGGATGTGGCTTTGCTATTCATCTGTGTAAGCTACAAATGAACTGTACTGATGCTGGCAGCTCTGACAAATGCTGTGTCATCATCATGCTTAAGAACACCAGCTTCTCATGCCTGAAGCATCACCAATTCATTAAATGCTCATTTAAACAAAGCATTAACAAAGACAAGACTTAGATTATATATGTGTGTTTCACTTAGTCCAAAGCAACAGACAAACGATGCACACTCTGGGCTCCAAGTCAACCATGTTGATAGAATTTACTCATATGAAATATCCAGAATATTGCAGCCCACTGAAAAATCCCAAATGCTGCTACTAAGTTAGAAGCCCAAATAGTAAAACACTAGTGGCTTTAAAAAAATAGTACCAAGCCTAAAAATCAAATGTTAAGTGAATGTGTAAGGCAAGTGTAACAGCACAAGACTTGCACTCTGCAGTGCAGAGGGGCAGAAATAAGGAGGTTTGTGATAAAATACACTCAGTCAAATGTAAAATGCAATTGCCATGCCTAGTTTAAAGCTGATGCTCACTCTGAGACTGAAACTTCCACAGGGATATCGTACAAATAATTTAGAAGTGAGAACCAAATCATCCTCTGCCTTTGAAATTAATGTGATGCTCATGAAGGATTCTGAACTGCCATAATTTGTATCCAAGTTGTCTACTAGAGACAACAATGAAGAAATCAGTTAGAAACACAAAAAAAAGCAACAGAAGACACCAGAAACCTACCCTGCCCTCAAAACACTAAAGAAGGGAAAGCACAGCATATCTGCACTAACACAAAGACTGAGCTGAGGACAGAAGAAGCAGCACACTTCATGTACTGTTCTCATGCTAAAACCATATCTTAGATACCTTCCTGATACCCAGCTTTAAACACCCTCCAGTTAAAGGCTCAGGCTTGATAATCATGCCCAAGAAAATTTTAATCAGTAGCTATAAGGTCTGCATTTTGTTGACTACTGTTTGTCCCACAAAGAGCTAATGCTTTTTATTTATAGTTTTCTGGGTATACTGTCTGGAATCCCAAGACATTAATTAAGAGTATTTATGAAGTGTTCTTAATGATAAAGCATGGATTTTTTTTGTTTCCGAGCCTAGTATGCTTTTTTAACTGAAGTCTAATAAAACAAGGTCTGACTCAAGAATCACTAATGAAAAAAAAAGTATAAACAAGTTGAAATAGAACAGGTCTCTAGGATTAGGAATTAAGAATGGCCCAAAAGAGCTTTTATGTTTATTACTTGGATCAAAGTATCATCATGACAAAAAAATATGACCTAATTTTAATGCAAGTGACCTCGGAATAACCAGCAATGTAAAGTATCATTTTTCTTCTTGTAGGAATCCAAACAAAAATTAGTTACTTTCCTCCTCAGAGAGGACATCTGGACTGTTTATCAATGAACAGGAATTTGCCTCGCTACGAAGAGTCTGTGATGTCTCCTCACACGCACCAAGGGAAAGCTGGGCTTTCAGAGCATCTGCACGCACTGGCAGGTTTTTTCCCCCTGACCCAGCCCCAAGACAGAAGGTCTGAACATGAAATTTATGGTCTGGGTGATGTGCGCCATGAGCTCACACTTTACTAGACAAATTAGATGGGTTGCAATCCGTGCAGCTGTAAACGACGTCCTGCAGGGTTCCACCTGATCTTTTACAGCTTTTCATAAATCAGTACCTACCAGTTTCAGAAGAGAGCCATTAAAAAGAAATCATGGAAATTACATGTTTGCTCAGGGGAAGTGAAATAGAACATTTCTCTAAATCTTTTCTTCTCTCCCCTCCTTTTTTTTTTTTTTTAACTCTTTTTACTTTGTCACTTTGACTATGACATACCCTATCATGTCATCTTTCAACAGCCATGGAAAGACTTTCTATCCTGTTCATCCTGTGTGCCTGTCTACACAGTTGTATTTACTGACATGTGCTGCCTTAAAAAAAAAAAATATCAGCAAGACTCAGGTTAGAGAGACAAATTTAACAGTGAGATGCCAGTTACAAAATGCCCTATTGCTGAAAGCTTTCTCTGGATGTGCCCATTACTTTAACAGTTGGAATTAACCTTTGAGCCATCTGCAGTAGTGAGGAGAACCATAGTTTATTATCATTAGCACAGCTTTTTGTCACAGCACAGGGAAACTTTTGCTGCGCTATCTGGTAACAACAAAGACCACTGAAAACATAATTAGAGCCCTTCCTGATAAAGCATGAAAATGTCATCTCTGGTAGCTGCTGCCTGGCAAGAAAGAGATATACACTAACTTGTAAAATCCAGGAATTGAGACAAAGAAAACAAAAATGTCCTGCCACTTCTCCTGCACAAAGGGTGGTATTTCTGCAAATACACAGAGGAGTTGTCCACATACAATCTTTGTATTGTATCCACTTTGTATTGTAGGAGCCCCTCTCTTTCCATCTCTTCCTCCAAACAACACAACCAACCTTCAGTTTTTAAATCTGGTCTAACCCTTCCACAGTCCATTTCTTTTAAGGGGGAAAGCATTTAAAAAAACATAAAGTAATTTCCTGTGGCAAATTTTAGGTAATTAAAAGCTGATTTTGTAAAGTTAAATTGCTCCCTGAGAGGGAGCAAACCTGAGAGGCTCGTTTGAACACAAATCCTATGGGCTTTATGATTATGGCAAGCTGAGGCACAGAATTCAGGTCTAACAATGATATGGTTTGGAGCTGGCTCCCTGCCAAGTCTCCAAACCTTACCACAAGAAGTCCCCCCTCCACCCCAAAACCAAGGGAGAAGAGGGAGAGAAAAAAACCCGAGAAAACCAAAACGAAAGAGAGACAGCTAAAGGAATATATAAATATATTTACACTTTTCATGGCTAGGCTTCGCGAACGAAGATTTGGGAAGGGCTCTACCCACGATTCTTGCAAGCGCGTTGGTGGCTAAAAAGGCCAATACGAGAAAGGCAAGTCCGGTTGCAAAAGACACAGCAGAAAGACTCCTTAGATGGTATATTCTGCAAGGCTCGATTCTTTCTGCGTTGTCTTTTCTCCTCAAGAGTGGTCCTGCGTGCTTTCTCAAAAGCATCAGCAGCGCTGCTGATTTACACTTATATACAATTGAAATATATATACAATTTCACAAGGAAAAGGGAAAGGGAAAGGGGAAGGGAAGAACAAAAACCAAAATAAAATATATATGTATATATCCCGATCAATAGCCCAAGATCTATCAACTAAAAGAATTAGCAAAGAATATCTTACTACTCTCCTTGGGACAACGGAGAGTCATGCTGGAGCGACTGCTGGCAGCCTCCGCCTCCCAAGGTCGACAAGGCCTTCCCAGGCCTCACTCCCCAACCCGACAGACTCAACAGCAGGGAACCCACACCTCCAAAGCCGCCGGAAGGAAAGAGAGCGAAGGCCTTTCCTCCCTTCTTCTTATACCCCGGCTTACGTAAAAATCGTAGGGAATACCGGGTAAATCTGGGCACTTCCTTGGTTACAAACTGGTCACCAAGGAAGGCCTAGGCCAAACTACCACAAACAAGAAGGCCATCTCCTATCTCAAGAGAAACATAATCCCCAAAACAACAGGTGGCATGGAAAGCAAATTTTAGTTTTATCTTCTACAGCAATCAGAATCATATGTGTGTATCACCAGAAGACTAGGAAATAAATGACATGCCAAGTAGAATTAGAGCTATTATGTTTACTTGATTATCCCTGGACCTTAAAGATAAAAGTCTTCGGAGTTCCACTTCTTCATGCCTATTTTTACGGTATTCTTAGCAGAATTTGTAACTTGGTCCCTAAAATACAATTCAACTCTTAGGGTGGCACATTTGCTTTTCCCAAGGGCCTTCATATGATGCTTGTACACTCTCCAAATAGCAAGGTTGTCACTACTCTTTGGAGTAAAAGGAGAGCTGGAGAAATGAAGAGGGGTAATACAAATAACCAAAGGAGAAAACAATGATGATACACCTCTCTAAATGTCATTCTGGATTTCTTGTTTTCTAGCTCCACGTTGCCTGTTGGTAAAAAGAATTTACCACAGCTTCCTCTAGAATAATGAGCAAATAACATTTCAACTGCCCCATAGGTCAGTCCTTCAATCTTCCCTACTCCTTTTACTGCCCCTCAGAACATGCTTTTTAAGGGGCTTATATCTTCTCAGCATCCTGGTGGGGTAATAAATCTTATGCCTGGGTGTATCAATGCTCCTTAATTTAATTCTTCCCAACACCAAACCACTGCAGGCAAAAAAATATCAGCACATTGCTGAAATGGTTTTCTTTTTCTCATAATATAGCCTAAGCTATGAAATTTATTTTAAAGGTACAGAAATACAGGCACATGGCCATTTCCCGGGATGTGTAGCTGACTGACAGACCCTTAACAGCAACCAGTCATTACTGTTAGAACAGTCTATAGGGTCTTCAGAAGAGGGAGAGAAAAATGCCTCAGAGAGCTCTTAAAATGCTTTTCTGGCTCTTTGGTGTGAATGACGTGCCCTTATATCTCACATTTGGCTGTGCTGTAAATTTCTGCAGACTTCTGCTACAGAATGAGTGGCATCAGGCAGGTTCTTTTTCCAGCATTTACAGTACAGAATTGCCATAAACTCTAACGAGGGCTCCGTGTTGTAAACCCAGCACAGAGAGCTGAAAACAGCAGAACAAAATCCCTCACAATCACAATAAATAGCAATCCCTCACAACAAGGCCACCTGTTGATCCAGCTGAATTACTATTTAAATTATACGTTCAAATATACCCAACTCGGTCTGCTGTAAATTCCTGCCTGACTTTCTCCAGTGGAGTCAAATTAGAAGTGTGAAACTGCAAATAGATGTTTTACTGTCCCCGTAAATGTGAGCCCCGGCAACTCCTAACTTTGAAGGAACAATGGGTGATTCGTGTCTGCCCCAGGCTTGATATTAATGACTGCTGGGAAAATCAGGTGAAAACAGGGCTTTTCTGTCTCTAGCTGCTAAACGAAGTCCCTAAAAATCCCCTCAGTCTGACTCCTGGATTCCCTGCACAATCAAACTATGTTTAGACACCAAGGACTATAATTTACTGTCTTCTTCCATTTTCCTTTGTGATTTGTAGTTAAAGCTTTTTTTCCCTCTCCATGAATTCACTATTTTATGTTTAACAGGCCTCAGAGAGAGAGAGCCAGTGTTGTAGGCTTACATTACTTGAATTCTTTCAGAGCAAGCAGCCTGGTTTAGGATAGAGATTATATTGTTGCTGGATTTTAAACGAAGCTTAAAATTTGCACATAATCTTGCTCTACACAGTGTTTGGCTGAACCCAGACATCCTGACAACCACAAAGCCTAAACCCTCTCTGAAACCTTCCAAGTAAAACTGAAATCTCCTTCCTTCAGCCCCTCATCCTGAAAGTTCCTAACAGGGAGAAACAAACAAACAATATTACAGCAGGTCAGCAATGTATGTCAAGCATCTGAAGCCATTTGACCTGAATGACAAAAAAAGAGAATGTCCAGCCAATACAAATAGACATTTTTTTGCAAATATTTTTGTAAAAACAGGGCTGGAATTATGCTGCATAAAGGAGCAGCCTGATTTTTTAATTTGGCCTGTTCACTTCTCCTTTTTGAGTTTGATTTTCATAAATATCCCACCAAGCTAGAATACCGGTGTGTTTCACTGAATCATTTCCATTTTAAGTGGAAACAAACTTTGTGAGAGGCAAACTACGAATTTTGAATTGCAAACACTGCCCCTGGATGTTGGAGAATGACACCAGCGAGAGCAACACAATGACAGGCAACAAAGCACACGTTTAGCAGTGAACACTTGCAATCAATTACTCCCAAATCACAGGTCGTCTAAAGTCTGCTCAAGGAAATCACTCCAGCAAATAATCCAAACAACACATCAAATTCCATAAAATCAAGGTAGGGTTGTAAACAACTTGCTAACACATGAAAGAAGGTATGAGGAATTAATTATTCATACACATTTTTGAACACTTTTGTGTTTTCATCAGGAAGAGTAACTGACCCTGACCCCCTAAATTTTCTGGGCTCCATGAGAAGAATTTAAACTGTGCTTTTTCTGAAAATAAGTGACTTTCTGGTTTTTCTAACCTTAGCTGTAACAACAGTAGTAATACTTGAATTTTACATGGAGAACTTCTAAGAAATCTGAACCCAAATCTGCCTGTAATGCTGCAATACAATCTAGAAATAATGTCTTTTTTTCCCCCCAATAGAGTTACATAGTGACATGAATTATTAAAAAAGATGTATTTTTTTGATTAAAGAAAACCCATATAAATGCTCATAGATCAATTTTTTATGATTTCCATAGTCAGATTTGCTGCTTCCTCACTGCAGAACTGGAACTTGGAAATGAATGGAAGATGTGAAATTTGAATAACAGTATGGGATATACTTTTAGGCCTCTGAGTGAAGTTCGAGGAGGCAACTACACATTTTATAAGCTTCAGTTCCTGAGTCTTCAATAAAATCTTAAGAGTTTTTATCCATGTACTTGAACTGTCATAAACACAGAGAGGAAGATCAAGCTGCATATTCATTATTGTAAATCAAGAATAACCCCAGTGAACTTGTTGAAGTACCTCATTCTGGTAAAAAAAGAAATTTGGGGTTAAATTTTACTTCAGTTCTATGCATAGAAAAGGTGCATAGTTAACATCCATCATGATCTCCACTTTGAAATTAGCATAAATGTAATCCTAAAATTTTTTTTTAAGCAGCATTATTTCTATAAAAATCTAGGTTGATTTCTCTATTTTTAATCAGTTTTTCCATTTGTATGTCTGTTCATAAATCCTACATTTTGCAACACACAACAAATTAAACTTTGCTTCAGAAGTTTCTAAACTTAGGAACACAGAATCAGATTTTTAATGCTCTGAAAGCATGTTAAACCTAAAGACTGACTGGATAGCAGTTTGGCCGGTTGATTCGATGGAATCAAATGGCTTTACTGAAGCTTTCTGCCTTTACTGAACAAGTCTTTTCCATGGATTTCATACTAAAGGCAGGTCCATGCCAGGAGAAACAGATGTTGAATCCTATTAACAACTCCTGGTTAGCCTGTAACACCTTCATCTTCAAAGATTTGTGGCAAACTTGCAAATTAATTCTCCTGTGAGAAAGGTAATTTAAATTTTCAGAGAGACAGAGAAGTTAGCTAAACAAAATAATCATTTTTAAAAGCCCCAGTAAGGAAGCTGCCTTTGAAATAGATGAAGTTTTGACATTTTCCAGAATAAAATGAGGTCCAACAGATTTTGCAGAACGATTCATAGTTGTGTTTCCAAACTGACAACTGTTCACAAAATTTGAAGTGACACTACCTACAGCTTATTGATAAGCGGACAAAAATCATCAGATGATTTTACAGAACTCCACATAAGCAGTAAGACGTGTCAATGACGTTCCATGTCAGATACTTGGGCTCAGATATGAACTGAGAATAAAGAACTGAACAATAAATGCCCCATTAAAATCTCCTGCCTCTGAGATCCTCAATTTGCAATGCGAAATAAGCAACATTTTCCATGAAAACCCAAAGAAAGTAACAAAATCTCCAGCTGTTAACTCTGAGCAACTTGTAAAAATGATGATCTTTTTTTACACAGAAGACTATCAGCTGTTTATTTTCTGCATTTGATATATGAGACAAAGTCTTGCAATTCTGCACTTAGACATAACTATTAATACAGCTAGAAATAAACAAAAAGACACTTAATAGAGAAATATCCTGAATTCTCAGGTGCTTTCCCCCCCTTTTTGACAATATAATTCTTTCCTCTTCTCCTAAATATGTGTTTGCAGTTTAAAGAAACAACAGCAGCAATACTTGACACTGACTTTCACTTTACCAAAAGCTTATATGGAAACAAGAGCAAATACAGGAGCAGGTTGAGGTCTTTTTGGTGCAGATTCCGTGTCAGTTTTGCAATCAATCAGAGGCCTGGCAGAAATTCAGAATTTCTAAAAGTCATCTGCTGGAATTAGAAACAATTTTCAGGGTTTTTTTCAAGGTTTTTTTTGGCAGAGGCTGTGCATTAACTGGGCTATTGCTGTTTTATAGTGGGGTTCATGAAGACCAAATGCCTTCAATCCCACTTACATGACAGATGTGAACACACACAGAAAATAAAGGAAAGCTGCCACAGCATTTGAGTTGCCTGAATTCTGTATCACTACCCTTATACCTCAAGACCACATTATCTTCTGACAGCTTAATTCATACAGAAATACAGAAATGCTACAGGGATACAGAAATGCTTTAAATATATTGGTAATCACACACACTATTTTAATTTTTTTTTAATTGCCACATAAGATTGATATACATAAAATTATAATATACATTGTAACTCTTGAGAGCCATCACATATATATTTATATCAGAAATATAAGTGAAAAAGTATGAAACAGAAAAGAAAAAAGTATGAAAAATAAAATTTCATGAGTCCATTTAAGATTTGTACACAAAGTATTTCCAGTTGCATGACTCAAGTTACATTTTTTTCCCCACACAAATGAAACAACAGCTAATAAGCCCTTTCAGACCACAGCCTCACCAACTTGCCAGCAGGTGGGTGAAGTGATTCTGACTCTCCAGCTTGAGTTAAAAAAATTTTCCATCTGCTTTGTATCTGTAAGAAATGCTCACAAATGTGAAGTAATGCACAGTGGACTAAAAAAAAATAAGCTCGAGAAGAAAAATAATGAACCTGATCAAAACTGGAAGAACTATGAACTCACTTCCACCCTAAAGATGTCCAAGGACTCCGTTAGAAAAACGAACATCATGTTCAGAAAACAGGAAAGAACAGCAAGACATAAATCAAATAAAAATATCATGAGACTGTGCTTTAGAAACCGCAGGATTTGTACTGAGTTCTGTTCCTATGGCCCCTTACAGAGCTGGTGAACTCCAGGCAGCCTGAGGGACACAAAACACCCATGTGCCCACGGTCTTGTTAGAAAGAGCTCAAGGTGGCCACCTGATTAAAAAGCGAATTTTGACAGGCAAGAAAGAAATCAGCCATACTCTGTACTTTACAAGGAATAAAAATAAGGAATTTTCATGTGAATTTGAGATGAAACACAACACTAGGAAAGGTATTATGAAACGTTTGCTATGCTGAGGCTACAAAAACCCTTTTGTCAAAGTAAGGTTCAAAAGCACATAGAACAGTCTGCAAAGTGATGATCAATAAGGATAAAAAACATCCCCTCGGGTATCAAGAAATTATTAGATGCTATGGAGTGGCCTGAAGGGATAGAAAACTGAAAAGGAAATACAGAATTGGAGGCTCTGACTCCTCTCCTCTATTCCTATGAGGTATTAGTGTAAAACATGCCTGGGCCGTGCCCTGGAATCAGATGTACAGTCAAGCACATCCTTCAGCTGAGGTCAGTTAACAGCAACCTACCCAGAGGACAGGGATATCCTATGCACCTCCAGCAATATGTTTTTAAATAGGATACAACAGTGCTGTATTTTAAACAAACATCAGCTCTAAAATCTGTAAGAAGACACAGGTTTTGCATCTGCAACAGACGTCGTCAGGTTAAACATTTTCCTTGACCAAATACATTCTGAACACCTACAAGCATATGGTGGGCATAAAGCTCTAGCATTCCTCCAGTAGCACCACAGACATGGGGAAAAGAGAGCTGGGATCCCTATAATTTAGATTAATTGCTTATTATGGGTAGGAGGAGAGGTGCTGTGGGAATGCTACGGCCTCAAATAACAACTGAGAGCAGCCATTTGAGCTGGTGCAATCCCCTGAGCCCTGGGGGCTGAGTCACTGAGTGCTTTACCTCTGCAGTGATGCCTGTCCCTCTCTGGTTGCTGACAGCAGAAGAGTATTGGCAAGAATCCCACTGTGTCTCCTTCTCAAGGAGCTGCCCTGACTCGCCACCCTTTGGTATCAGTTACATATTTCTGTACCCAAGGCTGCAGCAAGACCCAAACCCATTTTAAGTCTGGCTTCTCATTTTTCTTCTTCATTTTTCTCTGTCAGCCTGTCAAAAAGTGGTGCTGAACCTCCAGTGCTCAGTCCCTGGCCAGCAGCACCACTGGCTTCTGCTGCAGAAAGAGGGCATGTTCCCTGCCAGCTGTGCCTCTCTGCTGGACATGGATGGGGTGTAGAGCTGGATGCAGCTTCTCAGCCATGTCTGAAGTTTGAGATTAGTCTATTGTGACAATGGTTGTGATCCAAATGTGCATAGACTGCCCAGCACTCCTCATTTGTCATTCTTGATTGTATTTAAGGATAGCCTAGGTTGACCTGCAGACACTGACAGGGCAAGAGTGAGATGGAGAGGTCATGGATCACACGTTCCCTGAACTCCAGTAAAGTCCTTCCTAGAGGGGCAGCACTTGGACTCAACCATGTGCCCACGACCTGCACCCCACAGTCCCCTGTCTGCCACCAGGGAGTGAGGAGCTGCAGAAAGGGAGATTGCACTGCTTGGGAATGTGCAGGGATGTAACAATGGAAAGGCAGTTGGGAAGGAAGGAATAAAAATCCCCTTTGACGCTCCCCTCCTCAGAAATGTGCTCCATATCAAGGTGAAAGCAACAGTCTGCCACAAGGAGCACTTCACTGAGACCTCAGCCAAAGCAGCTGTGAAAAGTTCCCTGCCATGTCAGCAGTCTCCTGCCTTCCCCATGCTGGGCCATGAGCAGAGACCATGGCGTTGTGTTATGGATGTGGAGCCTCTGTGAGCCGTGCCAGTAAAGAACATAATGAAATAGGAGCAAAGAGAGCGAGAGAGAGGCAGGAGAGAACAATATCACACTGTGGAGCTCCTGCACAGACCCCAGCAGGTGCAAACAGTGCTCATACTGAATTTGGTCTCCACTAGAGGATGTCAGCTTTTCCTGGCTATGAACAAGGTAAATGGAAACTATGGTTCAGCATTGTTTTTAGGTCTGCTGTGGTTCAAATCTGTAACTGGAAGGACAGTAAACAGGGAACATTTTGCTTCTGTTTGGAACACAAAATATACAGCATTGGTTTCTGCAATCAAATCTCCAAACCAAAACAAGATAGTTATGATTCCCAACCCCCCTATTCAGCAGAATGCTGCAGTATATCCCTATAAAATAAATATTTGTACCAATCGTTTTTCAAGATGCTTGGAAGAAATATACTTGACTGAGAATATGGTGTTTAAACAGTTTGGTTGTTATCCCCAAAATGTGTTGTGTTGTTTTTGTGGTTTTGTTTTCTGTTACCTGCCAGGTAACAGAAATAATTGCTTCTATAAGTATGTTGGTTTACTATGTGTTAAAGGCTCACCAAACAAATTATTGAAACACAAGAAGTGTGCAAGCCATATTCTCTCAATATATATTTTTTCTCATCTCTGGAGTGGCAGAAGGAGGTAATTATAATCGTCAATCTCCAGCTCAGGCTGTAACACAAAGCCAGGGGGCAGGGAAAAGGAGGCAATTTTACATCTTTTACATCACTTCAGTGAGAGTATGACATTTTGTGCATTGTATAAAGCAACTCACTTTAACCCTACTTAACTAAAGCTCCTCTTTCACCACATGCTCGTTATGCCCTTAGGAGTCAACACACTCTTCAGCTGCTCGCTCTCAATGAGATAAGAATTATCTCATTGTAGTGAAGTTCCAGAGTGTGTTGAAAAACCAGGATTAAAAATGAATGTTTTTAATGCAATTAGGAATACTGCACAGGTTGAAAGTTAATTCCTTGTTAACACACTGATCTAGTAGGGAAAGTAAGTTCATTTTTACGTTTTTGAGTCCTACTGAAAGCAAAAAGATTATTAATGTGATTAAAGTTAAGGTGACTTGTCAGAGAAAAGCATAAAAGTGTATTTGGACCCAACTAAGAAAGTTACTTATGAACATGGCCAGCTGTAACCTATGAAATACTAAAAGCATTTAAAACACCACTAAAGGTCAGAAGGAAAAGGAAGATCCCATGATGGCCAAATCTGCCATCTCTATTTTTCTCAAAAAACTCTGCCCAATCTTACTACGGGTTCCATATCTCTTGCATAAAAGCTTTTCACAAATTGGATAAACAATAGCAAATAATTAATAAAAATAACAGCAATAATAAAAATGATAACAACATCAAATCCTTCTCCCAAAGGAACAGCCAGGAAGCACTCTGTAGCCTTTAAGATTACAAACAGCTACAGTTTAAAGTTGAAGAGGCAGCAAACAAAGTGGACAAAGTCTAATTATGGAAAATGAAGAAATCAAAGACGTTTATGTATGTGCAATGTAAGATGTAACGTCACCTTGCCGCCGCATTGGTGATTATTTTCAGACTGCTGGGATTACGGATTAGCTTGTCCAGGATGCTGACAATCTGCTCAAACTTGGGCCTGTTGTTCCTGTCTTTCTGCCAGCAGTCCAGCATCAGCTGATACAAGGCAGCTGGGCAGTCCATGGGAGGTGGCAGGCGGTACCCTTCATCCACAGCCTTAATCACCTGCACAAGGAGAAAAGTTTTTGACAACTTAAAGGCACTTACACCGACTTGTTTTTATCAGTTCTGTGAGCATTAACGTGGACATTCTGTGTTTAAACAAATGTGTTTATTCACTAATTGTCTTGTCTTGCGATGCCTCTCGTTTATCTGCAAAGTAAACCAGGCAGCAGATTAGACATAGAGGAAGGGGAGTTAAGATACAGTGTGTGACTTTGAGGAAGGTGAGTGTGTAGAAAGGATCTCCAAAACTCACACTCAGTTGAACTAAATCCATAAACAAAAGCTGCAGTTAGTGGGTGCTTGCTTAAGTATGTCAAACTTCAAAAGGTCTTGAATAGAATTCTCTCCACTGATGACCCTTAGCAGCACACACTTCCCACATCCTCCAGTGGGCAGTGCACCCAAAACACCAACAGAATGAACAACCTACCCTGCAGAAAATCAACGTGCCCTCTCAGGGGACATCCTGAACGGATAGACAGAAGATCTTGGGGGTGATCTCACAGGGCCACAAAATATCATTAAAACTTACCTGAAGGAAAACTATGCACGTCCTACTAGGCAATGCCAGCCCAATTCTTGTATCGTTTTCCCAGACTGATAAAATTTGTCTAGATTGTCTGTAATTTTTAAAAATTGACACATACGCACATAAAAGACTAGTTTAGAATTTACACTGTTCAGAAGCTTTTTAATACAACATTTTCACTAGAATCTAACACCTCTTGATCAGGCCAATGGATTCAAAGTAGAAAATGACAAAGCCATATTCTGTTAATCTTTCCTTTTTATCTGGATCAGTTACTTGAAAAGCAGGACAAACTATTCTGAGTCAGCACAGGGATAGGAAAACAGTTTATGGTTTAAGCAGCCATGAAGGAGAGGCACATAAATAGGTTAATCCTTCTGTTTCTGATTTTAATGTGATATTCTTAAAGGCATTCCACTGGTATGTCAGCCCATGTAACAGGATACATTAATCTCCACAAACAACAGAGAAAATGTTCATGACCAATTAATAGAAATACATTGTTTTGTGCAGAGACCTGGATTCCAGAGGTGCATTCATTTGAAAGAAAGTTTTCTTCTCTTTTTCCTTGTTTAATATAAAGTACTACAGAAAATGTCTGACTACAACTGTTATGGACTTTTTTTTTTTTTTAAATTTAGGGCTAGTAACAATATGTATCAGCTCCCTGGAGAATCTATTTGTACTAATGACTGCACTTCAGAAAATTTGGTTCATAAGTAACTCCCATGGAATAAATTTAAAATTAATAAAGCAAAGAATCAAAAATAGATATATTAAAAATCTTATTTGGGGAAATGTTATGCTTCTTTAAAAAGTACTGGGAGAGATCCATTAATCATTTGGATTGCAGGCTTGGACAGTTTACAAATGTAACAGAGAAGCCTGTATTGGAAGTCGTCTAATCAGATCACTCTACTCTTTTTTATCCATTGATTATTTCCAGAAGCATTTTGGTTTCATTAAACTCTTAGTAGAAATGCTTTGCTTCTCTTTTTCACAAGTGCCAAGAGCAATTGATTCTGTGTATTTGACATTTACAGAAAACTTCTCCAGCATATTATATGAGTGGAACCAAAGGGGATCAACAGAAATTTAGGAGGGCTTTCTAACAATAAGCTAAGGAATGTAAAAGGTAATGACCTCATTGCAGTGGAATTCTTTGAATCATCCTACAGAAAATCACCAATGTGATAAAATTCTCTATCAGAGCTCCAAAATACCCTGCTATAAAGATGGTGGCTCTTTGTTAAGTCCTAATGAACTTCTAGTTGACCAGGGAGTGGAGATTTTCATCTCCAAATCTTATTCAATCAAAAACTCAAAGCCACCTGGTTTCATTATGCTTCGCTTCCCTTCACAGCTTGATTCTTTATTTGAGAACATCACTCAGATAACAATATACTTACATCTTGGTTGGACATCTCCCAGTATGGTCTCTCTCCATAAGACATCACCTCCCAGAGAACAATCCCATAGCTCCAGGCATCACTGGCTGACGTGAACTTCCGATAGGCAATGGCTTCTGGGGATGTCCATCGGATGGGAATCTTGCCCCCCTGGAAGCAGAACAAAATAAAATAATCTACAGCACTGCAATGAATATGATTTTGCATGATTGATTATTTTATCTCTGAGATTCTCAATTATCATTATACTGGTGTAAAAAAAACAGTGTAAGCTGGGAAGTGCTACTGCCATTTGTTATGAAAGCATCTGGGAAAATCTGGAGTGTAAAATACATTACACTCCAAAATCTACTGAAGCTATAGATATATAGCATAGTATACATACTGTATTCACTTACATACATACATAAATGTGTAGCATAATATGCACAGGTAAGAGTAAACAGTTAGCTAAGTATGGTTGGTTTTCAGTTCTAAAATGTTTGTAAACTGGCACTACAGTCATACAACATTAAAGACTGAAAAACCAGTACACGGTCCTTGTTTATAACCCAGGTCCTCTTGCACAGCACAACAGGGCTGGATTCAGCTGCCTGTAAGGCATCCAAGGGAATTCCCTGTGGGTGTGGAACCTGCTTAGTTTCACCGTGTTTTCACCCCGTGTTTTCTGGGACATTCAAGGAAAATGAGGGGCCGTGGTGTTGCTCTGTTTCACTAATGCCAAGCCTACAATTGCACAAGCAATTGTGACCACAGGCACAAATTTCCTGTTCCAAAGGTGCCCGAGACAGTCATGGGGAAGACATGTTTGGATGGGGTCACCTGTGCAGAGAGAAGGGGGCAAAAATGTCACCTGAGGAAGTGGCTTTGAACACTTTTTACAGTCATAAGAGAAGCAAGCCATCATTAAATGATGTAAGAAGAGAATTGAAGGTACCAGTACAATTAACACTGCACTTGGGGGAACATCTCTCCCAGGTTATGGCCACCACTTGGTGCCATAGGTTAAATTAGTAAAATGTACACAAGCAACATCAGGCTGAGTTTCTGGAACATGAAAATTAGAGGAAAGAGACAATTTCCAATGGTGCCAGCTTTTGTAGAGGTTTTCACTACTGATTTGTGAGTCAGACATGAGAAAATTGAGTTCTAAAAGTCAGTAGTGCAAAAGTTGTGACTGAAAATTCTGGAGTGAATATATTTGAATACAGAAAACTGGAAGAGTTTAAAGTTGTTTCCAGTTCTAGGGGTACACAACAAGTACAGAATATATTCTGAAGATTTCACACTAGACTAGCTATTTGCAGTACCTCTCCAAGCCCCATTATACCACAGTCATACACCTATCCTCACAATAACCTGTGTGGGAAGGGAGTGCTCAAATTTTCACTGAGTAACCAGCAAGAAAAAAAGATTTAAATATATTAATGCTTTCCCTACACTCCCATAAAGTGTACCTGCACTGAGGATAGCCATACACTCACCAGTTTTATATGGACTAGCTTGGTTAAGAATAGAAATGCAGACATTGTTAGTGTTAATTAGAAACCTAAATGCAGTCTAAATACACTGAAGCCTGAGCATCTTCATTTTCATGGCTAATATTGCCCAAATTAAATTAACTATAAGCAACACAGGCAGGCCTGACTCAGGCCACAATTTAGACCCCCAAAATGTCACTATATATGTCTTAGAGGTTTGGCAAAGGTCAGGGAGGGAATTATCTTGGCATACAGTTTTTGTGGATCCCATTCTATTTATCAGGCTCCCTACCAAAAGGAAAAACCTTTATTTCACACTCAACCCTTAAAATTTGGTAAACACTGAATTTAGACATGAACTTGTGGACCAACAAATAGAACAGAGAAGATAAATGGCAGTATTTGAAACCACTATTTTATCACTGAAGCCAGATGAAGAGCTATTAGATGATGTTCTTTAGTCACAAAAAGTACATTGTATGTTCTATTCATTATAAATTTATTCACCATTCTCAGTGTTGCTACAGGACATTACCAAGAACATAAAAATGACTGTATTAATAAGAAATATTATACTTTCTTTACGAATGTCCAGGGTCCCTCAGTGAGTCCAAGGTACAGTCAAGAAACAAGGGAAGCTCTCCTGTATCCTAGTGTTTTCACAACAAATCCTCTTACAGTTTTAGATGTTGGGCTGATAAAGACATCAATAGCTCTTTTTCAAGCTTTTTTCTACACATACTAATAGTGAACTCTGATTTCCAATAATTAATGCCAGTTCTGGGGGGATGCCACATCCTAAATTTACACAAAAACTCCACCACATCTGCCAGGACAAGGTGCTTCGAGTTTGGAGTTTTCAGAATATTGCTCCTCAAAAAAATGAATTTCCATGGGTGGCTTCAGGCTCACTTTTTAAATTTCATGTTAAGATACAAAAATGAAGCCCTTCTTGCATAACCCTAGAGAAATAATTGCCAGATACCACACAACAAAAATATGCTCAGGGCTAGAATATGAGAGCTTTAGACAAGGGCCGGAAATATCATATTTGATAAAAGGTCTTTACCTTTGTAATCTTATGTAAAAAGTCATTTATGCAACTGGAGAAACACATTTACAAAAAAATGACATTAATTAGTCTCTTAACATTTTGGGTCTGCTTTATTGCAGAAAGATTACCAATTCAATGAAACCAAGTTCTTCTGGCTTAGCTTTGGTGAAAAAGGAAAGTACATCAACCCCAGATTCCATTACAAGGAGTCAGTGGCTTTCAAATTTTCTGTGCTAGGTCTCAGTCATAATCCTATACAAGCAGATATATGTAGCATTTCCATAAACAAGACAAAAATAAGAAGAGTATTAAAATGTAGTTAAAAAAACCCAACTGCCACTGAGTAGAGTATAAAACTTTTATTTTGCTATTCTGCTTCCAAATTTATCATAAAAATGTCAATCTTATATTTCGTTATTTTTCAATAATTTAAAAACAACAATAAAAAAGTCTGATAAATACTTTTTAGACAAATAAGCATTTTAACAAAAAAACAATTGCCCCCAAAGGATTATGCAACATTCGTGTTTTAGCAGACGTCCAAATATCAATATATGCAGAAAATGTGAAGAGTTTTATCAAACTAAATGCATGATTTTCTACTGCTGTTATCTTTGAAAATTGTAGTGCTTGCTGCATTTCATATACTCTACTTTAAAATCAAAACCCCATGATCATTCAGCATTAGACAATGCCTTTGCATTTCTCTCCCCTATTTTTGAGAAATACTCAACTCCTTTGAACAAATATAACATTTCCATTTTTCTGCTTTACCAGAAATCAGGATATTCTTTGTAGTATCCTTTACCAATATCAAAGATATCTTACATAATTTACCTTCACATAAATAAAACCAAACACTTTCTCCTAGACCAGAGAGCTGGAGCTGGAAAAACTAGGCTCCCAAATGTGTTTCTTTCCTTGTCTCTTATTTTTTTATTCCCCTTTTTCCCAGTCTCCTAATATTTAAATTACTATCATGACACCTGCTAGTACTTGTAATATATCTAGTGATTATTTTCTGAAGATAAGTACAGGTTTTATATATTTTTGTCATGGTCTCCCTTTAAGGCCGTGCTTATCACGAAGCCAACTAAGCTGCCTGAATTTGAGTAGAAAGAAGGCTTTAGTATTAGAAATCGTAGGAGTTTGTTATTGCGGCTCAGAATCCCAGGCAGTCTAGGTCAGAGAACCTCTCTCAGGGTTTGAAATCAGTGAGCCAGCAGTAACCCAAAGTTTTATCTGCTGTAGATGGAGCTGTGATTCCTGCAGTATCTGCCTAGTCAACATAAGTCATCTAAAGCCAATGAAATCCTCGATTTATTTCTAGCACGTCTGGCACTCCAGCACAAGGCAGCTGTTTCCAGGACTTCATAACCCATTCCAATATTCTGATTTATAATCTGCTACAGGGTGACTGCCACACGCACCTAAGCCACAGGCCTGGGGAGAGAAGAATCAAGAAAAATAGATTCTAACAGAATAACCAGAAAAACCTGAAGGTAAAAGCCTGGCATTAATTCATTATGCCAGGACATAGGATAGTTCAGGAGATATCTTGCTGGTACAGAACAAGAGTTTCATGTGAGTGAGACAAGTCTGACTTACCCTCTCACATGTCTGAAAATTATCTGATGCTACTTGTCAGTTCCTTCCTAATGATTATTTTATCTTGAAATTATCTCCTCCTTGAGTAGTCGGTGATAACAGAGCACTTTTTCTCTCCCTTGTGCTTATCAGACAAGAGAGTTTATGGGGCTTACTTTCCTGTCACACCCTTCAAAACATTCAGACTGTATTATAGTGGGTTTGCATATATAGGGAAAGCACAGCAGATTTCTGTCAAGCATTGGCTGCAATAATTTCTGCATAACAGAAAGAACTTGTGTGTACCCTCCTCACTCTGGCACAGTTAGCTGGGGGTACAGGCTACTGGAATAGCCATCCAAGCACAGTATTTTTAGAAGTGATTTATGTTTAATGAGAAGTTATCCATGCAAGTGTAATAACTGGACAGTCTTTTACATTGAAATGCCATGAACACCAGTGATGTAGCTACCTATGCAAAGTTCCTCTACTGATTACCCAAATATTATGTCTTTGGGAGACATAATTACAGTCCCTCTACAAGTGTGATAGCTTAAATTTACTTCCACTTCATGCTGTGTCATTAGTCCACCCGCTTGTCATACAGACATCTAAAAATAATAAGGATAAAACAGATCAATTTGACAATGACAATTTTAATACAATCTTGGCCTTTCAATTAAAAGTGAATAGATATGGAGGACGGAGATAATTACAATACACCCCCTCAGGCACAAAGACTCAGTTAAAAAAAAAAATCCAAACAGTCAGTCAGCCAGAATGACTGGCTTTATTTCTATAAGCAGGCAGACCCCAGGCTGCCAAAGGCCTTTTGTGGTATTGTCAGTGACAATAATTCAGGAGGTAAAAAATGACCCTGTCAGGTAGGAAAGTTTCTTACAACTCCTGATTTCCTGAATTTCACATATGCACTTGTGATCTTTGCGTTGTCCCTCAGACTTCTCGTACAATAGCATGAATATCACAGATTATGCATTGATATACAAAGGGATACATAAAGTATTGATATATAAAAGGATACACGTTCATATCCTTTATGCAAAGCTTCAGACATTGCTTCTGAGAACAGCACAACATAAAATTTCACCCAGTCAGTGGTGTGTATTGAAAGCCTGAGGGGCTTGACTGGGCTTTTTGGGGGTAGATCAATCCTCACATGCAATTATGAAATAAAGCAACGGGATCACGCTCAGGCTTTGACATTTACAGGTGGAAAATTGTGGTAGAAAACGAGACGGAATATATGAACCCTCCATCTTTGCAGCTAACTCTGTAAATTTGCCTAGTACCACTGATAGTAAATGGACAACTGGGAATAGGAAAAGGTGGAGGGGAGGAAAAAATCTGTACCCATCAATATAATACAAACTCTTTAATGTTTGAAATTACATCTATAATTTAGATATTTTTTTTTTGTCTTTTCAAAGATCTTCTAAAGTAGTTGTCATCCTTTATTTTTAAAGGCATGAAATAGTTTGGGATGATGCCATATTTAGGTATGAAACAGTTTGGGATGATGTCATTGTTTTAAAAAGTGTCAATATTTTTGTCTTGGCTTTGTCATATAATTAGGGCTTGCAAAATGCACTAAGAGCAGCCTAGGAAATGGTCCCATGTTTTGTGATATGACTAAGCAGCAGGAACGTGAACTACTCAGCTTTCTGCCAGTAGAGTGAAGCTCTGTTTCAACACTTGTGGTCCCCACTTGCTTAAGCTGGGGATCAAACATACCCCATGGAAATGCTTGACACATACATAAGATTCACTTCAAAGGAAATTACGTCAAAAAATGTATAGCAAATAGCCTTGTTTTTTCTCACAGAGCCAGGATGTGGCAGAGGTATATTCACAGCAACTACCTTTGAAGAAAATTAGATTTATACTAGGTTGTATTTGAAGGTTTTAATTACCTGAGTGTCTTCCTGCAGCAGTTTGCACATACACCATAAATGCCAGATGGAGTTTACTAAACACAGATGATTACACTTCACAAAATAGTTGTTTCCATCTGATTTCACTATCTAATTGCAAAGAGGGAGGTAGGCTTAGGAAATAGGTGACATGAGATAAATATGCTGTGCTTGGTACTGGGCCAGATTAGTGTCCTGTTTGGGCACCACATTTAAGGAAAATGTAGTGAAATTGAAAATAATCTGAAAGAGACCAGCAAGCACAGTAAGTTTGGGAAAAATGATTAGAAAATAAAAGAATGGAGAGATGTGGGTGAAGAGAACAGCATCCTCCATGCATCTAAGTAGGTGTTTTAAGGGCGAGATCAATCTACTGCCCATGGCAGCAGTGGCAGGACACAGAGTAATTGCCTTAGTACATCCTGGGGGAAGGATGTTAAATCTGTGATTAGATAAATACTAAAAATACTATACTTAAAATTGTTTACCTTGGGGGACAGTAACACCCACTACTTTCACAAGAGTTTTTAAGAATAGAGCAGGCAAGTATCTGACACAACAATACACCTCTGCCTGGACTACAGGTCATTTACTCTTGAGGAATTCTTGCATTCCATGAATATTTACTTATTAATGCTGAACCTATACTGGGTATGAAAACTGCTTTCTCCTACTAATGCCTCTTTATATTAACCATGACAGATCTCTGCAGACAGTTTTCCAAAGTGCTATATGTTGCATATTACTAACAACATGACAAAGCTTATCAGATGTCAAAGAAAACACTGAAAGGTCAAGTAAAGAACAGAGTCTTTATGCCTGGTAAGTTATGAAGGTATGATGGATAAATATTTATCTATAAATGTATGTATATATAATGTGTAAGAAAACAGCTAGGATTTCTTTACTCATTTGTCACAGGTTATTTTATTTCAGTCATGAAGAAGACAGCAATGAAACTACTACAATAATTGATTGCTCCTGTCAGTGTTCAGGAATGAAGGAAGCCCCAGAAAATCCACATTAAGATTGTGCTGATACTCTCTAATCTGGTTTGTACAGTGAAGATGAGATGATTACCAGGAGCAATGCAAATTATTCTTGACTAAGATACTGGATATTAACGTCCTTTTTTCTGAAGTTAACAAAACCCACTTGCAATAGCATTAAAGGGGACAATCAGATATGCCAGTGTAATATCCATGCACACAAAGCTAAAGCCTTCCACAATAAACCAGCAGCGTTTTTCAGATGAGAACCAGAGCTGCAGCAAAAATGTATTCAGAACACACTGTGGCTTTCCTGAACTTTTCCTAAGCTAACACTATAACTTCCAGGGAGCTTTTCAGACAGGATAAAATTCAGAAAAGAAAAAAGCAGCAGACTACATTGTGGACAGTCCCCTATCTGATAAAAGCTTCTCTAAAGATAAAACAGAGCTAAGTCTGCTTGATATCATTACCTCTCCAAAAGACATGTAACATTTTGTATATATGATATAAGAAGGAGACAGTACAGGAGGCTTATTACATTGTTAAGCAAGATTTATTTTTTTGTTTCACTCAAGTTTTTACTCAGTTAGAGGTACAATAGAAGGTAGAACTGATATACCCTTGAAGAACAGTGATATCAGTATGCTCCAATCACACATATGTCTCATCATGCTAGAAGACACACACACAAAAAAACTAGATGGGTAGGTTGTTTTTTTTACTGTGTGAAAATTAAATCAGCAGTGCAACTAAATGTGCTCAAAGCACACATGAAGTTTTAGATTAT
Organism: Neopelma chrysocephalum; assembly: GCF_003984885.1. Classification (NCBI taxonomy): domain Eukaryota; kingdom Metazoa; phylum Chordata; class Aves; order Passeriformes; family Pipridae; genus Neopelma; species Neopelma chrysocephalum. The sequence goes on along the minus strand of NW_020897803.1, from coordinate 2,554,523 downwards.
TGGGTGCCAAACCCGCTCAGGCCTTAATTATGGTGTTCACTCCTTTACACATCCAGAAGAAGCTAAGCCAAGAATTTTGCATACTTTAAAAAAGTAGTCTACCAACAGAAATTATATTTTTTTCCTTCTATCTTCTCCGAGACATGAAATAAAAAATAGCTGTGATGAGCTTCTGGTTTACTGAATGTCTCTCGCCTCTCCAACACAGCCTCAGGGACTCCATCACATTTCAGCCTTTGTCACCACCAACAAGAATTTTAAAAGGACAAAGAAACACAGAAACTCACCCTTGTGGTGTAAGCAGCTTCTGGGTCATCTTCCAGCACACGAGAGAGACCAAAATCTGAGACTTTGCACACCAGGTTACTATTGATGAGGATATTACGAGCAGCTAAATCTCGATGGACATAACCCATGTCGGACAAATATTTCATGCCAGATGCGATGCCTCGAAGCATTCCCACTAGCTGGATGACTGTGAACTGGGCATCATGTTTCTGGAAAACATTTGAAATGTCATTTGAGAGACTGCTCATGTTGCTCTGCACACAGAACTTTTGATAAAGACCCTGAAAGCTCCCCAGTGAAGAGCTCATGATCAGGCGTTGTGATTTAAATGCCACATGTGGAAGTATGTTGAGCTGAGAGGGATAATCTCCCAGGCAGCTGAGGGAAGGGGACAGATTTGCAATTCAGATAAAAATTCATTTTTCCCCTTCTTGCTGTCATCAGAATTTTAATTTCCTAGATGGGACATAGATGTGTGAAAGCAGCACATAAATCTAAGTCGTGTGTGCTCCTGAGACTGGAGCATCGGGACATTAGAGAAACAGATGTCCAACTTCCCTGAAAGGCCATAGGAATTTTCAGTGAAAATCTCAGCCTTACCCGATGGACTAATGAATGTTTTCTATTACACAAGAATTTTTTTCTTTTTTTTTTTTTTAACAAAAGCAAATGTTGATCTGAGTCAGTGGCTTTCAAATTCCATTAACTTTAAACTAATTCCTCAAATTTTTCCTCAACTTCAGGAACACAAAAATTAAACACACTGTGACTTTGCCTAGAAACCACTGGTTGCATATATTTCTAATCATCGACTTCTAGGTGCATGGTTTAAATCTCCCAGCTTTTACTAATCTGTTTGTTAACATCCAGCTTTGATATTGATACATAGTTACATAGACAATAGGACGACAGTGTGTCACAGTGCAGCTCTCAGATGAATTCCCCAGCACTGTAAATGTATCATCATGGGCACCTCTCCAACCCTTCCTTCTTCTGCTTCCAGAATTTTATTAAATGCATAGGAGCTGGTTCTGCCACGTGAGGTGATCTCACATGAATCAGTCTGCAAGACTGATTGCATTCATCTCATTTTTGATTAGTATACTTAGGGGCAATATTAGCACTGTAAACATTGGACAAATATATGCAGCAGATGCTTAGAGTCTCTCAGAATACCCCTTCATGAAGAAATTAATTATTTTAAAAGACTCTTAGCAGCTCCCTGTCATGAAACCTTTTTTTTAGAGTCAACACAAGAGAATTTATATAGACCCTGAAAAAGATTTAGCTAGAAATCAGGTTTCTAAACATGAACAGAATCAGATGTTCAGAGAGCCTTTCCATGGCAATGGGGAAAGCAAACTAACTAGTTTCAAAAGGCATTTATTAAAAGGGTTATATGCCCTGATTTGCCTGTGATATTAATGAATCACACGATTCTTATCTATGCTTCCACACAACAGAAGTAAAAAGAAAATCACACTCAAATGAACGAACAAGCTGAACAACTGTTCTGTACAGTCAGAAATTATTCTCCTTTCCTCAGAGCTTTCTTCAAGGATTTTAAGCCTAAACAAAATATATATAGTTCAGCACAGATATATTTTGTTCAGCTACACTGACACATTATTTATATTTATTTTACATGCTCCAGTGGACAACATAACATATATAGTACATACTGAAACTAAGGTTGACAATGTATTGCCTTTTGGGGTTAAATGTCTAGTTCTATGTTATGAATTTGGGGGATAATGTCATTCAACCGTGGCAGAACCAAAGCAGTCTCCCAGCCACAGCTGAGTTTGCCCTAACAAATTAAAATTAAACTAGTGTTTCCCCTCAGATGGGATTTCATTTCTTCTACACTTCTTGTTTTTCCACAAGTAAATCTTGGTGACACAGGGAGTGCTCAAATTTTTTTAGGCTCCCTACCAGCTTTGACAGTAAACAAAGATAAATCAACAGCATTATTAGTATGCCTAAGGTTAGAGAAAGAAAACAGGCCAATAAACTTTGCTAGCTAAACATATCCAACATCCTCAGGTAAGGGGTTATTCCCTAAACTTTTCATGTTTAGGGAAACAGCTTTTGACTCAGCACTATTGGTTTACTGATAAAATTTCCACAAATCCGTTCATCTTGGAAATCACTTGCTAAGACATAGAGGCTGCCAACAAATAAGCATAAGTGCCTTCAGAAAAACAATTTTCCTTTTTGTGTGCCAGAATGCTGTTCTGTTTTGTTCATTTTTAATAGATTTGACATACCAGTGAAACCAAAATTGTCGTTATTTTTTAATAATACTTACTGCAAGCAGTCAAAATCGACCTGAAGATCCCTACCTGGCTTTCTGAGCACGTCACAATACACACCAACCCAAATGAAAATAATGAAGTATCAAGCAAGAAGAGCTGATGATGAATCAGAGCAGAGTGGCAGTAATTTCAGAACAAGTTCAGAACAAGAGCCAGTTCTGCACTGTTTAGTTTTCTATTGCACTTACCCGTAGGAAGCTGTCCAAGGAACCATTTTCCATATATTCAGTAACAATCATAACTGGTTTACCTGCAAATAGATTACAGGGGTAAGGCATTTAAAATGAATACATAATGACCAGTAAAAACAAGCATTTCAGAAATGCTCTCAGACCTTCCAAACCCCAAGGATAATTTTACATTTAGAAAGAAATTAAAAGATGTATGGGCAAACTAAACAACATAATTGTGATTCCCCTGACATCAACAGAAATATAGTGATTTCAGCATAAACTGATAGACATTTTAGCAACTCAGGTCCCAAGAAACAAAGTGAAGCATCCTACATTTTCAGTATACAGTGTCCTACCCATCACTGTTGAATATAATTCATCACATAACTTGAATTTACACAATGAATTGCTGTACCTTGCCATGCATTTGCCCACAGGTTCCTTTGGAAAGGGAACTGGGCACTTGCTGTGGAAGGAGTCATATATTCTCTTGAGGTGCCCTGGTCTGCACAAGGGAGGTGGTAAAGACCATGGAACACTGCTCTGCTGCATGGGCACAATAAATGTATTCCTCAGGTAAGGGAGAGAATAAATAGAGCCCATGGAGGCAACAGCAAAACCCCCTCTCCCTCAGGAGGGTATTTACAATACGTTTAAACTATTTACCTTCCATATTTTGAGGAGGAAGCTTCAACTTTGAAGAGAAGCTTCAGTACCATGAGCTGAGGAAAATGTTGGGGTGGGGATAAAGATGAAAAGGAAAGTGCAGAACAAAACACAGGGCACTGGGAGAAAAAGCAGAGCTGTAACATTGTTATTTTCCAGTACTGGGGCCATCCCTCCTTCCAGGCAGTCCTGGCTCGTGCTGTGGTGGGATCACTGACAGCACAAACCTGCATGGGAGCTGAACATGCTGCATCCACGGGGCAGCAACAAGCTCTAAGGAAACAGCCCTGTGTTCTTGAAATTACTTCAATATCTTCAAAAACTATATTCAGATCAGTTTTTGAAACCATTCTTCCTATCCTGGAGTATATTGTAACATAACCAAGGTCTTATATGAAACTCTGATATGTGGGGGAAAAATGAACGCAAAAATTAATGTGATTATGGTGAAGTTTACAGGCAAAGGTCACTGCCCTGCTAATATTTTACCATCATACGGATTTTATTATTTCATAATATTTTCTAAAGCTTTGTTTATTTTCTCTTTGTGGTAGAGAGGGAGAGGTGTGTAAGGGCATGAAGTCATTTAAGGAGATGACTTATTATTTCACATATAATACAGGAAGAGGCATCTGACCATAAAAGTATGATGAAGGCCTGTACATTGTATAGCAGTCATGGTGAAATTTTAACTCCTAAAACTGAACAGCATGATGCTTGAAAGAGGTATCCAGTTTAACTAAAAACAGGAAAGTCATTAACAAAGCAAAGTAAATGGTAACAACTCCTTTTTCTGTTGGTTTTTCAAAAATACAGGTTCTACAGATGGAAATACTTGAAAGACAAACAGTAGTTTCAAAGAATAAGCTTAATATAATGACAAGACAACCCTTCGTCCCCTTTACATGGATTAATAGGTTCAAATATCTACTTTCTATGGTGCAAATGTGTTATATCATTTACATATGACATATGACACATATGTCATATCTGTGGGAATCACACTAATGAATAATTGACAGTCATCAATTAACTGGTAGGAAATACTCTGCCCAAAACATTATTCTTGAATTATAAAGGAGATGGTACAGATAAAAGATCTACCAATGCAAAAGCTAAAAAAAACCCACAAAAAACACAACTGTTTGTGCTTTCTCTTGTTAGCAAGAAATGGTAACAAGGGATTTCTGGTAACACCCAGAACATGCTGCTGGACCTTTCCAATGGGGCTCTCCAAAGCTATCTATGATAAATCCATGGACCTCAAAACCAGGAAACATTTGTCTGGTTTCTGTACAAACTCAGTCAATTTTATGAGACTTATCAGAAGACCTTAATTAGAGTAAGAAGATATGGCTTTCAAATTATTACAGGAGCGTCTTCCTGCCTTGCTCACCCTAAGCACAGGGTTTCACTCTCATTAAGTTGGAAATGTGCCCATAATAAGAAGTACATGCTCTGAAACAACACGGTGCAGCTTTAAAAGAACATTCTGCATTCATTTATCAAAGGAGAGCCTTTTATACATGATAACAAGTTGTGTCAACAGTGTTGCTGAAGTTTATTATACTAACAGGCTACAAATTGCTGTAAATTATTAGTAAACTAAGCAGAACATGCATGCTAGTTATTAAGAATAAGGCCTACAGTGTGCCCAGGAGACCAGGGCAGCAGTAGGAAGATGTAGAACTGAAATCCACGAGAAGCAGAGAAACAACTCTGCACTGGAGCAAAGGGGCCACCCCAGTTTGAGGACTTCTCATACTAAATGGTCCTGTTAGGGGGATTGTGACAATTGCAGTCATCAGGAGTTGCTTCAGAAGATCTGTTTACTGTGAAAAGTGAATTAGTGTGTACAGTAAAAGAATTACTAAGGGCCACCTGTTAAGCAAAATTTGGTTAATGAAGAAAAGGTCATATCTCCTGTTTATCATGCATTACTTGTGCTGAGAGTGAACCATCACATACTCCACAGGCTCTCTACTGACTGCACATATACTAATGCCTTTTAGGTGTGATTTAATAGCTATTATTAAAAAGTATGAACACTTGTTAACTTATTAATAGAGTATATTGATTTGTTTAAAAAAAACCAACAAACTAATTCAAATCCCACAAGCTTCTTGTCCTTCTATCACCTCACAGACTGTTAAAGAAATTAAATTATTAACTTTACTTGCAGCAAAATGGAGACAAATAGCTCCAGAACAGATTTCTCAACTTCTGTACTGAAGCCGTATGGAGAGGGTGGTATATCCCTGAGGCTTTCATTGACTTCATGTGGGAATATTCAGAGCTTGCTGTCCCACACATAGATGTGATAGGCAGCTGGCACTCCTGACCCCCCCAAGCAGACAGGACTCTGCTGTGAATACAGCTGAGTAGCAAACTCACTCACAGTCACTCATACAGAACACAGATAGAATTGGTAATGCACGTTCAAGAACAATGCACAAATTCCTGCATGCACAGCAATTAAATTATTTTCTCAAGTGCTCCAGGAATACAAACCGTAACAAAATAGATTTTAGCTCAGCTGTGTACAGAGTGATGCTGGTGTTTCAAGTGATTTTGTGACTGCAAATCTTATTCTGACTGTACAAAGTGTGTGTCATTACAAAGCAGGAGGTAACCTTCATTTACACAGGCAGACCTGGCAGCCCTTTCCTAATAGGGCTGTGAGACCTAAGATAACAAATAACTTCTTTGTTATTTAAATCAGCAAAATAGACTTTCATGAATCACACCTAGAGAAGTCATTATTATAATTATGTATCTTCATAACATATAGGGTTTTACATACCTGTCACTAATTATTTTTAGACATAAACTGGTGGGGTTTTTATTTTATATATTTTGTTGCAGTAGGCTATTAAATTCTTTCATACCTATGTTTTTGAAACCTTGAACCAAGCAGTTAAAAAAAAACAATCAAACCCTTAACAAAAACCCAAAGGCATATTTAGGAAATGCCTTTAAGTAAACATATCTATATAATCACAGAAATAAAATCAATATTACTACTGACAGCTTAAAGCCCCAAGACTTTTTTTTTGGTGAGATTTTTACTAAGATGTCTAAATTCTGGAGCATCAGGATCTTTAAAAAGCCTAATTCTGGTACATATTGAATATACATGGAGTACTTCCTCTGCATGAAAACCATGTAGGAAAAAAGTTCGGAATCATTTAATAACTTCCTAGTACCAGTTGTTGCACCCAGGTAGGCTGTTCATTAATTTCTGCTAATGACAAACCTAATGATTTAGCTGAGAGCAGAACATAGCTCTTCAGTGCATTTAAGAAACCTTAACACGTCAGACTCCACAACTCCTACCAGGTTATCAGCCAGAGCCTCTTGGCTGTTTTGTAGCAATTTGTAGCTTTGGAGTTTATTAAACCTGTCAATTTATTATTGAGCTTCTGTGTTCTTCAGAAATGATCCCTTTTCCTCTACCTTGGCTATATTTTTTTTCAAGCAGACAACTTTTATTCCCCCATTTTCCCCAGCTCATCAAGCTCCTTTTCCCCCCACATTTGCTATATTTTTTTTCAAGCAGACTACTTTTATTCCCCAGTTTTCCCCGGCTCACCAAGCCAGGGTAAGTTCTAAATTCTTTTCTAAGTTCTCAGCAGCCTGAGAGAAGCAATACAGTGCAGGTTGTGCAGCTGCTCCGTGGGCAATTGCCTCAAACCCCACTCCTCATTGGATCCATCAGTGTGGGTTTCACATGGGTGTTTTCACACGGGTAATTTGTTTTTCCTGCTTCTGAGGAAATACAATATACATTGCAAAAGACAAGCTGTTTTTTTCTGCTGTTATCTCTTTTGGAGGATGTTTGGTACATATTGGCATGGTCATAACATGAGCATTTCTGGAGGAGCTTGCAGAGCAAAAAAAAAAAAAAAGATTTAGGGTGTCTTTCTGCTTTTTTTTGAATGATCAGCAAATGACAGAATGATTTAGGTTTGGAGGTACTTCATGACACTTCCCATGCAAAACAGATGTCCCTGGCATATCTTACTTTTAGTGACGACTCCTTCTAATCGGATGATATTGGGGTGGTCAAACTGTCCCATGATACTTGCTTCCCCCAGGAAGTCCCTCCTCTGTTTTTCTGTGTAGCCAACTTTCAGAGTTTTGATAGCGACTGAAATTTCCTTTTTAGAAGGCAGCTTTAGGCGTCCACTGCACACTTCTCCAAATTCCCCTGAAAAAAGAGTGGAAAAGCGACAAAAGCTGAAATGTCGTTATTTCATGGGGATTTAAGAATGAAGACTTAGCCTTCAGCAAAAGCTCCTAAAAAGTGGTGTTCACTGGTAGGCCACAGACCCTCAGTCCAAAGGGGCCTTTTGTCCAAACTGCTTCACATTATCATCCTTGGGTTCCCCAGCCATCAAACTGGACAATGTCACTTATTTACTCTGCATATCCAGGTGACTGCAGAGCAGAGGAATGCATAAATGAGATCAGAAAATTCCCCTTCTGCTTCTGTTGATGCACTTTGAGACAGCAGTAGGAGGGTTAACTGATTAAGAAGTATCAGAATGGCAGAACAGTTCTGCATCCTTGTGAACACTAAACTGCATTTCTACCAAACAGTGGCAGTACAGTTCCAAGTTATTTAACTTCTGAAAGCCAAAATGACTAGTATACTAGTATACTTTATCAAGAGTAAATGCTGCTTCAGTTCAAATACCAACCCCAACCCAGTACTGTTAGAGTTCCACAAAAAAAGGAAGACCAAAGAACATCTTGAAAACAGAAGGAAGGGGGAAAAAAGGCTTGAAATAAATCTTGTAGGGTCCAGTTTCATATTCCATTTTCTTGATTTTTTAATGGTCCAAAAAGCTATATCAAGCTAAGTTTTTAAAACTATTGTTCAGTTACTGTCAATGGAGAAAATAGCTATGATTTCAGCAAGCAGTCCAGCAATTAATCCTTCATTTAAAACCAAAATTGTATATCTGATATTGATTTAACTTTTGTGAAGGAAAAGTTAAACCCATTTAGCCACGGCTGAAGTTTAGAACTTGAGTGATTAATCAGATTCCACAAGTACTTCAAGGCCAGAGGATGCTTCAAGAAAAAAAGGTTGGACCCTTTCTAAGGACTGATTTTAAGAGATGAGGATGATGGCTTTTCATACAAAGCCCTCCTGAGGTGTTTATTTTTAATTATGCTACACACATAAACATAAACCTGCCCTGCAGACTGATGTGTCTATTTACATTTGGAAGGCAAATAGGTATTGTTTAGGAGCGCTGTTCATGATATAAAGATTTCTCTGCAGGAGATCCTAATTTCTTTTTAAATGGGCTACTTAGTACATCAGTAAATGGCATTTGCTGTAAATTCAGGGGACCAGGGAACCAGTAAAGGAAGACTCTGAAATCAGCTTCCTTTGCTGTGTTTTAAATCCTGATTGTACTGCTGTGCACAGAACTCCCTCAGAGTTGGAGAGGCATCAAAGCTGAATGTTTCATAAACCTCCTGAACATCAGTGATGCTCTAATCCTCACTGAGGCACTGCAAACTTTCCCAATAAGTTCATGGACAGGTAGGCCCTAAATTATTGAAATACTTTGATCAATAAGATGTTGTGCTACAAGTATATTTCAGCTTGGAAAGAAAAGCAAATTCTTACTTCCTTGTTCAGCAAAGTACATCTTTAAATCTACCCCAAATTAAGAAAGTACTTTCTGTAGTATTATTTTACAATCCAATTGTATTTAAACTCCTTCAAGTGATTTGCTGAACTGAATCCATAAAAACAAGTGAGTTATTTAAAAAAATTACTGTAAAGAAAAATCTGAAAAAGTGGCTCCTGACCTCGATTTTCTTATGTTTAGGTTCCCACTAAAATCCCTTGTGTTTTTCTTGAGGTTCTTTTGGAAAGCGTATTTCCTTATTGCACTTGTGTATATCTTCAAAGCTATGTAAGCTGCCCTCTATTCTCAGAGACTTCTGCTAAAGCTGTGAAAACCACTTGGAAAAATACTTCTGAATATCAAGATTACTTGCCTGACTTGAAGGTCTCATTACTTACGTCACACTCCAACGCAGTTAAATGAATCCCTTCTTTTCCAATCACTGTCTTTTTATGATTTCATTCACACTTGTGTTACAAAGGACAAGGGCAGGAAAAGACCAAGCCATTCACTCAAATAAGGCATTGACTCAAGCAAGAGGAAGGAAATGCCTTTCTGTTTTTTGGGGAGGAAAGAAGTGCTCCTGAAGAAGTTGCCTCGGAGCCACTCAGTCTGAACGTAAAAGCTACTACAAGTTAAGTGTGACAGCAGTGTAAAGGAACAAACTCATTTTGGAAGCTTCCAGCACTCTACAACCTAATTTTCATCTGTTCTTTACTGCTTGGCTCTTCCTGTTGGCATCTCTACCAACTGGTAACAGGAAATGCTAACTAGAATGCCATATGTACTTCAGGCTACAGAAATCTGAGTTATGGTGTCCAAAAATGGCATTATTATGCCTTGAGTCCATGCAGCTTCATTGTGGAGGACCCACAGGAACGCTCTGTCACTCGGTTACAGCATGGTGCTAATAATGCCAGGCTCAGTCTCCACATGGGCCATTCAATTAAGAGTTGGACTTGATGATCCTTGTGGGTCCTTTCCAACTCAGAATCTTCTGTTATTTTCATTGGAATGGAGCAAAGAGACTTACTTTTAAAACATCTGACTCCTTTGGGACATATTCCTTTTATGAAGTTTCTCAGAAAACTCCTTAATGGCCAGTCTTCGCGAACGAAGATTTGGGGAAAGGTCTTTTACCTTTCCAGCCTGCGCAATGGATTTTTTAGGTGAGACACAGCCTGCGCTGAACTGAGCCCACCCTTTAATCCTAAGGTTCATCTGCCGGGGCCAAGCAAGCTTGGACAATGGCAGTGAGGTCCTCAGGACGTAGGTTTGTTTAGAGTGACCTTCTCATAGATGGATGGCCTCACAGGGCTAACGGGCTCCATCTGCCCGGGGAACTGGCTGGATTCGAACCTGGGTTGCAGAGGTGAGAGTCCTGCATGCTAACCACTAGGCCACCAGGGGTCCCCCAGAAAACTCCTACTCCATTTACAATGGCCAAATTTGGCAAATTTTGGTTTACTTCTTATTCTAATGTGTGTCTTTATTAAAAATAGATCAGAACAATTGAACGGTAAAACATGACCTATCTTGCAACTTGTTTTCTAGATTTATATACTGCAAACAGCCCAAATTTAGAAAGCTTACATTTGTGAACAAAGGCTCCTGAAAGTCTTGCAAGGAAATACACTGTTCCTGGACTTAACTTTACAATAACCTCCTTCTCTATCCTTATACTAATTCTCTATTATGAGCAGTAAGCAGAGCTTTGCTGCCTTGACTGAAGATGGTGGAGAACAGTGCACTCTTGTGGGGCAAAATTAAAACCAGCAAGGAACAAAAATTCAACCTTTCCAGAAAATAACTTAACTTCAAACAGTTGAGTAGCTTCGGTAAGAGAGGATGAACACCGTTTCTTTTTTTGCTGAGTGATTCAGGAGATGCACTGAGCACAGTAGTATGGTTCTACACTTTTTCCAGCTGAAAATCTTTTGCTGTGCACTGCGAGTCTGCCTCTCTCACATCTCATGATTTTAATCCAAATCATATATTTGGAGAGAAACAAAAAATTCAATAACAAAAGAATTGGCATTTTTTCAATGGATTAAAAATTAACAGTACTTCTCACAAATGCTTTAATATAGCAGGAAAGCTACCACTTCATGATCTTCTGACTCAATGAGACAACCTGCCACTTCAAGGAGGAAGCACACAACCTATCAGGAAGGACTATATGTTGCATTGCAACACAGACTCAGTGTAATGAGACTTTCTGCAATCTGGCTTCTCTGTTACAAAATCTGCTCATTTCACCAGTTTGTTTTCTGTAAACCCAACAATCCGTGGCATCTGTATGGCTCAAACAAATCAGTTATCAGACAGACAACCCCTTCTTCCTAAATCAATAATTCAAATGCAAAGCAGTGACCAAAATCAATCCAATGACCAAAGGTGACTGCAGTGTGATGGATTCATCGTGACTGGTATGAAATGAGTTTGTGGTTTCACTCAAGGCATAATAGTCAACAGTCCTTTTAAGGGGAAAAAAAAAGGAAAACATCTTCACAAAGCACATTTTCTGTGCTTTGCTGACAGATTTTAAAGAGAAGCATAGAAGTGAAGCTGAACAATCTTTTTCACTCTCAATCATGCTGCATCCAAGGGTGGTCTTGGTGTCCTTTGAAAAGCTGCCTTGCTATCTGCTTTCTTTGAGGAAAAAAAAGAAAAATAGAACTGTGTGCACTTAACTTTTCACATGCACTGAAACCAGCTGTAAATAGGACCTACTAATTTGAAGACTTTACAAAATTTCCTTTTCAGTCACAAGTATAAACCCAAAGATTTAAAACAGTATATACAGCAAAAAAGTATCTTTAGTTCAATATATCTGGTGGTCACTACCTGCTCCAACTACTTTATCAATGGATATATTAGAAGCATCCAGTTCCTTGGCAAATTCATGCACAGCTTGATTGGGATCCTCATACGTGTGCGGATCTACGTAAGTTCTCAGGCCTGGGAGTTTTACTGTGGAAAAACAAATTCAGAGAGAAACCGTTACTTAGACGTAATTAATCCTTCTAAAGAAAGCTCATGAGACAATGGAAACCAAATCAACAGGAGAAAAAGGTATTCTTCAAATCAAACTGCTTTTTATGGGTCTTCAGGAATCTTAATACAGAGTAAAACCAGAGACACTAAAGTACATCTGCACTTGTATTTAACTGCTTTTCAAATATTAAAATACTACTCACCCCTCTGTGTTGCTACATTTAGATGCTGCCTTATATTGTCCTTTTTAAAGTAATGACAGGGAGGCAAGTAACAAAATGTGTTGCTACAGCTAACCTGAGAAGTTCTTAGGACTATACTAAGAAGAGCCCATTAACTCAAACTTTTTCTTTCCAAGTCCTCCAACAAGAAAAGAAATTAAAAACATGAAACATGAAAAAAAGCCCCCCTGACTCAATCCATCTGCCAGTGCATATAAGGATATCAGAGAGTTGTTCTTAATTAAAACTGGTTCTAGTCCTCAGTTGCCCAAACATCCATGTTCTTATTTTGTCCTCCTCTACAGTTTCCTGGCCAGGGATTGTTTGTTTGCCCAGGGCAGGTGCTACTTCAAACGACTGAATGATTTTAAGGGCAGTTTCCAACTCTCCACATCTCTTCCTCCAGCAGGACTAGAGAGGAAGAGACCATTCCCAAACTCTGCCTCCAGCAAAGATGCTGAAGGCAAAGCACAACTTCATTCCCTCTTCCTGGCTCACAGCACTGCTTGTGTTTGTACCCAGTGCCTTGTGTGCCTGCCTCTGTATTCATTTTATAACAGAAATATATTTTGTGAACAAAAAGTGAAATAACCAGCTTGAAGTTTTCTGCTTCTGACACAAAACTTACATTCCTCGACATGTATTCTAGCTTTTCCTAACTGTACCAGTTGGTCTCATAAAGAATATTAACTCCTCATATAAACACTGCTTTAACCCAGTCAGGAGTATCCTTTACAGCTTGGCATTATGGTACTGCATCAATTTTGACAGCTAGAATAGTTTAAACCTTCTTTCTAGAATAGTTAAACCTTTTTTGCTGGGATTACACAGATGGGAAAAAAATACCTTTGGACCATTAGTTAGAGCACACAATTGTTTTGTCAAACAATCCCTAGTGAAAAAAAAATCAATTTTATGGAGATTTATTGGTCTCAGAATTGACAAAGAAATGATAAAACTGAGTTCCCAAGCTAATTGCCTTGCAAACAATGCAAAGAGCCATGTTCTGAACACAAGGGCTGGGTGTGCATGGCCTTAAATGCCGACTGTGTTTCCTTCAAGAGCCTGATGATTACAGAATTACTTGCAAGTAAAACAAAAAGTAATTGGCTGTGTATTGCTGTTGGTTAAAGATCTTGTAAATGCTCTTTTCCTTCCATGCTGAATGTATATTACAGGCTCCCTCATACCCCCAATAAAAATAACAATTAAAAGTCTCTGCACTGTGGGGTTTTTGGCTTCAGATTTTTAATGCTGACCCCAGAGGTTCCCAAGATCAGGTGATGGTGACTGCAAGGAGAATAATCCCTTCACACCAATAATTAAGGGCAGGCTGCATAGTAACTGGGTTCTGTCATGAAATACAGATAATAAACACATGCACATGTGTTAAGCTCTACTACTTTACAGCTCATTCTGTGCAAACATAATAATTTACATTTTCATTTTAACAGCATGAATTGCCCTAAAGGTAGCAAAAAAATAAAAATGGCCCAGCCAAAGAAGGCAAAGGGAGAGGATCTGAGGAGGTGAAACGTTTTTGTTCCTTTGAAGTGATATTATAGGATTTGTAATAAGGCTGCAGGGAATAGTTCATGGCTGGAGCCTTTTTAAAAGTAATTCAGAATAAACTGACTGAAATAAACCAGCTGCTGTATTTAAGATGCTGAAAGTTTACGACAGCCATGGAAGTTGGTTTATCCTCTTTTAGCTCATAGGACCAATTTTCTTATTCTTTGGGAAAGACTGCAATTTGGTAGATTAAAGCTTCAACAGCCACACACGTACATACAAATTCTAACAGATAAATATCTGCAAGGTTTATAATAAATAATTTTCAAGAATTTCTAAGAGAAATACCAGGTCCATAACTGGCTCTGTTCTTACTACACAGTGAATCAGCATGGCACTGCTCAGAAAACAGTACATAAATATCTAAAACCAAATTAAAAGCAATTTAATCCACAGGAATTTAACAGTACTGACATGTTTAAGAATAGTGATTGCAACTTTCCATTGTGTGGGAGTAAAGAGAGCAAATTCTGACCTGTTATTTGTCTGTGACACTTATTTTACTGCCTGCTTTTATTTTATAACCTCATTAAATTTGGATGATGAAGCATTAATTCTATGGGGCCACATGTAACCCTATAGATTTTTTTTTTTTTTTTTTTTTTGAGAATAGTTGGTTGGGCTTCATGAAGCAAATCCACTGTTCAGCTTGAGTATCCCCTGACAGTGCTGGGGAAGGAGACACATGTTGTGGATATTCATGGTCATGGCTCCCTGGAGACAAGGATGGGCTCCAAACTTACAGCAGTAATAACTCGAGCAGTCAGAGAACAGTCATGCCATTGTCATGAGGATTTGGAAGCAGTTCTAATTTCCAACTGCTGCAGGTAAATCCCTCATTAAAATGTTGATTCAATTATATTTGGTGAGGAGGCACCTGATTATGTACCATTTCTTGCAGATGGTATAGCACCACTGTTGCATGCAAAAAAACCCTCAAGTACATTCACCTTACAACACGCTAAGCAATAGAAAGATATGTTTCAACATAGTTTCCATGCTTTAGCAGGACATTCATAGCCGAAACTGTTTCAAAGACAAACTACTGCTTCTTATTAAGCCCATGCTCATTAGACACCCAAAAAAGGAATTTCTGGGTCTTGGTGTCTATGAAGGGCGTTATCTTTGCCTGTAAAGATGAAAAAATCCAAAATGCAGTGATTAAAAAACCCCAAGAAATCCCCCCTTACTCTTGATCAGGAATTAAGCTATCAACTTATTTTCCCCTCAGCTTCTCCTGCTCCAAAACTAATTTCTTTCTATTTGAAAGAGAGTATGGATGGAGCTTCTTCCCCTGAGCATCTCCTGGATGTGATGTTGCTCCACACTTTTCCTTTCACAGGGCATTGCTGAACGACCCAGAGCAGCCATGAATTAAGCCCCATTTAGCTTTATTAAAAATAGGTACATAAACATCAAAAATAGATAGGCTTTGGGTTTGACTTTTGAACGTGTTACATTCAATTTTTGTGATGCAAAGACAACATAAGTCAGTGGAGATGCTCTTTTAGTCCTGGATGAGACCCAGTGAAAGCATAGACATATTCATTCTTGCCAGTGGGGAATCAGGACTTGAACAAAACACGTTTGTAAACAGAGCTGGATTTTAAAAAATCCCATTAATTCGAGACACTTGCTTAGCAGTTATTCTTAATTTAAGAAACTAATCTGTATCACTCCATATGTTTAGAATAATTCCAAATTAAATTATTAGCAGGTCAACTTTGTCAAGTAAACAATTTTCACAGTCCCTTCAGTGGTCAAGACAGTTTTAAATTGATTTTATATTTTGCTTTGGGGAGGAAAAAAATATTTCTTAGACTTTGTAAAGCTGATAATGAGGAAGTTGCAGTTACACCCTGCCCTTCAGTGATGCACAGCACAATCAATATCACATGTATTGTTTGAACATAGACAGTGATGTTTTGCTCATTGCTAACCTGAACACAGATAAAAGAATTTGAAACAAAGAATAATTGTTTGGGAAAAATCTCTTTATCCACAAGAGAAGAGATAATTCTCTTCTTAATTTCACCTTGGTTTAAGTGATGTATGACTCTTTTTTTTTTTTTAAATTGAAAACCACCAGTTATTCAGGGGATGAATTCAACAGATCTGGAGGCATTAAAAGGCTTCAGTAACTTACAATGGCCATTCCCAAAATGCAGTCTTTTCTCATCAGTGCCATGTTTGGACTTCTTGTATCCACAGAACCTACAAGCAACAGAGAAAAAAAAAAGTAATATAGAGAATTTTACGTGTTAACTGCAGGTGGAAACAGAATAAAATGTTTTCCCTCCACAATTAAATGCCTGTTTGAAAGTTTAATGATATTTACATTCTCTGTGCCCTATAGAGGCATGTGATGTTCTCGGGGAATTTGAGGAAATTGGCTAATGAGAGGATTTGTTGATTTTTGACCCCTACAGTTTAATTTTACAATTGCCTAAGAATGTGTTTATAGCATTTTTTAACAACTGCTGTGTGATTGGGGTTGCTGATGTTAGAGAGCTCATTACCAACTATGAAGCAGGATTTGGAGCTCCTGGGCAGCAGACAAAGGAAAAGGTTGCAAACCAGGACGACACCCAACCTGCCCTGCTCATCAAAGCCCCTCAGGGAAATGGAAGAGGGAGAAAATGTGCAAATCAGACAAAAAACTAACCTCCCAATCAAGATGTACACCACAACTGTGAGCAGAATAATGGCTACTGCTGCTGAAATGGCAATCATTACCACCTGGCTGTTCTCACTGGAAATGGAGAATGCTGGAAAGTTAACACAAAAATATATATAAATAACCTTACACACACATAGCAGTGATTACACCACAACTGACATGTATATAGGGAACAGACAGGTTAAGTCGTCACTCTATAGCATTTGGTGTCCTGACAGATATTTAATCTGCTACATAATTTTTCATCAAACAAATAAATACAAGGGAAGAAAACATAAGGCTCTGGCCACCTTTGACAATGTACCAAAGTTGTTTCTGCTACTGTTGATTTTTACTTGCTGACTGTAGCAACTGCTGGTAAACTGATATTTATACATACACATATACATAACTACAGACACACATGCTGTGACGTACATATATTTTGCCATGGTCAGAAGGAATTTCTCCTTGGCAAGAAATCCCAGCCAGTCAATAATCATCACCCTAACTTTCCCTTTTTGTGTGATGGAAAGGGCTTTAAGGAGTTAAGTTTCCCAGTTAACCTTGGCAATATCCACATGAAGGTTGTATAAAGCATGGGCACGCAGAAGCAGATAGAAGGACTATCCATGGGTAATCCATGGCTACAGGAAAAATAAGGGCTATTTTCTGCCCTGTGCATGCCTGATTGGAGTCACAGCATTCCTACCTCTGCCTATTACAGACCTACAACTGCACTCACTTAGTTATAACTTGGCAACAGGAACAAAGTTATTCAATTTGTTGTTCAAATGTGTAACTTGAAATGTGCACCCTTGTCTCCAGTCACCTTTCTCATTTCTCCTCTTTCCTTTTTTTCTTATTTTCCGTTACATTACTTTGCAGAGAAAACCCATTAAACTCTAAGTGGATAAATTTTTCATCTCTGCAACCGATTTCTTTCTCCTTGCTGTAATTGTTTGTCCTATCTTGCGTTCTACTTTCAACTAGAATGCCAAAGTTTCTAGTCATCACAACAGCAATTTGTAACTGCTTTTTAAACATGAAGCTTGTTTGCTTTTCAGAATAAGAGCTGAGGTGGAAGAAATGGGGATAAGATACATAACCTATCTCAAAAAACACATGTAAGCCAAGTGAAAGACCATTTGGCTTGATGCTACTCTTCTTGGTAGAATGTGTTGCTTTTAGCAGAACACTCCTTGGACCATGAGTTCTCAAGTCTTATCATGAGTACATGAATAAGCCTTATGAGAATGTATCAGAATTATAGTCCTCAGTTGTGTTATAAATCTGAGCAGCAGATATGAGCCTTTAGTGAAAGACTGACCTTCCACAAAGCAAAAAGTCTTTGATTATTCATCATCAGTCTGTATCAGTAACTGGGCACCTCAGCAAAGGCTGATTTTTGATGCATTAAGCCTCTTTCAACTTCTAGCAAAGAAGGTCTGATGAACCGTATAATAACGAGTGATGAGAAAGCAACATTTAAGACTATGAACTCTATTAAGAGCCTTTCTGATACAATAACCAAGCTTGTAAAGAACACCTATAAGGTCGTCAGTTAAGTAATATTATTATCTATGTATTAGAGAAAAGAAAAAGGGGTGCCAGGCTATTAAATAACTACCCAGGACCACTCAGAAATGCAGTGACAGAGAAAAGGGACCCAAACAGCTCAACTTCCTGACCAGCACTCAACTGAGTGACCATCCTTCCCAGCCTGTGCACGTTTCATCTCAAGGCTACACAGAGGCATCAGCACTCTGCAGTAACACGAGAATTACACAGGAGCAAGGGACCCATATAATATCAATTCTCCAGGAGCAGAGGTTTATAGTCCCTAGGGTTCAGGCCACAAATTTGGAACAGTGTGAGGCTGTGAACCTGTTTTTCTCTCAAAGTTCCTCTCTCAACAAGAGCCATGGTCTAGCAAGGTATCGATTCTGGCATGAGGTAGAATTAGGGTAGGGAATGGAAGAAAATAGCACCTGTGATAGTTATGGTTTACTCTTTACAGCATGTTTCAAATTTAATGGTAAAATATAAAGTTATACAGTAATAGTACCAAGAAAGACACATCCTAAATAGTTATGAGACATATTTCCTAAACTAGAAAGGGAGTGAAAGCAGCCATTCAAATCACTCATAAACCCAGCAGGATGTCAGTATGGACCACTTGAACAAATACATACAATCTGGACTGGTTTCAAACTCAAACTTGCGGCTGTTTGTCCCATATCCAGCTGCGGTTCGGGCTCGGATTTGGAAGACATAGGTGGTATCAGGTTTGAGGCCACTGATGGTAACATTGGTGCCTTTGGCTCTCAGAATAGTATAGCTTGTCTCTTGTTCCTGCTTTTGAAAAGAGAAATTATCATATTAAAACCACACCCTAAAGAAACAGAAACAAGAGGTGGTAGACACTAAATTAGTACAAATGACCTGGGGAGAACTGGATATTTTTGAATGTTTATAGCCCAACAAATGCTTGTACAAGCATTCATTTTCAATCACCTCTTAGCAAGAAGTCTAAATCATTAGATTTTCTACGGCCTTATGCTATATATTGAATACTAGATGTGCTGAGTATATGACATTTTATTAAATAGCTTTGCATAATTTTGTAATTGTCTGTAATACAACAAGAAAATTATTAAGAACGTTATTTAAAAAATGTAAATCAGATTTGCCTAATGCACTGAACTGGAAGTTGTAACAAGTCAACTTGGACATTTTAGGGCCCTGCAGAGATGTTTGCAGGATACAGTTTTTACTGCCTTGCATTTTACAAGACAAGGGGTTACCTTCATAACAGTCAGAAGAGAAACTCCACCCAGGGTCCTCAGCTCAGTGAAAAGGTGAATTTAACTGGTTTTCTGTTATGCTATAAAAGCTATAAGATTGACGTGTTCATCCTCATTTGGGCAAAAACTCCCTGAACTCTCTCCTAGACTACACTCACAACTACACTTTGCCTAATAGTTACCTATTTCTGACATAGTCCTCTTCTTACTTTATATAAAAAGTCATTATCTTGTAATTTAGTACGTTTGCATACACTTCACGCTGTGTAAAAAGCTAATTCTCATAAAAGTGTGCCTCAGCCCCACTGTAAGCACATAATCTTAAAATTTAAGCATGCATTTGGAGCCTGAGATATTGCTTATTTTACTAAAGCCATCCTGTACCAAAAGAATATTTTTGGCTTCCTCAATATGGCAGCTGGAACTGTCTCAAGAAAAATCTTGGACAGCAGCCACACATGTGGGAAGCTGTGAGAATCTCAATTGTTTAGGTTCCCCACCATGAGCTTTTTTATTCTGGAGGTGGTGGGGATTTCATATACTGTCCTTTTGCTTTGAACACTCTGCAAAACACTGAACCCATTGAGTTTTGCCTGTTTGAAAACAGAAACTGAGTTAAGGCCTGTCGGATGCAAAGAATCTCACCTAATTCCCACTATTTTTTTTTTTTTGTGGCATTGCATTAACTTGTGAGGGTCTGATATTTTAACTTTGACAACACTGGAGTGCCCATGCACAAGTACAGAGGCTGGGAAATACTCAACACACTCCTTGCCAAAGCCATTTCACCTTCATGTGTAAAGTTCAAGTGACTGGAGTTGTTTTAGTGTGTTTACTCTGCAGTGCTGTCTACAGTAATAAAGTTGGAATATTCCAAGGTAGACATCAGAAACTGTTCACTTTGGTGCTAAAGAAGCCTGAGTACCCTGTTCTTGGCAATCTTTGATACTGAGAAACAGAAATATTTACACCATTGTTAAGGAGATTGCCAGAACCTCCACATAATATTCAACATTACGCACATGAGAAATCACAGTGAAAGGAAAAAAGGAAAACAAAAAAAAAAAGAAACCAAACAAGAAGCTAAGCTTGTGCCTAAAAGTTAACACCCAGAATCAAAACCTCAGATAGGGTGAGCTAGACCTAGTCTTCAAAGAATGACTGTAAAAGTGTTTATCATGGCCATTTTATTTGCACACTAAAAATAAAAAGGAAATCAGCATTAGACCTCCTCAGAGTTTCCCAATACTTCTCTAAAAAGTTTTCTGTTATAAATTCAGGGGAGAAAATTTACAGGGAGACATTCTAAAGAACTAACAGGCTTGAGTAAAATTAGTTATTTTTTGAACTAACAAAGGCCTAGTATTATAATTTGCAGGCTTCCCTTATCTCATCATTCAGTTGAATGTAGGCCACTATTTTAATTTCAAAGACATAATAATCTTGTCTTTAAAACACAAAATCTTTTGTGTATGCTATGACTGGACATTCATTTTGATCTTGCTTCAGGCCGCTTTTCTGAAATGCAAACATTTCTTTCTGGTGCAGATACAAATGTGCAAGGGAAAATATAGTCATGGCCCTGTCTGTTAATAATCCTCAATGGAACTTGGAAAATAAACTTTTAAAACAATGGTATGGAGGATGTCATGGTATCTCAGTTTATGGGAAGCTTTTTACACACATATTTTGTAAGTCATTTTTTATGTTACTCGTAATCAAATCAGTGAAACACCACATAAAAGCCCGAGTTTATCTTTCTTGGGGATAAAGTAAAACTTCAGAGATACAGCACTACAGCTGCCATAAGCAGAGGGGATACACAAAAAGGAGAGTCAGGCTTTGCAAGGCAGAACTTCAATCAAACAGTCTGATGATAAATTTGAACTCGGATGCACAAAGCATATTCTTCCTGAATGTTTCTGCATAGTTTACCAGACACAATCTTTACTGGGAAGCAAACCCCACTACTGTTGGTGTCTCATTTGCAAATGACATTTTATAATGTTTTATAAAAGACATATTTTGAGGACATTTTAAGTTTATAGTGGCAATACTAGTGATTGGTATGTCCTTTTTTCAGATAAGCACAGGAAGTGCTTATATTATATAACATTTTGTTCCATCAGCTTCATGTACACTTGAGAGGCCAATACCTGACTACACATCTTTGGGAGGGATCCACAGTCCTGATACTGCTTCCCTTATTGCCAGATGTGAAATCTTCATTGATATAACATTTCCTACAAATCTCATGGAGCATACATGGTCTACCTACTCTAAAAGGCAGAATAATGAGAGTTTAAAAGCAACAAAGTGCATTTGCATATAATTTACTTAATCAGCCTCAGAAAGAGCACAAAGTGCACAGTTACATGTTGGTTTCAACCAGTCTACTGAGCACATAATTTCTATGATGGCAAAAGCAAATCTCTTTTAGCAATGAGAGACTGCAACTAAATATCACTCATTGCTTGCAGAAGGTTTCACCTTAATAAAGTGTGTGGGATTTAGTTGGCATAATTGTAAGCAGTATATTTAATTGAAACAATTAATAGTTTATGAGTGGTATTTAGGAGATGGCTTTTTTTCTGTATCTTTGCATGACAAGATACTCCTTCAAGAGAACATAATTATGTGAACAAGGACAAGGAGGGAACAAAGTACATGGCTTGTGTAAGAAAAAAAATATGTCTTTGTTATTTGTGTGCTTTAATAGCCCAGACACTTAGAATTCAGCACAGCATTGTATGCATGGACTAAACTGGGGTGTCATTTAGCACCATTAACTTCTAATAAAATGTTATCCCTTACCCTAAAACAAATGCCTAGAGGTTCCATACTGTATCTCCCTGAAAGAAGATTTTATTTATTTTAAATGTTTTGAATAAATAGTGACTGGGGCTTTATAATTGGCCTCTGAAGATTTACAAAAAACACAATTCTATTTCAAACACTGAGTCAAAACAACTGTCACTCTCAGCTCATAATTCTGTGAAGTGTTTAAGGTCAGGCTGGATGAGGCTTTAGGTAACATGGTCTAGTGGAAAGAGTCCCTGCCTAGAGCAGGGACTTGGAACTAGGTGGTCTTTAAGGACCCTTCCACCCCAAACCACTTTGATTCATTCCAAAAAGTTAAAATAGTTTCCCAAAACTGTAGTTTCTAATTTCCCTACAAACATATAAAGCTCTACTCTCTCAGCTACACAAGTGCAATCATTGATGAAAAAACCCATTGAATGGGTTATTTAGTTCTCCTTGCAGAAAATAAATATTTTCCACATATTTTATGTGAATAATGCATTAGAAAAACTACACAACATCATAATTTAGATACATGACATTCTATTCTTATTCCAAATTTATTCTAACATCTTAAATACCAGTAACATGCAGTTGTCCATAAATATCACATATTCTTTGAAATTTAAGAACAGCATAGCAAAATAATTTCACAAACAAGGTGTATGACAGAATTGGGCTGACCTGTGTTACTCTATTAAATGCTCTATCATTTAATTTCTAAGAGATTACAAAAGATATGTCAACTAAAAACAAGCAGGATGGAAAAGAATGGCTCTACATCAATCATCTACCAGCAATCAGAAGTGACTTGTCAGGGGAACTATCCAGATTGCTAAATGTGAAGGGTTTATTTCCTAGCAATTGCCACTTTACAGCAGTGGGGTTTCTGATGAGCACAACCAAGATTATTTCTGAAGCAGAAAAGCAAATAGACTGGACTGGTTTATAAAGAAAGATCTCTTTAAAAAAAAAAAAAAGAGTGAAGAAGGCATGCTTAGAGATTTCAGATTAAAAAGCATCATCTTCCAAAGGTGTTTGGAGAAGGAATGAATAGTAACAGTCCAGCACAGGCTTCTATGGCCTCAAGTAAATTTAACAGAGCATTAGTTTTATACCTATTATAATTTGCAAAGCTTAAAAGAACAATAGATTAAAGTCTCCTGACAATAGATTTGCCTTTTTTTTCCTCATAAACCCTGAGAAATAGGCTTCTGACTCCCCAGCAGACTGCAGAACACACATTAAAAAACACTGGTGCCAGAAGGTTGGTTTTTTAAAAGCCTTTTTGCTCTAAATGGTCTGGCTCCTTTTGTCAAGCAGTTGGCTCTCTCTGGTTTAAGAAAACTGTCTGGTGCATATGAACTCCTGATTACAGACTTCAAAGGGAAGAAACACATGTGCAAGATCAGCTTCCTAAGACTGGTTGGTTGTCTTATAAAGCTGTCTTATGACAACCAGTTGTTCCATAAGAGTGGATACAGCCGGTGGGAATAGCTTCATACTCTGTCTGTGCACACGACAGTGCTGGAAGGGGACAATTTTCTTGAACAGAAAACCCCAATTTCAGTGTAGAATGATGATCAAAACATCCAAAATCAACAAACACACAAATGAAATTTATTGGTGATTTAATTAAAATGAAGTGAATGCACACAGTGGGGGAAAAAAATCTCTCCCTTTGGAGCAACTAACGCACAGGAAATCACCTGTGCTGTTTTTGGCTAGGGTAGAATTAATTTTCTTCAGAGAAGTTAGTAGGTGGTTTTTGGATTTGCACTGGAAACAGACAGGTTTGATAATATAGAGATGTTTTTGTTCTTGCTGAGCAGTGCTTACACAGTGTCAAGGCCTTTTCTGCCTGTTACACCACCCTACCAGGGAGGAGGCTTGGGGTGCACAAGAATTTGGGAAGGGACACAGCCAGGACAGCTGATTCTAACTGAACACAGGGATATCCCACACTATATGGCACCATGCTGAGCATATCAAGCTGGGGAAGAAGAAGTATGAGCTGGTTCTCCTTGATTTCTCAAGCCCAGGATCTGAACTTGATCCTATCCCCATTGAAACTGAAAAATGTAAGTAAAAGTAAGAAAAAGAGGGTGCCGCTCTCTGAGATAAGACTGAGCTGAAATGTTTAGGAAGCTTTCTTTTTCTCCTTTTATCTCTAGCACTGTGTATGTTTAGATTTTTACCAAGGTCTTTGAAGGTTGAAGTGCTCACCAGAAAAAACTCCTCCCAAAATCATATTCCATAAATTTGGGTGAAATTTTTCAGCATATGACCTTCTGATCATCATTCTTCAAGATCAACTGTGGACTATCAATGCCACATTGTTCCCCTAGTAAGCTCTGACAGAAAACTTTCTGTAGATTAACTGAATACTCATGGAGTATTTTTAACACCATTTTCTAAGAGGGCATCAGTCCTACATCTTCTCTGGTACATATCAAATCTAAGCCTGATTACTACATATGAAGAGCATTAGTAAATGCTCGATTAAACCACTAATTCTGACATTTTTTTCAGTTTGTTAACTTCAGTAGTGTTGCCCGTAAACAAAGACACAAACCAACAGAGTGTCGGTTTATGCGGTGCTTTATTCGGGGCCCCGGGAACCTGAGGACTCACGTCCCAAGTCAGGATTCCAAAGACCCTCATTTTCAGTTCAGCTTTTATACACAAACAAGTTTACATTTGGTTTCCACGGCAAAATTAGTACGTGCAGTTCCACAGCAGAACAGTCTCATTCAGTTACAAACGAGCTCATACTGCTAACAATTGACAATCAACCACTCTAATCATAAATCTACTCAAGCTGTCTTACCCCTAGTAACTGTTTAACAGACCCTCACCACATCCAAGGTAACAAATCATTATATACATGCTTGACTAAATCCTTTAATTATTGTTTCTACTTCTTCAGTACATTTCATGCTCACAAACAGGGTTGCTAACTTACTACTTTGGAGTGCTGCTTTTTAGGCCTATTCTCTTACTAAGCCTTAGCCATTCTACTACTAATTTAAATTGCTCTGCAACAGTAGCAATATATTCTGTCAAAAGGTCTCTCTGATCTATCAAAAAATGGCTAATACCACTTTTCACAATCTTCACGACAATATATGGTTTTCCAATTCTACCGGTAAGATTTACTAAAAGAAACATTCTATCATGAAGATACCTTTTCCTAAATACAGATCTATACAGGATGCACAAATAAACAGCTGTTGATTTATACAAGAAAATGTCAATAAGAAGCAGAACCTATTTAATGGCAGATTCTTTCATTTTAGTTATTTACTTACAATTTGTGAAGAATTCAGTTATTAATGAAGAGTGTGGACTTTCATAGTGGAAACCAGCCCAAAAGACAAGCCAACATTTTCCAAACAGTTCTTGTGTAAAAGTTGTTCGTGCCACAGGGAAGCACCAGCACAGGGGTGCTGAGAGATCAGTGTGAACACTTACAGCACAATAGAACTGAGGAAGCAAAATGTACTCAAGAAAGAAAGAAAACAAAGGAATTGAGTGTGTTATTTCCTATGTTTGTTCTGATCTGCTTGGGGATGAATTTGGTAGACAACACAACAATTTCAATGTTCTCATTACCAAAAATTGAACCGTTTCAACACCTAATGAGTTTGAGGAGGACAGTGAGACAATGGGGGTGTTTCTGAGTCCTTAACATAGACAAGATGCAATAATTTCAGTAAGTATCATCAAGACAAAAGCCTCCCCTTTGATCTTTCTTCCCACCTTTTCGTAGTATTTGACCTCATAGTCCAAGATGATCCCATTTGGATGTTCAGGTTCTTGCCAAGAGAGAGACACGCTGTTCCTGGATGTTCTGTCTTTCCTTATGACTGTGATGGGGGACGGAGCTGCAGAGGGGAAGGCGGGGAGGAGGAGAGGAGAGAAAAAAGCAAATTGAGTTTTATCTCTGTTCCAATTCTTGGCAAAGAGCATGGTTTCCATTTAACAGACTTCTGAGCAAAGTCTGGATACAAGTCTGGGCTTGTATCAACATCCAGCAGCTGGATTACTCCTGGTACACATGTCTGGGAGCACACTGGCCTCGTGGAAAACAAACCGAGATTCTCTGTTAGACTGGAGCACTGGAGGCAACACTGCAGATGGTTTTGATCTGCTACTACAGGGTAAGCAATGAAATATATTCCATACACTAAAACACAGAACAAAATAGCAGTACTACCTATTCTTTGCAATGCTGAAGTATTATCATTACCAGACTGCAGAACTCCGATAACATTTTCATGTGCAAGTGTAAACCAGCGCTGGGATGCATTATGTACAAGGAGCTCTTGGTAGCCATGGTCAGTAATAACCACCAGCTTACTGCAGAATAACATTTGTAACATTATTTGGTGAGCTTTCCACAGAAAAATTGCTCCCGTGTACAATTTTCCTTCACCACATTTCTCTGAAACTGAAATTTGAGTGAAAAAAAAACAAAACTAAACTACAAAATAACCTAATTTTTTATATGCATTGATCAGAGTTAGGCATTACAACTGATTGCATGCCACAGACTCACCCATAACTTGGAAATAATATCAATGAGACACACACACACGCAATCATAATTACCTAAGATTCTTGAACATCAGTTCAGTTTTAGACCACCCAGCTCTGTGCCTTGTTCCAAGACCAGGTCTGGGTTTTGTGGACTCACTGAGAGCCATGCAATTTTTTTAAATTATTTTTTTCCTGTTTCTTTTGGGTTGGCTTCCCACTCCAAATGCTTCTCTCCCATGGCTTTGGCCAAAATTCATCAGATTTTATCTTACAGATCACACACTGAAGGTTGTAACTGTCATTTAAAAAAAAATCTTTACTAATAAACGGTCTTTTATCTTAACATGTAAAGAAAATGTGTTTATAAGTTCAACATTTTGCTATCCTAATAAAAAAGCTCTAGAGCTGATCTAAACAATTTAATATCAGCTGAATCCTATAAAGCTTTTACTGTTCACATAAAACTAGCTGTACTTTACAGGCATTACATATTTTCATGCTTTAGGCAGTGCTCTTTCTGTTTGGATTTTCATTTCTGCAAGAGAACTTTCAATAGCCAGGAAAAAAAAGCCAAAAAACCAAACCAAACTAAAAAAAAAAAACCAAAAAGCCCCAACAAGTTTTAAATAAAATAAATTTTAGAAAATTCATTCTGCTTGTGATTTTGCTAAACTTCCATGAAAACACACCTTTAAGTCCTGAGTCATAATCTAAATGTTGACATCGTCCTTTAATTGAGTTCATTCTGGGTTGAACACATGCTCTGAGCAGCATTTTCATATTTTAGATGGTTCACAATAGCGTTTTGAAAATATTAAAAAGTTCTTTTTTGGTTTTTTTTAGTTTTTTTTCCCAGTAGGAAGAATTTATCCTGAAGTTAAATTACTAAAATCAGTTGCTGGATGGTTTGTGTTTTTTTTTTTTTTTTAATGAGGCTTATTTATTTCAAATAGAATGGGAAAGAGTCTATTTTACTCAGATATATGTTGGTCAAGAGCTGAAAAGCATTAGGGGAAAGGATACAGGACTTGTTTGTAATTAATGTCCTTCAGTAATTCCACTTGAATTCCACTCAGGCACAAACCAGTGCTAGAGCCAAAACACAAAGTGCTTAGAAGGCTGAACTTCTCTGCTGTAACCAGCTCTATAACTTGTATACTCATACTTGCTGCTTTTATGCTCTCATAAGTCATTTTTATGTCTTTTTTTAAGTCAAGCTATTCATCTTTTTTTTAATATGTGAATAGATCTCCAAGCTCAGTACCCCAGCTGGTAACGCTTCCCATTAAGGTAACATTAATACTGATTGTATGAATAATTAATCTGTGATTAACAGAAATGGCTTTCCCCCCAATAAATCATGGTAATTTGTGCTGTAACAGATTCTCAGGGAAGGCTGAAACAATCTTACATGCTCTAATACAGATATGCTTTAAAAAAAGCTTTCTTCTAACACAGTATTAATTATTTTGAGCTCGTTTGCACACATCTCTGCAGATGCTACCAGTAACTTATCTCACAGCAGTCTATTAGAAAAGCATCTGCTGCACAGTTATCAATAACATTATAAAACATTCATATACCTCTCCTAATCCCCAGGGCTCCCAAAGCTGCTTAAAAATTATAAAGAGTGCCTGGAAGAGACACATGGGCAAATGGAGGGGAGATGAATAATCATGGGAACACAACGTTTCCAGCACCTTTAATCCCACACCAAAATAAGATAAAATGAAAAAACTTACCAGCACAGAACCTGGAATAACCTTTCTTTGCTGGTCTGTCAAAATTTTAAATCTTAATGCAATCTTTTTTGTTTTTCTGCTATACCTGTTAGATAGGTGGCTTTGAAAAGTGTTGGAAGTCTTGAAACCAATTGAAGAAAATATCTTGTTCAGATGATTTCCAAGTTCCAATGGATTTCAAAGGATGACTTGGAGTTTAAATCAATGGATTTAAGATACAGTTAGAGTTAAGGTAACCTGCCTTATAGTCCCAGCCCAAGGCTGAGGTGCAGCTGGGAGGAATAACTTGAGATTTTGACCTTTAGATTAATTTCTTTTTGTATACATCCCCAGAATATAATGTAGAACTTAAACTGTGTTCTAAGTAGTGTCCAAGCATAAGTCAGCCTTAATTTACATTTAACACCAGTATTGTACCAATATTGTAAAATACAATACTGTATTTTATTATTTAATTGGAAGAGTCTGAAAATCCAGCAAAGAGAAAAAACAAAGTTAACATTATAAACCATGAAACAGCAAAGGCATCACAACGTGCAGCAATGCATATAGTCTTTAGTCTTCTCTACAAGAAAGAGAGAACCAGGAGCTTCCTGTTTCATGAAAAGATTTAAATAACTACAATAGGATGAAACTGAATTCAAAATCAGGCTACGAAAAGGAACAGAAGTACTTAATAATTAGAATAGCCATTTTTTCATTGAAATTCCATGATTTTTCATTTTAAATTAACAGATAATTAGGTTGTGCAAGAATAGAATGTGAGAACAAATATTTTAAATGTTTGCATCTCCCACCAACAAAAAAAGTTTTCACTATGGGTTAGCAAACAATAAAACATTATCAAGCCTTTTAGAATTAATTGAAGTTTTAAAAATTATATTAAAGTATCAATAGCAATACAAAAGTTAGTTTATCATTTAGAAAACATGCATTTAAAGGTAAAACTTTAGGAGAGTACTTTTTTAGACTAAGAAGATGAATAAATGCTGTGTCAGTGATTTTTTTTAATGAATCCCATCTCATTTGCCTCTATGTATTTACATTTTTATTTTTATTTTGATTAATATATTAGAACTCTTAACTTCTTCACTTGAATAAGAGTTGTGTTTTTTTATAATTAAATTTAGGCTTGTGTGGCCATACATGAAGAGATTTGGTCTCAGTAGTCACATGCAAAGCATACAGAGGTGTTTTCATACAGTATTTATCTGGTGCTACAGTCCAACTGCTTCAAGCAGTTAATATGAGGATTCAAAACTCCCCAGAGTTACAAGGGGAAATGTACTTTGAGCGCTCAGTGTTGTTAGGTAGCATTTGTGACAACTGGGAATGTGGATGTTGAAAAGGTAACAAACACAATGATCCAGGGAGCTCAGACTCGCGAGTGTAAAAACCTCCTCAGTCATGGTTCTTAAAGGTGCAACCAAATAACATGAAGGACCGAGCGGGGACGACAATAAAACTCTGCTCAAATTGATTTCCCAGCGAAACTGAGCCCAACAGATCATTTGTTTTCCTCCAGTTTAATAGCAGCTATATATAAATTTCCTTATGGACTTTTTCCTTATTCCTTGGTTATTGTTTTCATATGTGACTGGCTTACAGATGTATATAAGTACTAGGAGAAAATTCCTTGTCCTGTGACAGAGAGAACTCAGTATTAACTTTGGGAAGCCAACAACTGCTGAAACATTTAGAGGCTTTTTGTTTCTTGCTTAGGTCTCTAGATAACAAATTAAGTTTTAGGAAAGGATTTAATTCTAAAATGACCCACAGCTCACTTCCAGCTTTTGCTTGCAGCCAAAAGTAAATATGCTTTGCCTAGGAGAGCAAAATATTACAAACTTTGCTGAAAGATTGAGACAGCAGAATTGACTGTATTACCCAATTTTCAATTTCTGCCCTGCTGAACAAAAGGAAGGCTTGTTCCTTTTTCTTTCTTTAGAAAACTGATGCTTTTATTATCTCATCATAATACTGTAATCTGATATAACATATAAATTTTCTTTAATGTCTGTGATGCCCCTGGGAGGTAATGTGGAACAAGAGCAGTAAATAAAGATCATAACCTGAAAATTAAATCTGCATTCTCTGACAGCAGGATCCACTGGGACCCAAACCCAACTCTGTAAGTCTTAGAGGACCAGCATCCAAACCACAAAACTATCACACAATTCAAAGTAGAAATACTAACGTTTGAATGAACAAACTGATATCTCAAAGGCATTTTCTCTACAATACTGGAGTCACGTCTGCAGAGTCAGGACACAGGAAAACTTATCCTGGTCCAAGGCTTGGTCTGGCTCTGCTCATAATGCTGCACATACACATTTTGACTCATGCAAAAACACCAGCTTTTCCATCTTTAGGTTTATCCATCCATTCCAGCATTCAATTTGTGACAGAGTCCTAAGTAATGACTCCCATATCAGTATAATGATGTCACACCTCCATGACATGACGTCTGTAAGAACAGCTACACTTGTACTTGGATTCTTTAACATTTCCAACATCCATTCTGTGGATTATTGTATCTGAGGGGTTTCTTATAGAACCCTGCACACAGAAAGCAGGACCTGCACTGTTTTAAACCCTGTCTAATTGCATTCTTCACTTTTTTCACAGTTAAAGGTGCTGCCTCCATCTATGTGGTTGTGCTGAAGCAAGCAAGCCCGATCCCACATTCTTGATCCCACAGGCACATTCCGAGAAGGTCCAGACAGTGTTGGGCCTCCCAGGAGGCAAGAGGAGGAGGAAACACTCACACTTTTAACAACACCTTGGAAACCTGCTAAACCCTCCACACTCCTCTTCCAGATACAATTACCCCACCACCTCCATGTGTGTGCAGACACAGTCTTTAATCTCCAGGACACATAGTTAAACTAGCACAGTACCTGTGTTGTGTTCCTGCACCTTTTCCTTGAGTTCAATACATTTTTATGACTTGGGCTGTAAAATGTCACCTGATTCTGTGACATCATTAGGTGACCATCAGCTAGAAGGCAATGTGCCTTCCCTGCCACCGGGAACCAGGCATTAGGGAGTTCAGTCATCCCAAAAGCAAGGGGCCCACATCAGCATAAAGGACCCTCACACCAGATCCAGGCAGTAGGATGCAATCACAAGGAAGGGGGTGAAAAGGCTCCCAGTTTTTGGGAGAGGGCTATCAAGATCTGGGCATTTACACATATCAAAACGTGGAAGGAAAGAAACAGGACAAAACTTCCGAGACAAACAGAAGCAGAGTACCTTTGGATGAAACAAAGCCATGTGTGTTTCTCCCAGAAATAGGGCAATTTTAAGGACTTGTTTTTTCGTGGCTGTTTTAATGGATGACTGCCTGCGTTATGGCAGAAGGACCCAAATGTATCTGGAAACTGGTGTACTCCAGCCTGTGGTTACAGACTCCAGAGTGGCTGCAGGCATTTCACAGGTGCTGGGAAGGAAAGCTGGCAGGGAACTGGGAAGGGGAAAACAAGCAGCTTCAACAGGAGTTACACTAAAAGGCAGCTGCTTGATTTCGCTCTCAAGTGCAGAGAAAGGCAACCTTCTGCCCAGCAGCTGTGACTGGACAAGTGATTATTAGAGATCATTTCTCACTTTTACAAATAAATCCTAAATTAAAACCAAGCTTCATTAAGTGTAGCATGTGCACGTTCTTATTTCTCCCTCTCTTTATTAAAAGAGATAGCAGATGCCTTCCGCAGAGCAAACAAAATGTGTGATTTGCTCATATGTTTAACACATGTATAATAAATCATGGAAATGCCATGTCCATTTGGGAAGTATCAGGCTGCATGAGGCACTTGCTTCAGAAACCGAAAATTATGGTGCCACGGTGTTCCCAGCTGTTATTTCAGAGAGGAGACAAACGCTGTATGTGCTTTCATAAGGATTCAGCCCAAAGGTACTCATAACACAAATGTTATTCTTTCTGTTCTCTGTTGAGATGGTGCTGGTGGAAGCCTTGAAATACTTCATATTTCTCACTGAATGTGTTAAGACCGTATCAGTTTAAAATAAACAGTTTTGCTTTGCCTTCCCTACCCCTTTGTTACATTACCTTATAGGATGTTAGAGCCTCGTGCTTCCTGGTGTGGGGTTTCTGGAATGAAGAATTTATTCACCATGCTCAGATCATCAATGGTCAGCTGATGAGTTGGCTTTCCCTTTCTGGGAAAGATTAAGTATTCCCTTAACCAGTGAAATCCCATTCATGATGTAAGAAGGTAGTTAAGAACTATTTCTAAAAATGCCATTTTCCACAACTGCAGAAGACAATTGCCCTCAAATAAGTAATTTATGACATAAAGTATTTCTCTCCTTTTAAGTAATCACCAAGAACTCCTGAACTAGTCTGACAGTAAGTTCCATCAGAGTCTTTTCAACCTGGCCAGAACATAATATGAAAAGGAACAACATTTCTCAAACTTCTTGCCCTGTAATTTGGTGCAATCACTTTTGTGAAGGTTAACTGGGAGAGAAGGACCTCTGATGAAAAAGACTTGAAAGGTACTGACATCTCCTTTCATATTCTTTTGGATTTTGGGATGATTTAATATTTTTCTTTGGTTTAAAATATTTTTTAATATATATAGAGGCATAGTTTACTAGAAAGAATGTTAGAAAGAGAATTCTTTCATACTTATTCTGCTGTAGAATTTGACATCGCAAGAAAAGTAAAAATAAACAAAGAAATACAGCTCCTTGAGGGATTTCTGAAGTCAAGCTTAAATATTCCGAGTATGGTCACTTCACAAAATTGCAAAGAAGCAGCAAAGTCTTTAATTTTCAGAACAAGGTCTACTGGCTTCAGAGGGTACCTGCCTTCATGAGCACTATGATACATCCTCAGTCTCAAATCAGCTTACACTGTTAATGTGAGTAAAACCAAAGTATGTGAAGACTGTAACATGTAGGGGTGCATAACTTTGAAAGTAGAATTTTGTTTTATACAAGGATGATTTTACAAACAATAATTATTAAGTTAATAATTCCTATTGCAGGAACAGTCCCCAAACTCAAGGAAATTTTTTTTTCCCAGCTGTCCCCAGCCTGCAAATTGTCTGATGGAATTTGCTGCAAGAAGCAAGGGAAGTTGATAGCTCTGTTTACAATCAAGAGGAACACAACTTCCCTCCGTGGTTACTAAGAATGCCAGCACAGATAATGGAGAGAGAGCCAGAAGTATATTATTTAACTGAGGGCCAAGCATCCTTTCTACCTACATTTCTTTATTTTTACTGTTTAACCAAACTAAGATATTAAATGAGAGTAGCCTCATGTTAAAGATTAACAGAAGCAAGTAGAGAAAACCACTATCCGCTGATTGCGGAAAACAATTTCACCATGACCTGTGGAGCTGGGAACTAAAAGCATTGGAAGTGAAAGCCACAAACTTCACCTGTGAACTTTCTCTAAGGTCATGGGGACTGTGCCTGCAAAGAAGAGACAAATGTACGTCACAGACTTTGAAGTTTCAGCTTCCTTGACGTTCAGGGGAAAAGGGATCAAAGGCTTTGCAGGCAGAACATCTCCAGCTAATAACAGGCTATGCATGGAGTGACATTGTTAAAACACTTCCCTTTTATATCCCTAAAGGAGGGGGTTTATTGAGTTAAAATGATCCTTGAATAGCCTCTGGGCTGAACTGTAAAACACATTTGAAAAGCGTAAAATCTTTATTTATGCCAGGAATGTTTGAAACTCAAAAGATAAATGTCACTCAAAAAACCAAGCATGTCCCAGGTATTCAGTACGTAATGGGGCACAGCTGTAATAACAGTCAGTGAACCACAGGCTCCCTACATCATGTCATTAGCTCACTTTTAATAAGTGTATCTTCTTGTCCTTTTTATAAGGACCATAGGGAAAGAAAGACATATATCATCCACCAAACATCTGTGGCTTTCTCAAGTTGTCTTTCTTAGAAGATAGATCTACTTAAGGGACTTGCCTTGGAATATACATTGTAAAGTGCACAAACCTTCTCTAACTGTGGATTTTGTTTAAACATGGAGCATCACACATCATTTGTGAGTTGCTGAAGACAGTGCAGTCCAGCTTAACAGAATAAAGGCTGAACATATAAATAGCATCAAAGTTCCACCAGCTTGGTGTTGATTTTATTCCCTTGAAGCAACAGATTTCAGGCCAATAAAATTCTAGTTCTGAGGAGGTTTTAACAACTCTTTCTAGGAGTCACATGAGTCTTTGCTTATAACAGCACTGAAAAATTGACTGATTCTTTCTCCATTGTAAATGTTTAACCCTTCAAGCTGAAATCAACACGTGGCTTGAAATTTTCAATGCCACATGTAAATCAAGGTATTACAAACCAGCTACATCTGCCCTTTAAGACTCACAGTGATCTAATTTCTGTACCAAGTGGTCACTTTTGTTCTCAGGGTTCTTTGAATACTTTTTACCCTGGCTCCTTGCAAAAACTCCATAGTGCCTTACTGGTTACCTTCTTAAACAAACTTACACCTTCTGTGTTTCAAAACCACTAGATTTAACAGCTAGTCCATTTAAGAAAGTAGAGTAAATTAAATTTGATTCAATGGATGTAATATACTGTGTGTTCACACTTTAAGAAAATATTTGTTGTGTTTTTATCATGTTGTTATTCATTAATCCTGAAAAAGATGAGAGGAAAAAATGGATTACCAAGTCAAGTACCAGTCTCATACTGCCAAAGAGAAGTATACAGTTATTGTAGCCATCTGTTTACCTACAGCTTTTCACGCATGGCTTAAATGATTAAGCAAGATGATTAAACAGGTTACATGGATTGTTCTGCTTTCTGGGTTTTAGAAATACAAAAGGTAAAAGGAGGAGACTCCTGATAATGAAACTACTGCTCTTCTAGGGAAGCCTGTGGTGAAACTGGGTAGATTGGGGTTTTTTGTTATTGTTTATAGTACAGCTGTGCATAAGATGCCTTGGTTTGGATGCAGGAGTGGCTCTTCTCTAAGCTTCCTCTATGAAAAGTGCCAAACAGAGAAAGGAATCAACATTTTACAAGTGCACAACTGAATTGTGAAGGGGCCAAAACTCATTTTTAGGCTCTCAGTTGAGAGGGATAATCACTTTCTAGAGTTACTAGGAAAATACTGACAACTCTAGTTGGAATTTAGCCCACAAAAAGCCTCCTATGTTCCCCCTGCATTTCTTTCTACAGCAGGTAAGCAGAAATTATTACTTAGACTCTGATTTATTTATTTTTGGCACCTACCCGTATCCTATCTGAATTGTGTGGAGGAGCTGTGTAGAAATGAGGACAGAGTTTGAAGAAGTCTCTTGTTGCAACATATCCCCTTGGTTTCTTTGCTGATGCCAGGACAGCACAGAACTTATTTAGTACTAAATTGCCTTATTGTAGCTGAACTCAATTGCCACCACTATTTGCAGCTGCACTGTTGAGACCTTGGTTTAAAAGGCCTTAAATTCTCAAGAGCAAAGCAAACATAAGCCTACGTTTAAAGCTGTTACAGTGTGCTTTTAGTGATTATAAGAAAACAATCTATTTTATTATCAAGCAGGCATGCAGTAAACATCTGAGGTATTAAAAAAAAAAAGAAAATATTTGAGTATCAGCATAGGTTTATTGGGAAAATAGGGGAAAACTAATTATTTTCACTAAACTTTGATGCTAATAATTATTTTGCTGAAACCCTGAACACTGAATCATCAGAAATAATGGAAGGGGTGACACATATGTAAAGTTGGGGTTTTGAGATAGAATATTCAGCTTGACATGGAGTAGCTGCTGTAACCAGGAAAATGTTGTTGCACAAAGAGGGTCACAGATTTGTCCCTGTGTTCCCACATAAAGGGTTTTTATTTTGCTCATTCTGCTTGCTCTGCCCTGTGGTCCCTCCAGTCTAACCTGGACAAATGGATTTGTTACCCTCCATGGTGAACCATTTGAACGTGGTACATAGAAATTCAAGACAAAGCTGTAGACAAGATCTTGGGACAGCAGTTAATATTCTAGAACTTGCAGAGTTCTTACAGCTATGAAGCCTAAATACAGCTTTACACATAAATAATCTGTCTCCACAGTAAAACTGCACTAGTGTAATGTAAGCTTGTTTATAAAATAGTTTGTTCAGATCAGTTCAAATCCCAAAATGGGCACTCTTCCTTTGGAGTGTCCTAATTAATTTAACATGAAAAAGTAGGAAAAACCTAATAGAGTAACACAAGCAGTAGTTTAACTACTAATTCAAAACTACCCCCTGTAATCTTGTATCTTAATATTCACATAGTGTAAGACAGTTAGGGGAAAGTAAGTCTCAGTTTACTCATTGCTGACTCTAAGGGGAAGCACCAAAGCTGTTTGCTATAGTGCCACACCATACAATAATTCTGTACAATACACAGATGAATAAGATTGGATCCTGCAGGCTTTCTGATGGAAAAGCTGAGGAAGGAGATGTAACCCACAGGCAATTTAACTAAGTCCAAATCTCTCTCTTTAAAGCCATATAGTCTTACAGAGGTATTCTGTAAAATAAGCTAATCTTACTGCAGTTTTCCATATTCATGTATGCATAAACTTTATGTTCTTTGAAAAATGGTAAGAGTTTGGAGGTTAAAATTATAATAAAAAATAAAAAAATAAAGTAAGTTTCAAAAATACAATCCTGATTTTTTGGAAGCAGAGATATTGAGGTTTATTTATTATTTACAGCCCCTCTGCACTCATAGGTTTACGTTCTTTCCAATCTGAGTAAGTGTATGGGGAGTTTGGTCCCCCAAATTTCATGGAAAAATTCTTGCTATATAGACAAAAAAGTCAGAGTTAAGAGAGGATAGTAATTATTAATCAGTCCCTTACCTGGTCTCCTTCCAGCTGCCTTTATCCTCTTTGCACACAACCATGACACAGCAACTGGGTGGAAGGGGGGGCTCTGCAGGGCACTCAGGTCAAGCCCCTGCCTCTAGCAGGGTCAGCCAGAGCAGGTTGCTCAGGACCTTGATTTGTCAGGTTTTGAATACCTCCACAGACAGAGATCTCTTTGGGCTACACATTTAGACTAAAAATAATTTTCTCTACATTTAAACAGAATTTCTAGTTATTTCACCTGGTGATCATTCCTTCTTGTCCCACTACAAACCACCACCACTGAGAGTGGCCCTCTGTCTTCTTTATACCTTCCCATCTGGCCTTTACTTACATGGATAAGATCCAACTGAGCCTCCTCTCCTCCAGGCTGAGCAATCTGGAGTCTCAGCTCTCTCAGCCTTTTCTCATAACGGCAGATGTTCCTCTCCCTTAATCATAGTGGCCCTTTACTGGTCTTATCTCAGTACATCCATGTCTCCTTTATTGGGCTGGACACACCACATGTGGCTTCACCAGCGCTGAATAAAGGGCAAGGATCACCTCCTTCACCTGCTGGTAGTGCTGTTCCTACTGCCCCCCTAGTCCCAGATGGTCCACCAGGACCTCCAGGTCCTTCCCTGCAAAGCTGCTTTCCAGCCTGTTGGCCTCCAGCACGTCCATTGAGTTAATCCTCCCCAGGCATAGGAGGTACTCAACTGCAGGAATGTTAAAGATTCACTCTGAAAATAAGATGTTGCAGGAAGCTCACCAGAATTACATTGTGGAAAGGCAAGAAAATAAGAAAGACTCAGCTTCTTCACAGTGCTAAAAACATGATTGTTGAGAAAATGTTTTGTATCAATTTTACACAGCATCTTGTTCAACTTTGGGACACAGACTTAGAATGAGAATTCCTTACAAACCAATTATAACACCTTCTTCAGTTAAAACTAGAGCCTTTAAAGGTAACGGCCAGAAAATGCTAGTTGTTTCTGATCTCCTAATCAATTAAACAATTTTTTATCATTAGGTATATGCTTCTACCCAATAAGACTTACATACATTATGCTTAAACAGGTACCACATTTAATTTAGTTAAATTCTAGGATATATATAGTTAAATTAGGTATATATATAATTAAATTAATATATAGGAAGTGCAGCTCCCTTCAGGAACATAGCAAGATGTATTTGTTATTGTTCACTTTGGGAATTCCCCAAGTTTCAACAAGCTCAGAATGCTTTCAGTATTTGTTTCGTTTTACACAATAAATACAGTGAGAACTGTGGTTATTATTTATTAGATGTGCCATTATCATATTGTTTGCATGAATTTATAGTTGCTAGAACTAAGGAATACAAGGCTAAACAAAACTAAGCAAGCAGATTTCAGATCAAACAAACAGAACTACTTGTTGCATGGTGAACCTTCCCACCAGATCTGCTGCGAGGAAAGGATTCAGATGCCACTGGGATGGCCAACACTTCCAAAGATCTGCTAATGATACAGATTTCTGCAAGTTCTAAAAGTTCTTGTCTCCTCTGATTGCAAAGAACACTGCAGAGATGTCTATTTTAAATCCTGTGAAGTCAATTAGGTCCTTGATTAAAATATTAATCTTTTTGTCCAGCATTCCTGAGTCATACCTTTAACCTGTATGATAGTATGGGATACCAAAAAAACACTCATGGGGAAAAAATACTGTTACTTTCTCAGGCAACATCTGAAAAACATACAAAACTGACCTATGTCTCAAAGGTAATGCCTGTTTCACATCGGACAACCTCCTCCTTTATTTTTGTAAACTGATTACCCAGCAGCATGACTGCATTGTCCCTACCAAATCTGAGTCTTTCTTCAGTGCATTTAATATCCTATTTCCATTTAAAACTGCCTTGGGCTCCAGTGTCAGTTCTCTGCTTGCTACAAGCCCTGACCTGAACTGGTTGACTTTTCCCTCTGGGTTACTTATAATGCTCCAAGGAAAATACAACGTTCTGGTCTTTACAGATAAATAGATTTAAAAAAAAAAAAAACATAAACTTTACTCAGACACCCCAGTGAACCCAGAATATCTGTGCTGAGACACCTGATCCATGCTGGCAAGAAGCCTGGCAGGGTGGTATGTCTGTCAGCCTCTCTGCGTGGCACATCCAAATTAGCCTGCCACCTCCAAAGGTTCTGAACTCCATATCCTCTCCTGTAGCAGCCAGTGACCCTTTCTAAATGGGGTTGATTGGTGTTATTAGGAGATAACATCTGCCTGGTGCAACATATTGATGTGAGGTGAGAGCAGCAGCACTGCTTTGATGTAACTCAGAGGAAGCTGTATCAGGCAGCAGCTGAAGGCCTGTGTTATATGCAATCAAAGAGGATGATCAACAAACTAAATTAAAAAGAAGCATTTGCCCTTTCTCTTTTACATCCAAACCAAAGATAGAGAGACTCACAGAAATTAGTAATATTGCAGTGTCCTACCTGTCTAGCCTTATTTGCAAAACACCTGTGTTTTGGTTTTGCATTTCTTTTTTTCCAGAGATATCTGCTCATTAACATTTGCTGGAAGGGAAAGAAAACAAAGTACAATAAAAACACAGCAAAAATCAGAACAGAGAGTTGGAAGAAAAAAACCCAAACCAATCCATTTTCTGAAACAATTCTGAATTTCCCTCAATTCAGGGGACTGGTTCTTGATTTTTTAATAGTTATGTACTGTAAAACATATAATCCTCTTTGCTTTCACAGCACCAGCAGAATCACAGTTTGGATGTTTCCAACCTTGTAAGTGACGACTTTACTTCTAGATCAGGTTGGAAAACCCTTTAGTAGAATCTTACTGAGATTGTTACAGATTCTACAACTGAGAGTCACTGTAAAGGTGAATTTTTCAGCAACATTTAAGGTGACACTGTTTGTCTGGGTATATGTAAATGACAAATATGTGTGCATGTCTGTAAATGGCCCCTTTAGGTACAAAAATGGAGCTGCTGTGCAAACTGATTGACTCTGAAAGTATCAGCTGAATTGTTAACACACTCTGGCACATCTCCCAGATTCTGCATTACAGAAAACCAGTTTTACCCATGTTCTGATCTATTAGGCTGATGACGGATTCATAGGCAGAAATGCCCATGTGTGTGGTGAGACACATGGAAAGAAATGTTTGTACAATTTTCAGCAGGCCTTTGGAGCTCAGAGACCCAGCAAACTTAACACCAGCCAATGTCTGCCTAGTTCATCTGAAGTAAAGATGTACAATGCTTGATTTTTACCATCAAGAGAACTGCCCCCCCAGAATCACGTTTTTCTGATTAGAAAACATAAAACACTCTGCAGCTGGAACCTGCAGTTGGGTGGGTAAGAAATATTCTGCAGAGCAGCTTTCACTAAGCTGGGACAGGACTTGGAAAAAGCACACGGATACTAAAAATCCAGGATTAAATCTGCAACTTCACCACAGCCATTGCAGGGGTACAGGATTCTCATATCAAGGCTGGGAGAACTGAAACACCCTGGATTCTGGAGAGACTGAAGAGATCTGTGTTGTAAGGACCTTCTACACTTCAATCCTCTTCCCCAAAACTTGCAGCCTACTGACTGGCATAGAATCATCGAATCATTTAGGTTGGAAAAGACCTCTAAGATCATTGAATCCAACCATTAAACCAGTAAAATTCCTTCTGCAGAATCGCTAGGGGCTCTGTCCCCAGGATCTGTTCTGCTGTACTGATCCTGTCACCCCATGTGATACCTCACCCATGAAATAACCTCCCAAAGAAATACACCTCTCTCACTTCCTTGAGTCCAGCAGAGTTTAGTCATTTAACCAAAGATTTATCCAACTGGTAGATATCCTTGTCCTTGAAGGAGTGCACCTAAAGTCAGAGCAAATAATAGCCCTAGAGTCATGACTGGCTTTTGGAATCTTTTGGTCTCCTCCAGATCCAGCTCAAAAGTGCTTTATTCTTTTTTGAGACTCCTCCCAGTTAAACCCTTCATTACAATGTAATTTAAGATGATCATGCTTTTTCTCCACTCCCCCCCCCCGATGTTTTAAGAATGCCATTAGCTAAAAATATGCTTCTGGTGTATTTTGTGATCTTAACAGTAAGGGAATGCAAGACAAATTGCATTTTTGTAATTATGCTTTAAAAGATTACTTATGTACATATCTGAGGTCTAATTTTAGCAACTTGCAGAACTTCTAAGGGAATTCTAATACAGTAAAAAACAATTGGCATGATCAAGAGACAGCAACCCATATCACCTAAATGTCCTTAAATAAAAGATGGGCTATGCATAAAGGCAGGAAACAGACTAAAAAACTGCTTAAGCAGTCTGTGGATTGTATTAAACAGAGCTGCCAGGGACAGCAATGCATTGACTTTGCCACATCCCAGGTACTGAGGGTTCCAAAACAAAATCAAAATCTACCCTGCATCACAGTGCAAAGGCAGCCAGGCCCAGGGGGAAAACACTGCAAAGCAGGAGGCCAATGCAGAGAAACAGCTTTCACTGATCCCAGACATTCCATTCTGTGGAGTGTTCCCAGGTGATTTCTAACTGCTATGGTGATGAACAGGCTGAAAGGCAACATCTCTGACATAAGAAACAGAAGAAAAGAGAGCAACTAAACAAGACTGCTCAAGTCGCTGATCCAAATACCAAAAAAATTTTAACTATAACAGTAGCAAATTGAATGGACATAAAATGCAGGTTTCAGAGCTGAAGTCAATGCCTGGATGAGAAACAGCTCATGAGAAGATGTCTCAGCTGGGTGGATTCACCTCTGCCTGCCTACTGCAGAGTTAGAGAGCTCTTCAGAGCATTTGGAGAAGTAGTGACTGGTGTCTGGAAAACAGTCTGTTCCCACATTTTTATGCCTCCCACTAAAGCTGATCTGTGATCTGAGGACAAGAGATACATCCTCTGTAGTGAAAAACACTGCAATGACAGTGCATGCCTACCAGGAGCATGCCTACTTAGAACAATGTTACCTTGTTTGTGATTTAAGGAACACAGAAGTGTAGGTATTTTGGGGATGGATCATCAGTAGGGAAGAGATGGGAGAAGACTTACTGCAACCATGAATGTTTTCAGTACAAAGCTTCCTGATAGTGAACTCATGGAGCACAATAACAGACATTTCAGGATCTAGTCTTTCTCTTCGCTGGCAAACATTGCTCCTAAAAAAATTACACCTAACCAAATGCCAGAGAAGAGTCTGGATTCTTCTCATCTTTAAGATAAATGGAGCCTTAAATGAGAAGCAAGTGGTAGACTAGTGCAGCAATGACAAAAGCTCTGATCCAACAGTCAGGGCACACTGCTGTGCTCATGCAGGGAGTTTAATAAGTCTCCACAGAAGGAGAGCAGTCCTTTTGCATACTATCAACTACGACACCAGGACTTAATTCCATATTCAGCTCCACACCCCCATCATGTTGGCAATAATTCAGAGTTGGTGAGACAACTTGTAAAGGGGGAAAAAAAAAGCTATGTTTTAAACCACTGTAATTTAATGTTAGCTTTTTATGTGCCTAACATCAAAGCCTTTTTTCACTTCTATTTAATCAAAATTAATCACTAAGATTACTAAAGGAATTTATGTTGGAGATTATTGAAATGAGTGTTTTATTAAAATCTGGTTTTATTAATAAAACACATTCTGGTTAAGGAATCGTGTGAGTCTGCTATTAGAGACTATTAACTGGGAACTGGGAGTTAGTCATAACAGTCATGCTGCCAGGTTCTTTGACAGAAACACATACTGGGTTTGTTTCTGCTTTTACTTTTATAAGAATATTCAAGTCAATTAGTTACCCTTGCACACTAACAGTCAGGTTAAATTCCGCAAAGTCAAGAAAGGAAACAAAGGTACATAATTTTGAACAGAAAAAGGGTGATCAGAAAGAGACTCACCAGCCTGATTAGTGGTGATGCTGACAGCAGCAAATTGTCTGGAAAGTGTACTCAAGTCAGACACCCCGTTGACTGCATCGATCTCAAAGGTGTAATTGGTGTGTGCCAAAAGGTCCACCACTGTCACCGTGGTGTTGGTGAGCCCGGTCTGACGGGGTAAGAATCTCACATTGTCGCTGCAGGGCTCGCACATCTTGGTGTTCCCTCCACATTTTTTGCAGATGATGTTGAAGGTGACATCCTTCCGACCTCCAGTGTCCAGGGGCCAACTCCAGTCCAGGATAACAGATGTCTCATTGATGTTGGAGATCACGTTTCTTGGAGCAGACGGTGGTCCTGTAAAAGGAAATCAGAGGAAGGAGTTTTTCTCTCTGAGAATGCTGTAAAATGAGAGTAACAAGGGCACAAAAAAAAGTAAAAAGCATAAATAACCAATCTCTTCCAGTTAGAGACTCCTGAAATATTTCACTAGACTACAGACCTAGACTATTAAGGACCGTGTTTTCTTATAAACTCAGGGTGCAGTTGAGGATTGAGGGCTGCAAGTAGCAATTTAAAAACCCTAGCTCTCCACCTGGATGTGAGAGGACGCAAGGAAGTGGATGGCT
This sequence comes from Neopelma chrysocephalum, assembly GCF_003984885.1. NCBI lineage: Eukaryota > Metazoa > Chordata > Aves > Passeriformes > Pipridae > Neopelma > Neopelma chrysocephalum. Next base: position 2,510,715 of record NW_020897803.1, on the reverse strand, counting down.
GACTGCAATGGGCCATGGGAGGAAGCAAGCAAGCTGTTGTGGAGGTACAGATGGAGGAGCAGGAATGACAGCCCGGAGCACAATGATGCTACTCACTGGTGCAAGCCATGGATGGAGGGTCTTTCTCAGAGCGAAAGTAATTCTTTTCACACCTGCAGTTCAGAGATGCATCTTCATAGGTAGAGCTGTGGGGAGGGCATTTGGCACACTTCACATTGCCAGCAGAGGCTTTGTAGAACCCGGGTCGACAAGCTGCAAAATAACAGGAGTGTAGTTTTTAAATTCCATGGACATCTTGACTTTAACGTGTGACAACTGCCCTGGAGCATATTCATATGTAGATCACGGTTTGCAGACATTTATGGTCTAAAATTACAGATTTTTGTCATAATGAGAGCTGATGGAAATAAAACCTCTTGGTAAAATGTAGTTCTTCATGCATTGGCTTGGATATGGCATTTAATTTTGCCTGGAAAACAAACCAGTGCATTGCTAAGAAGAAAACCACTAAGAAGAAACATTTTCTATTATTCACTTTGAGAACTTCACTTATTTTTCTTCTCTTCTGGCTAATTTACCAAAGCCTTGGCTCTATTCTGTATAAGAAGCTAACTTTATCCTCTCTCTACTGCCAAGGGTTACTTACAAGGGCACACTAATTGTAAACTATGTCTCTTTAGTTCATCAGGACTAAGAAGGCAAAATCAAGAAAATAACCTGAACAGTGAAAGATCTATTCCATTTCTGAAGGATCATGCATCAGGCTTAATGAGCTGCTTCTGATACTATCAAGATTTTGCATACGGAGGATATTTTTTACATTAACCCAGTCCTCTAGGGATGGTGCTTGACCCACAGAAGCTGCTTCTGAAAAACTCTGGGGGGTGGTGTTTTATTTACATTGGCACACTCCCTCTGTTTTGACTCCTGTTGCATTTTAGACTGACTCAGGGCCATGTTCACATCAGATGTAAGGTATAGAAAGGAACAGACTAGGAAATAGCTTTTTATGGAAAACCTATGTAGTGAAATAAAAGTGTTGACTTTCCACCAAGATGATGTCACCATTTGAAAACAAAAAGCATTTTTAAAAAGAGGTGAAAATCAGTTAGGAATCAGCAGACTGCTGTTCAGCTGCTGCCTTCCCCCAAGACAAGCATCCATCTCCAAATGGGATTTCTGAAGCAAAAAAATTCTGCCTGACACGCTGGTCACCCACAGGTCTGTGCTCATACCTACAAAAACCACACACTGAAAAAAAAAGGACCACATCTTAGAGCACATTTACCTTTTGCTACACTTTGGTTCCTCAGCAAATACTGCTTAACACACAAGCATGTCAGGAAAACCCCAGTATATTGTCATTACAAGTATAATGTTAAAAAGAAGAGTAATACAAATTAAAACATGACTTCTTTCTGTGTCTGGGCCCTAGATAGTTAAACTTATGTACCTGTCACTGAATTAAATGCTAATTTGAAGCCAAAAGAATGGGTTTACCAGTCTCATGTAACACACTTTGCAATTTTGCTTATGGAGATGAACTGATTCATAAACACGGCATAAAATCTGATATACAAGATTACGTGGTGTTTTGTGTTCATTCCTGCACTGCCAAAATAGCAAAGTCTTTGGATGAGCAAAAAGTCTGAATAAAAATATCAGCATCTTTGTAAATGATGGAAGAGACAGGGAAGCTGCAGCATTATACTGGATGTTCAGCTTTCACATTATTGTTCATTACCAAAACCCAACTGAATAACTGGGTAAGGCAAATTTGTTGGCTGGTTCCTAGTGCCAAACACCTGAGTGAAATGCACAGACAAGTAGTGAGGAAGTACTCTGTCCTACTCTGAAACATCTTAATAAAGGAAACCCTCCTCCCCCTGCACTGAACACAGCATGAGAAGCATGAAGTGTGTCACAAGGAAGCATTAATCTCAGCCACTCTTCAGCACTTCACAGCCCTGCCTGCAGCTGCTCCCTCTGACTTCCATGCTGGCAAAGCAGCTGGGAAAGACACCTCCTGCTCCAACTTCTCTCCTGCAAGCCCTGAGGAAACAATCCTGAGTTCGAGTCTCTGAGGCACGGGCCCAATAGGCAATCTGTGAAAGCAGAATTGCCAAAAATGACCTTGTAGGGAAGTTCCCAGCGCCCAACACCCACCTGCCCGACCTGGCACAGCCTGTCCACCTTCAGCTGGAATTCCTGGTGTTTCACTCTCCTCAAAGGCTGCAAAGGTGTTTGAGGAAATTAAAGAAATTAAGCCAAATTAAGGAAACCTAAGCCCTTCTTACACCCCTCTGCTAGGAGGAAATGCAGCAGGAAACAACTGGCTTTTTTTTTGTTTTCCTGTTATTTTTGCAGCCTTTTATGACTCAAATCCTATTTCCTCCCAAATATTGTCCCATGATGTACCTTGAGTAAGCCTCTTTGGTGTCCCTCTGGCTGACAGAGGAACCTGCAATGATTTTACTCTGTTCCCAGCCCAAGACAATGAGCCAGATAGAAAAGAATGGATTCCAATCCTGTTCTTTCCAACACTCGTAACTAAGGAAACTCATTAGGAATAAACACCACAGTACGTCTGCCCAGCTAATTACACAGCACTTTCTCCAAAACTCATCGAAACTTACTGCCAGGCCTCAAACTCCAATGGATTTGCCTCTACTCAGCTTGAAGGGACACTTTTACATTCATGGGCAGGCATGCACAAGGCAAAGATGTATTTAAGAATATATACAATAGAATTTTTTTTACTAATTGTATATGCTAGTTTAATGTAACAATTGGAAGAAGACTAATAACATAAAACTGAACATTTGTCATGTGGTTGGCATGCAGGTGCATGCAGGAAGCACCCTGATAACATGACACCAGGCCTTTTCTTTTCCAGAGGGACAGGGATTTCATAGTTTTGCACTTCTGCTATTGCAGTATGAAGAGATCAATCAGGGTGAGGGCGTGAGCAGGCCAGATTCCTGCTGTCCCAGTATGCCCCAGTAAGGGCATCCCAATCTCATGTCTTCCCCTCTGGCTGTCTTGCACTTTCTGTCTTTGTCTATCAGACCAATTTAAGATTATTCACAACTGCAGCCCAAGAGAAAAAAAATAATACAATCATACTTGAAACCAAAGCATGGAAAGGGAGGTGCCAGTGAAAAATGTTGTCAATGTACTTACTATACATATTCTTTTCCTAGTAATTTTTTTAGTTCTGATACATAAGACAAAAAATAAAGCTGTTACTTCAAAATGCGTTCATTTCTCTGTCAGATAAATTGGATTACATGTATTAATGGAAGAAAGTTTGGCTTTTTGAGGTGAGTATCATGGCTTTGGTTTCAGTGAGGTTGAAAATAGCATAGGAACTAGCATAGGAACTCTTCACACAGTCTGTAATTTCTGCACAGAAACCAGCTGTGAACAGCAGTTACTTTTTTTCAACAATTTCCTCTAAAAGCTAAGAAATTTTTCTTTCCCTCACAAGGGGGAATGATGCAAGAGGAAGTAGATGTAATGGTTCAGGAAGAAAAAAACACCTGTATCCAGTCTGATTTCAATTTCTTTTATTTCAGTGTGAGGCCACGATGACTTTGTCAAAGTGTGGTAAGAATTTCAGGACTGTATGAAAATGTATTTCCTTAAGCTATAACTGATGAGTCTATCTCAGTGGCAGAGAGAGGGGGAAGTTAGTGAAAGAAAAACAAATGCATGGTAGCTACTGATTAAAAAAATGGGACTATCTTTTCAACAGCAAAGTGAATTTAGTCTCTGCTTGACTAACCTGTCTGAGATGAAAACACGGTCCTAATTAAGGGTTAAATTATTCATTTAAGTTGAAATTAATTTTAAATTAAAATATAAAACTGGTGGCAAAGAGGAGCATTTTAGTATGCAGACTCTGCAGCCCCCTACACACAGAGCAATATCACCAATTCCCAGCTGTAAATACCAACTAACAACTTGAACCTGCAGTGCCTGCAGCCCCAGAACTCCAGGCCTGACAGGGCCTATCTCCCTGCACAAGGTCAAAGCAACTGTTCATTTGCAAACTGACTCACACTCCCCACTCACACTCTGCTTTTTGTGCTCTGAGCAGAGGCAGGATGCTTTGAGGCAAGGCTGGAGCATCACAACCCGCTGGAAATGGATATCCACATCCATGACATGGGGTGTTTCTAGCACCCACCAAATGATTGTTTCCTCCCTTTGTTCCTCTGCTCTTCACTAAAACAGCCCAGGCTGAAATGTCACTGTGGCATTAATCCACAGCATTTAGGAAATAAGGGAATTCAGTCATAAACCTGTACAGCTCACAGATAACCTTTCCTCATAGTGGGTGTTAACTAGACACGAGGGCAACCCCGGGACAAACCTCCTGTCCTGTGCAGAGAGAACAGGGAAACGTCCCCCACGTGTGTGGTCACTGTTAGAGAGGCTTTGCAAACTATTCCCACGATCCCCTGTGGGAATGACATACCAAGGAGCAGCAGCAGAGGTCCTTAGGCTGGACCTGAAGCCCCAGGATGACCTTTGGCTCATCCCAATGCCCACATCCAATCTTGCATCTTTGCACTGTTCTCCAGCCCCTTTTAAAAGTGTTTCCATAGCTCTTTTTTCCTCCCCTATTCACTAAGGCACCCTGCTCAGGAGGAAACAATACTTTATAATGTAGGTTTCCTGCGAAATCCCTCAGAGCACTGAAATCATCTTCAGGAGCTCTCACTGTTTATAAATGTATGAAAAGCCACATAATCTATAGGGTTATATGTATGTGGGTATCATCCTCTCTCACTCTCTCTCCTGGGCCTCTAGGTACCTTCTTGTATATGAACCTAGCCCAAACAGGGTTCTAAAAATTACAGTGTATATTTGGTTCATATTTCCACTGAACTTCAGGCTCTTGTCGTCAGATCTGAATAAACAGCAAGACAACACTTAAGTAAGTAGGTCTCAAAACTAAGTACTACTCCTTATAGTAGAAATAGGAATATCCCCAGAAAGAGGCAAGGATACTTTCTCTCATTGCCAGTAGGACTCTATTCTGCTTGTTGAAAAAATAAAAAATTACAATTAAAAAACCCTTACAATTATTCTTTGTATTCCTACATTGCATTCCCTGTAGTCTTCAGCACATTAGACATAATACCTGAAATAATTACAAAATAGCTGGTGCTGGGAGCAGCTGCAGAAGCAACCCAGCCATTTTTTTGCTAAGCATTATAAACAAATCAATAAAATCTGATGTTGTCTTTTTTGTGCACAAGACATACTTTTTACTCTGCAAATGCAGACATAAAACTAAAAGTTGCATTTTAAATACTAAAGTGAATTCCTATCACTCCTTTCATTATTAGAAAAATTATGGAAAAATGCAACTGTTTTCTTTGCAGGGGAAACTACTGCAGAGGGAAACATGCATCATGTGTACTTTTGCACCTCTAGACTGGAAAATGCAGTGATCACAGCCAAAGCTGCTGCCAGATTTGAAGAACTACTGCAGCTGTCCACTGTTAGAAGAAATCAGCAATTAACAAAAAAACTGATGCAATTTCTTTCCTAACACCAATCCTCCTCCAACAGCAAGAGGTCAATAACTGAGAGCTCAGGAAACCATCTCTCTCCCCTCTGTCCAGCCTCTGTGCCAGCAGGGTGGACTGTGCTGTGTGCGGGGGGCAAGGAGTCAATGCATTGTGACACTGAAATGGCTCTAGAAAAATATACTTCAGAAAGAGCCCTTTTCATTTTTTACACCTGAAAGCTGCTGCTAGTACAAAAAAAAAAATCCAGTAGTATTTAATCTTACTCACGAGTAAATTTCTGCTTTTTCCTCCCCACTTCATATTTTATAGTGATCTGTGACCTTAACATATTTTAATCAGATGCTTTTTAAATTGGCTTTACTCCCAGGTCAAGTCATTCAGCAGAAACAATTCCTGTTCTTTGTTTAATAACTGTTACTGGCAGACATATTAATTATATGTACATAAGAGATAGCGTTATCCTGAGGGAATAACACTGCACCTTTTCAACCACAGTTTATAATAGCTCCATGTTATGCCTTGGAGGCTTCTCTACCTCTTTTTCTGCAGTGCATTACAGCCATGATTGCTACCAGCAATACTGCTTAAAGTGCAATGTCAAAGACAGCAGGTCTAAAACACGGCAAAGATGTTCTGGTTTGTGGGTACACAAGGACCTTGTTTCAAACTATGTGAGGCATTTGAGCTTCTCTGCAGGCAGTTCTGGAGAAAAGAAATCTTTCCTTAGCAGGGAGACACTAAGTATTACAGATTCAGAGTTAAAGCAAAATACACAAAGCTCTACCTTAATTCCATCCATACTTAGTGAATCACTTAAACAAGTATTTGAACTGGCAATTTAATAAAATCATGTTTATAAGCACTAGTTTTCACTGTCCTAAACAAGATGTTTTCCTAAATCAAAGATGGACACCCTGAGATATATTAAGCTATTTTTGTCAAGCAAAGAAATTCCATGTTCTGGTTTTTGTGTGGATTTTTTTTTTTTTAAACTTAATTTAGTCCATACAGAGATGAAAAATAGCTTCCTAATTCAAGAAGCATTGCAAAACCCCTCCTAAAGAAATAGCAGAAAAAAATTCCCACCAACATCAACTTGAAAAGGGAAAAAAAGGCTGTACAAATACACACACAAGGGATTTTAAATGATCACTCAGCAAGGATAAAAAGCAAAGAAATAATTTTTCCCCGACACAAAAATTACACTATAGACTCCTCAAAGGCAAACTAGACATAGAATCCCAGTAGCTTCAAACAATAAATCCTCACTGTTTCCCCCTCACACTTACAACCTAGATATTACTTCAAAAACCTGGAAACAAAAGGTTTGATACACCTGTTAATTTAGTTTTTAACAAAGGCTAATTATGTTAATCCCCAATTGTACTGCCCTTGCTGTAGAACATCCAGTGTTTGGGGGTTTTTTTTCAAGTTATTGGTCACAAATAATTTCTCTGATATTCCACTCTAGTCTAAGTAGTCAATGGCAAGTGAAAAAATTGATATTACCTTCAGATTTGGTAGCTTTTTAGCCAAATTAATGTATCCTTGTTTTTTATTATGAGTCAGGGAGGCCAGCTGCTCCTCATGTGTCTTTTCTAAGCCATTCCTTACCTTACAAAAACCTATCATGAACTTATCTTCTCTGTGATGAACAAACAAACAAACTTTTCCATCAGCTTTTATAGGAGTATCTTCTCAGCCTTTGATTATAACCATCTCTGGTTCTGCAGTGTCATTTACCAGGCGGCAAATCTCTTATTTTTTTCATAACGTGTCTGATGAAACCAATTGATTTATATATATGGACTATATTTTACCTCTTACTCTCTACCATATTTGGGCGTCTGTTTTGGTTTTTATTTTTGGGAATCCATTGACCAAGATGTCAATGCACACACTCCAAGCCAAAGCAGTTAATTGAGATGTACAAAAGGTATATATTTTATCTCAGGGAGGGAGGAAAGGTGTTTTTCTATTTACTAAGGCTGAATGTTCTTTTGCAACTTTCTACCCTTGTCAGCACATACAGGAGTCTGTTGCTTGTCCCCATTTTGCAGGTGAAAATAATCAATGCAGAACAGGCTCCAAATCCAGTGTTCTTTCTTCCAGTGACCCCTCCTAATCCATGTGCTGCCTGGTGGGTTGTGTGATGTTACAAAGAGCTCAGCCCAGCTCCCCGATGACACAGGTCCACTATTGCAATTAGCATGAATTAGTACTTTTGTTAGTAGTCTCAGCAGAGCTGTCAAATTAATTGGAAAAGAAATGTAACAAATGCCTTTCCCCTTAGAGATATTCTCTCAGGTCAGGGTTGAGGCACATTGCTTGAGCAGACTGGGGGATGCTTGTGTTCCTTCCACCCTTGCTGAGCCTGTTCGGTTGCAAAAAGAGAGGACTGTGGCTTCTTGGGCTGTTAACCCAGTACCTGTCACAAGCACCCCACTGACATAGAAAAGACAATTTTTATGCTGGTTTTGGCTGGGATAGAATTGGTTTTCTTCATAGTAGCTGGTATGGGGCTGTGTTTTGGGTTTGTGCTGGAAATAGTGTTGATAATTTTTATTTTATTGCTGAACAGCGCTTGGATAGCATCAAGGCCTTTTCTGTCTCTCACTCCAACCCACCAGTGAGTGGTTTTGTTTTCTTTGTGCATGGCTTTTGTTTTCCCAACTAAACTGCCTTTATCTCACTCTGGGTGACTGGATGGGGAGGGGTTTAGTTTTCAGCCTGGTTTAAACCATGACAATTTTATAACACTGAAATGTATCAACTACTGATAAAGTAAGAATAAAAAGGCTCAATTAATGCCCAGTGACTAGAATATCTATACATTCATTTTTCACAAACTCTCACTTTATCATAATTCATAGTTCTTTCAGTTTAACTCTAATTTGCAGAAGTATCTAAAAGATAGCTCCCTGTTTCCCTAACTTTAATATATTGTAATACAATATGCATATAAAATATATATAAATATAATTTTTAATTCAGCCTCTGGAGGCTGAAGACACAGCTAGATGCATATAAGCCTCAAAGTTTAGGAAGCAAGCACTGGAGATGCTACACTGTCCTCCCTTACAAGAAAACAACCACCACCACCACCACAAAAACCGGGAAAACCCACAAAAATAAAACACAAACCAAACGCCAAAAAGTTGGCATTTTTAAGCACTGAGATTAACAGGGGATGAAAAGCTAAAATTGTGTGGCTATGCCTCATTCAACAAAGGGCTACTGAATCTCTTACTGATAGTTTCCCTGCCAACCATTTGACATATTGCCTCTTGAATTCACTGGGAGGTGGTGCTGGGAAAGGGAAGCTCTTAAGAAGAGAGATGGTGCTGCAGTGGCAGGCATTTAAACCTGTAGGAAAAAATCCCTTTGGTTTAAGTCACTGTCACAACTTGCTGACATAAGTCTGGGCTATAATTTAGTGTTTCAGAACAAAGCTATACTTTGTAACAGGGTAGAAGAAACAGCCATTGCTTTGCTAATGATGCTCTTAATGCCACTTAATGGGTGCATCTATATAAGTATTTTAGCCACCCTTTTAAAGCAAAATCCCAGTTCTCCCCTCTTGCCATGATCTGATTCACAATGTAAAGGGTCTCCAGACCACACAAACATATATATTCCTCTTTAATGGAAGATGCACTTCCTGCTACATGGAGTCTGTAGGACCTGACAGAGATATTCTGGAGTAAAACCAGTTGAAATTGTTATGCTATTGGCACAGAGTCCTTCATACCAACTGCTTAATGCCAGGGATCTGCTCCTACTTGGCCACACTACTTGCTAATGTAGACTTAAGCCATAGGTACCAGCCTTCAAATATCTCAGTGCTGTCAGCATTGCTAAATTTGTTGCATATTTCCACAAGAACAAAGGTTGAAAAAGAGCTGGTAATGGGTAAAGAGGATGATTTTATTATTTTAAAGCCATTAAACATACAAATACAAATAAGCAGACATTATAGTCTGTATTTTTACCGTGTTTAATGGGATGTGGAACAGGCACAGAGAGGTTTCAGTGCTTCCTAAAGAAAGGCTTTAAGCAGAAGACCAAAACATTGCAGCTTCATCACTGTCAGAACAACCTCTTCTCTTCTCATGCCTTTTTCACTGACTATATTTTCATCCTTCCAGCAGAAAGCCTGAAAATTAAACAGTTATGGCCTCTGGGGACATCTGTGCACTGACAATCTTCTCACAGCTGAAAGGAAAAGCCCAAGGCTCTTGCAAAACTATCTAACCACTCAAGTGCAGTATTTATACATTGTAGGCTTTAGCAAAATTTTACCTGTTCTTCCTTGCTTTTTTTTCCTTTTTTTTAAAAAAAATTTCTTAATTACTTACCATGCATTTTCTATGCATGTATTAAAAAAAATCTGGCTTTGCAGGTTAAGCAATTATCCACTGAACAAAAATCCAATTAAATGTAAATTAAAAAAAAAATCCCACAGTTCAGCATTTTTATTCACTAGCCTTATACCTGTGTGAATCCAAGGGGGGTAGACTCTCAGCTATTTAGAAAACAAAGAATCTGATGCATTGCATTTTACAGGGTATTTGCTACAGAATTAAATCTTTCCTTGCAGAGGGGAAGCTCTACAAAGAGCAGCAAAAGCGGTAACTCAATATTCTCCAACAGCATTCACTTTGCAATGCAGAAAATTCATCAGAAGGGAGAGGAAACTAAGTTTCCAGTATTGTGTTCTCTAAAAAAATGATATTGTGTGCTAGTATAAAATGCCACATGTTCAATTAACACTTTTTAAATTCCACTGAAGCTCAATGCTAGCAGCAAGTTAATACTATTGGATTTTATGTAGAAAATAATCAAAGAACAGCATTATAATGTATATCAGGACTCTGCATTATGTTTTACATGAAAGCTTTTGCTGTATAGACATCGTGCCATTTTCTGAATGAGGGAACAATGTTAGAAACACAATGAATTTAAGTATAACATTGTTTTCAATATTCATTTTTTTCCCTTCTTGCTTTAACATTCAAAAGCAGATACCAAGGAGGATGAAAGGACATACAAAACCCTCAAAAGCTGAAAGCGTTTAGGCAAATCCACCATGAGATATAAAATTCTTCATCTATTAGTACCAATTGATGCAGAATAGAGGCTATGGTCGTTTTTTTCCCTACTAGAAATATTCCCAGCTACTCCCACTGGAATCCTTTGGAGCTGACTAAGAGGTTTGAGCCATGGACTCTGCAGCTGAGCTGAAATCAGTTTTCAGCTTTATCCTGGAAATAGGGAAGTCAAATTACTTTGCTTAGTAAAACTCTGATCACAGATCTCTTTCTAAAAAGACCTATTTTAGTTTTTCTGACCAAAATCAGGTCATAAAACCCGATGGAACATTTGAAAATGAAGTAAATTATATGGTAGGATATTGAACCAAAATTGAATCTAACTGGGTCAGGGCAGTCCACTGCTGTCTAGATTATAAGTGATATACCACCACATATATATATAAAACACAGGAAATTGTTGCATAGTAATAGAACAGTAGTTAATTCGGCCATCTGAAGAATAGCCAATATATTAAAGCACAGTCGTATTTTGATCTGTAATGAAAGTCCTACATTTTATCATTTAATAAAGTCTTTTAAATCTTCTATTATGTGCAAAAATTAAAACAAGTTATAGACAAAGAGTAGAGAAAATCTCAAGACAATGAAAAAGGTTTTCTTCTTTCTAGGCTCTCAGTAGTCCTACCTATAGCAATAGGTAGTAAAGATGGACAACACCAATATTTATTTAACATGGAGCATACAGTGGATTTATGACAACAACAAAGATTATGTTGTTCAACAAACACAGAGAAGCTAATTTCTCTAATGAAAACAATCACATCAGGAAAGCCTGTTCTTGAAAAATTAAGTTTTAACTGAAATAATTTTCTGCTTGACTTTGACCACTGGTTTCCAGCACACACAATATCGAGAGTTTTTTGTCACTAACTACTACACTTGAAAAAACGACCAGTTGAACATCCAGCAGTCAACATCACTGGGCATCAGACATGAAACTCTCCTTTAAGACCCTATTTCTTAAATCAGAACCACACTAAGATAAAATGAAGGTAATACTGTTGCTTGCTCTGCAGAAAAGATCCCAAGCTACACAAGATACTATTTTTTTAACAACAAACAAGATGTAAAACCCAGAGACAAATGAGACCCTAAGAATCCCTGCTGACACAGAGAGGAGAACAGGAAAAAGGTCTGTTCGTGACTAGGTGGTTCCACATCTCACAGTCACTGCTAACCACGTGCGTTTCTGAGAACCCAGAACTGAGAGACCAAATTCCACACTGGGAGGCTTTGCAGATTGATTATAGATCCTATATAAGCTTCCCAACCCTGTGCTAGGATGTTATGTGTACCACAGGTGGACCTGAACTCCCAAGGAAATCTGCTACTTTGGTGTTGCTTGTCCAGAGCTGCACAAGGATTCAGGATAGGATAACACTGGACTAGAGGTTACTTAAACTGTGTCTTTTTGCAAAGCCATGCCTCAGCAGATCACAAACTCTCATTTCACCACCAAAACCACAGAGTAAGTGTGTATTTCAGTTGTAAGCATTCTATATACAGTTTTTCTCCTATTTAAGGCTCTGTGCTTCACACAGAGGAATCCAGTTGGTTGAAGTATAATAGAAACCTCATAACAACAGACACAAAAACATTCATAAGCATGCTCTGAGCCCACTATAAACCTCAGTGTCCATGTAAGTCAGTAAAGCTTTTATACATTGTTTTTAACTTGCTCTTCTCCTTGCTGCCTGTCCTGCATATTGGGTTAGAAGTACACAAGTGATTACCACAGAGAAGTGTAACTGTATTTTGAAGGTACTGACAAAATGCATTAGTGAAACATCCTATTATAGCCTAACTAATCTGAAATGATCTTCCACGGACATGAATGTCACCAAGACTCTGGTCTGCTGTACTGACACCATCTATGACAGCTTCCCAGAGTTACAAACCTGGCACTGCAGACCCAAAACCGTGCCACAGCAGCTGATTAAGCACTCACACCCCCACCTGGTGCCAGGAAAATGGCACACACAGCCCTTCATTTTATCTTATTCCCACCTTATGAATTAACTGTGCAGTGAACCTCTTCTGGACTGCCTTCAGCACTGATGAAATACCCTTGTCTGAGCAAGGATCAGAAATGTGAGGGCAGGTATAAGGACAGGGAGATTCCTCCAGCAGCCTCACAAATTTCTCTGTGCCACTTGAGACAGGGGTCAGGAGCTGCTGTGTCCAGCTATGAACTGGGACACTGCTTTGCACTGACCACTCACTTCCAAATACAACCATAATTCACTTTCTAACTGTCCCCTAATAAGGAAAACTTTTCTTCTACGTTAGGATTCACGGTTAAAGAATGTTTCACTCTTTTCCCACTTCTCGGTTGCAGTGAACATTGGGTTAAAAGTGGGTCCAGCAAACACTTGAAGCAGTCTAGCAGGAACTAGCCTTGCTATTCCTGATGAATAATGTAACTTAAGAGCTGTAATACTTACAACTGATTTAATAGCTGTCAACAGTCTCAGTTTAGAAAAGAGTGATGCAATACTTGTAAATTGGTCTTGAATCACATTAATCCTGCCTGTTACCCCCCGAGCAGTTGAAATGTTACTGCCCTGCTCGGTTGCACCCTCCTTTTGCTTTGCTTGATCTGTGGCAATGGTTCTCCTCGTGACAGAGGAGAATGAATGACCCCATCCTTAACTTTTCAGAAGTTACTCAGAGACTGATACTACGATGATCAATTCAGTATGAGACTCCACCCAATTTAATAGATGTCCACTTCCAATGTTCAGAAGCAAAGATTAAATTCAAGGGATGACTGTGGGGAAGAAGAAAGAGCAATTCCCAGAGCTGGCTCTTCTAATGAACAGAGGGACACATGGAGCACTTTCTGCACACCCTAAGATTCTTTCACTGGGAATCTGCAGGGGGAAAAACAACCATCTAAAATTCACCAGAAGAAATATTAAGCTGCCAGGTGGGCAGGGGCAGAATGTCCAGACTTCTGGCTTGTAGGATGATTTGTACCTCTCAGTCTTTGCATATCTGCACTACTGACAGTTGTGAAAAGACAGCTACTTTCACAGACAGGTGACTTCTTAGAGAATTGAAACTGATTCTACCATTTCTTGAAAATATCAGTTTTTAATATCAACATTATAAAATCCTAGCTTGGCATTTAATACTGAAAACCTCCTGCTGCCCCCTGTTTCATGCACTCTCCAAAGACTCTAATAAGATATGGATATTTTTATCTCGTTCTTCTTACAGAATTGGTTCTGCATCTTTTACAACTATGGCACAACAAAGAACAGGAGCTAGGGCTCAGCTGGTAGTAAAGGACAGTGTTCTATTAAAAAACATCTTCTCAAATTCTTGGCTTTGCAATGTGACCAACTCACAAGGTGATGGCAATGTGATTATAACCTCTGCAACAGCATAACAATACTTCCAAAGCGGTGGGGGAAGGAAAATTAAATTCTCAGAAAATAGGAATGCTTATCCATGGTGGATTCGCTGTGTATGGCCAACGATAAACCATTTTAAGAAAGCTGTACCAGCAGCAATCACCAAGCAAACCCAAGCCATTTTAGCCTTTGTGTTTGAAACATGTGCAAAAGGCTACAATAGAGCTCCCTCCCCATTTTTTTTCTACCCTGGACTACTTCAGGTTTTCTCACAGAGAACTTTTACTGAGAAAAGGTTTACAAAAGAAACTTGTGGCCCTTTCCGGGGTCTCTTTTGATGAGGTAATTTCTGTCTCAGAAAAGCTTTGTACAACCAAAACAATTTGAAAATGAAGCCTGTAAACAAATATCAAGTCAAATTTTCTACAAGGCATAAACAGAGGTAAGGAAATATTTAAGGAGATAAAGAAAATAGTAGAAAATAATCATAAAACAACAATAGGAGGAGAGTCTAAAAATTTTTAATTAGCATTTTACCCATTTGATTCCTATTATTTTCAAATAAGCCTACTACCTCAACACTCATTTGCACTAAGATACCACAGTCCAAGTAAAAAGTAGAAGTATAAAGTAATATCCTTCCTAATATACAGGGGAAAAAAATAGGTTGTTATTTTCCTAGCCAAATATTCTATGAATTCCAGATCACTAAAATAACTTGGTTTCATAAGAGCTCTTGAAACAGTTCCAGTTTAAGCAAGAAAAGATTTGGCCTGGATGAGCAGAATCCATGAGATTATTCAGTCTTTATATCCACTAAATTTAACATTGGCTCTTTGGGGATGGACTCCCAGAGATGAGACAGAAAAGGGCCAGTGAAACACTGCCAACTTCAGTGCTGAAAAACTTGGAGTGACAGCCTGGTTATCTAATTGCCAGCAGCAGGCAGCAGCAGTTTTTAAGTAGCAAATTAATATGTTCAGGGGTTATGCAAAACAAGAATAATTTACAACAAATTGGTATCAGGAGCAGGTTTAATCAGCCACGATCTGAAAATTCTGAATTCCCATTAAAATAAATTGGAATTGCATTTGCTTCCACGTAGCCTGATTTTGACAGCAGAAATGTTGAGTAGTGGAAACAGATTAGTAGAAGCTTGGATTTATCTACAGGCTTTATCTCTCTAATTATATATTCGAGACTGGGAAAATTAGTATATGGAATAATGGAAAAAGTTATTAAAAAGTTACTATACAGGCCAGGTTTTTGCCCACATATGGAAAACCCAGTTCAACTCTGAGTCCAAGAGAGTCCAGATCAGCTACTGAAGCAGTGACTAAGTTCAGAGGTAGATAAAGAGAACAGAAAATACAAAAGAATTGGGGGGAATAAAACCAACCCTCTCCTCTGGAAAATTTAAAAGGTTTTCTTCCAGGAGTGGCACCAGTGAAAGGGAACATGATCAGATTATAAAAGATAAATAACCAGTCAGCATGAGAGAAGCGGTTAACATTGATCTTGCCCCTGGGGTGAGACTGAAAGTCCCCTCTTCAGTAGCCCTGCAGGAAGGTCCTTCCTTACTCTCTCTCACCTCAAGGGCCAGGAACTTCTTGGATGGGCCTTTAAAACCCATAAAAAAAGTCCTTCTGCATCAACAGATATTCAAAAATAGAAAAACAGCCACAAAACAACAAGCACCCAGAACTGATCACTGTGAGAAAGAGAACATAGGACTAGAAAACCACTCTCCCCTATTCGTTCTACCAGGACCCCCATCTGTGGTAGTCCCTAGATTTCACAAAATTACAGTAAAACTGGATAAGCTATATTTTTATCTTTCAGCAGTTGCTATAGAAAACTCTGTGTAATAATATTTTTCTTAGCCATACCTTCATCCTTTAATCTGAAGCTTTGCAGTTTTATAGTTGGCAATAAGACATGATCACTCCTCCTTTGCAGCAGCATAGTTCTAATGGACACATAAGAAGTGCTTTTTAAACTTCTTGTTTGTTTGTTTTTTGGTAACTTCTAGTGAAAGATGGACTACCTAAACATGTGCATTTACAGTCCATGACTGTAAATCTCTCTGCATATCGTTTGCTTTACAGTAGTTTCTATCAGTTTATCTCAAATGGCTTCTTAATCAATTCCAGTTAAAACAAAATTAGCCTGAAATTAAGCCAGGATCTATACAAGAGTAGCACTAGCTTAAAGAAATCAATTTAAACAACCACTTCACCTGAAGCTAGAAAGTTTGCTGATGCGCTTAGCAAGAATATAAAGAAGAAAGTAAGAGTTTCTTAGAACAATGTCCCCATATGTGTCAGCAAGTACCTAGTTAAGCTGTTCTCACTGATCAGGGTATCAGCATATCTAACAGAAAAACTGATGTGAGCCAACAGGACTTCCTGGTACACATAGATAACAATCTGTGCTGAAATACACATTGCAAAATGATTGATTCTGGCATTTCTGAAATTTCTGTGGGAAAATCCCAACACACTCTGGAAAGAGGCCAAAACCAAAAAATTCTACAGTGGTGGTTTAATTATTTACTTTCTAAATTTTAGGACAGAACTGTTGAGTCTCATCTTGTCCTATTTTTAATTTCCCTTAGAGGTGGTGGCTAAGAAAGATTTCCCAACTGAGACTTTCATCTTCACAGTTGCCCCTAAAGTACAACTTCCACCCATCCAGCATTCTCATTTTGAAGTTGCTTTACTCAGTGCTTTATTTTTCTTTATTATGAAGTTTGGTGAATGCAGCTCTTTCTAAGATAACTTCCAATGTGGACAATGATTGATTTCTGTTAGTTGATCTAGGATTCAAATGGCTCTTGTTAACTGATATTTGCTCAGATGAATACGAATATACATTTAATTATTATGTATAAATACATATAACATATATAGAAAAGGAGAAATTTATAGGAACTAATAAATTAATGTAGTAACATTAGTTGTGGAAATTTCTTATGAGGCAGAACAACACATATTCCATTGTTTACTGTTTTATAATAAACAATAAATCCAAGAAACATAACAAAAATATTTTCAGCATTTGTATGTTGATTTCCTTTAGCTATCTGCCATTTAATTAAGCTAAAAAAAACAATGCAAAGTCCCTTCATTATCCTTACCACTAATTTTCTGATTAAGATCTAACACAGAAGAAAGATAGCAGCAACATTCTCTAGTTTATTTTGCTGGCAAACTTTGGTGTTCATAATGGATGAGAGAATCAAAAGAAAAAAAAAGAACAAGAAAGAGAAAAAAAAAAAGGAAAATAATTTAGGAACAGCACTGCCAAAATACAGAATAAGAACCTGCCCAGGATATATTTTCTGAGATAAAGGCGTAAGCTGGTAGAACAAGCACATGAATTGACTAATGTGAAAATAAATGCAACCACATTCAGACACATACTGGAATGTCATCAAGGCAGCCTCTGGATTCTCCAAGGACCACTAGGCAACTCCAAGGATATTACCCATCCCCATAAAACGTTCTGGACTAATGCTATTGCAGATGTGGCAAATGCAGTTGACAAGACTAGATAAATGGATTTAAAGCTTCAGTCACTCCATATGGGGCATTTCAGAGAAATCGAGGGTGCACAGAGAAGGATGAGCTAACCAAAAGCAGACAGGACTAAACTAAGGCCATAAATAGCTGTGCAATGGGATAATTCTGTGAAGAAAAAGCCAGTAATGGCTCTGTATGTTGAATGGTGTGTTGCTTCAAGATCATGTTTTTGAACTTCATGGAATAGCAACGGTGAAGCTACAACCAGAGAATCTTACATTCCTTTCCAAACTTTAAAAAAATACCACTGTCTTAGGAAGAAGATGGTGACATTTGTGTTTTGGAGTTGAAGAGTACATTTAATTTGGTCCATCTACCCCATACCCAGTGGTGAAGTGCATGGGTACAAGTGTTTACATGAAAAAAGCCCACCAACTCTGTCCAGAACAGCACCCAGAAAATGTCAGTAAACAAAATGCTGTATTTGTGTAGAAAGTCCAATTTTTTAAAAGTGGTTTCACTGGCTAACCAGGAAAACACTGCTAAAGCACAGCTAAAATTTAATATTATTCACAAAAGCTTAGGAAGCATTCATAAAAAGTGAGGCAAGTGAAAAGGAAAAATGCCTGTAGTCAAGAAATTAAAACTAACATCTTAAAAGATGAAAAGGAAACTACTAAAAACAAATAGTGTAATGATTTGGCAAAGGAGATTCTGAGATCACCATTTCAAACAGGGGTTTCAAGGTTGGATGTGACAAAGAACTACTGTAGAAAACCAGCAGTACTGTCATGTAATAACACAAATCTAAGTACAAAATTACTCCAGAAGCTCTTTTTGAAGCCCTAATATCTCTGAATCTCACTTTCAACCTTTGCCATGACATGATTTTGTTATAAACAAAGAAGCATAATGACCTTGCTCCCTGTCAGCCACTAGACAGGCAAGTGTGAGCACCAAACACTGAGATGTGGTTACGACCCACATCTTGAGAACACGTGTTCTGGGACCTCGCAAAGAATAATTTCAGTGACTTGAACAGCTTTGTTCTTACCAGCTAAAACTCAAGTGATTTGGCAGAGTGGCTGAGAAACGCCGTTGCAGCACTTCACTGCCCTAATCCTGGCAGGAGCTGCTGTTGTTAATCTTTTGCTTGCCTAAGAACTAAATTCATTATTATTTTCAATAGACATGGCAGATGCTGAACTGGTGCTATTCATGCATCCACAGAGCGATGAGGGGCCCTCCTTTTGCCCAAGTGATGCAACTGCATTGAAAGTTAATGTCCTTCAATCATGCCCTTTAATCCTAATATTATCATAAATAAGATGTTTTGGACTCTTGTTAAAAAAAAAAAAAGTGTAGTTAGAAAAATATTTTAAAGGTTGATTTCAGACTGAGCAAAGCTTTATCTACAGTCTACTATTCACATTTTCAGAGAAGACAGTAAGATGCTTCAGTCTTAACTTCTAATATTAAATTAGATAAAAACAAGAGAAAAAGTTGCAAGAACAAAACAAATAAATACTGTGATAGAGTCATGTGAATTACAGCAGAAATATTTTGTTTATTATTATTTGTTTTGTTGGCTGTGGACAATTAGAAGAAGTTCTCTCCTTTTCTTTGATTATTTGTTTTGCGTGTGTGTTAGGTAATCCTAAAGAAAGCTGTCAAGGTAGCAGCACAGGCAACCCCAAACCCTTTACTTAGAGCTCTATCACAAACAATCCAAGTTAAATTCCTTCCTTTTAATTACCATTCTCAGTAAAGACTGAGAAAATTAATTTCCTTTTTGACATAGCAATTCCTTATTACGTTGCCACTGTACTTTAGGAAGAGGCTTCTATGATAACATCAATTCCCATTTCAAAAATAAAGTATTAAATAAAGCCGTTATTCGCTGCCCCATGACAAGCATATCTCTTGTTTCCTCTGAAATGATGCACCGTCTTTTTTGTGGTAATAAACAACGAACAAATGTTCCAAAAAAATGGAGGCATTTTACCCTTTAGACGTGGGAAAAAGAATATCTTATTGTACCCACATCATTGTTATACTAAAGCTTTAGAAACATGGAATCTGGAAGTTATACCTTCTGCCTCTATAAAAAGTTAGGCAAACACTACCATGGGAAGATTTCTTTTATGTTTGTGAAGAGTTAGCAGGGACCTGCTGGAAATTCAGATAAACAGCCATTTTGGTACTTTAGCACTGATGTCTTCCTTTAATTAGGTGTTTTTCTCATGCTAGTGGGTAGCATCCTCTTGAGACTGGTGTTTCACTGTCTATGTGGCCTTTGGATTGATGAAGCCACTATCTGATGAATATCTGGCCCAAAATGCTCTTTTGATATGATGTTTCCCATGTCACCTTCCAAAGCTCAGTACAACCTTCTGAGTTTCACCCTCACATGCTGAGCTCTATTTTAATCTAAGATCAAAGGCTTCACAGATCCAGTGCTGCTCTTTGACTTCCAAAAAGCTGAGGTCCCCAAGTGCCTACACAGAACAGGCAAGAGGCATTTTGAAGGGAGACACCAACTCGCATTAAACAGTAATGAGTTGCTGCCCATTACTGTCCACTTCACACAAAAACACAGTATGAGTAATCAGCAAGGCAGAAACACCTTAATTTAAGGCCTTAACTTAACTTACCGTGTGTGCCATTTAACCATTCTTTTATTTCAAATATCAGTCAAATGAAAAAAAAAAAAGAACAAAAAACCAAAGAAAAACTCTGCAACTTGCAAAATTGCTGCTGAATACTCTGCAGGAGCACTGCAGGACCTATCCCTTCCAAATTGGCTTAGCTGGATCCTGTGCAGGATTTGGGGTTCAAATATCACTTTCCATGCAACAGCCAAAAGCACGAACCACCACAAATAAAGTGTCGTACTCAGATGGTCAGAAATATGTATGACTGGAGTCAGAGAGGTGCAAGGAAGAGGGTCAGCTGAAAACTGAAGGATCGGTTGCTGCCTTCACAGTTCTCAGCTCAGCAGGCAGTGGAGGAACATCTCCTGCTGAAAACCTGCTTTTCTAAGTGGCAGAAATGCCAGGATAAGGGTTTCTCCTCATTTGTTAGGAAAAATGTAAGGGTTAAAACTACATGTGGAAGTAGCTCTTTTTATGGGATTTCTTGTGGCAAATAAATTAACACTACTTGGAGTGGGGACTGGTGCCATAGGATAACCAGAGTAATTAAAACAGGAAAAAAAAATAAAAGGGAAATTTCACAAGGCTTTCCTTCATATAGCTCATTAACTCAAGCACTGGCAGGTGCCAGTATTAATTCTTCAGCTCCCTCTCCTTTATTTAGTTTCAGAAATAAGCCTGACTAAACACAGTTGAAAAGAAGCAATGGTGCAGGCTGCAAAGGCTTTGTAATTAACACTGGAGAGAAACAGATGAGAAAGTGCTGACTACATATTACAACATCTGAGATCACACCACACCAAAAAAGCTGCCCAGCCTCTTGTGTACAGAAGCGAGAGCAAACCAGCAAACTTTGTAACAAAGCATTAGTGCTGAGTGAAAAGAGCACTCCCTGATTTATTTCTGCCTACATCAATTAAAAATACTCATCTCCTCACAGAGCAGAGGGGCCTCCAATGACAGCAAGTCTCTACATCCACACAGGAACAAAAGAACCACCCCAAACCCCAAAATCAATCAGATGCTATGCCTGTGGTTCAGCCTGGATGTCAGCACATTTTTTAAGATTTCACTGCCAGCCATCTCCAATTTATCTCCACTGCCTGGGCACTGAAACTCTCATAGGGCAGATTGTAAACCTGCTCAAAATACATCAAACAACCAGAAGTTCATCAGGAGATGTTTCCATATATCATGCCAGCTGGGCACCCATGTCACATAAATCAGCCCAAACTTTTAGCCATGCACAACGAAGTTTCTTTCTTTTTGCTGTCAGTAAGAGACAGAGTTATGAAGTGCAGGAAATGATCCTTGCACGTAATCTCATGCTGCATTGCACTTCTAGGTCCTCAGTGGTTTAATAATAGCTCTTCAGCCTAAGTACCTAAGTTGCCTAAAAGGTATCTTCAATGTGCAATCTTGTACTGATCTCATTATTCAAATATTCTGTAAAAAATTCCATTGTCTCCTCCCTTTTCTCCCAGGCTTCGGCTTTTGTTCAGGACTAAAAGTGCATTTATGACCTTTCTTTAAGGACCTCTGCATATACACCAAACTATTCTACATAATTAGGTTCTGTGGGTTTAGAACATCAAGATTTTTCTCCAAGACAGGTCTCAGGAATGCCAAAGAAAACAGTTTTTTGTGTAACTGGGATGTTTGCAAGTGCTCTCTCCTTTGAGAAAGGTGAGGGTTAGTCTTCTCAAAATTATGTGCCCAGTGACAAGTGTTGATAATTGAACATTACAGATAAACTGCCAAAGGCATCTACTCACAACATGGGACCAACAAGGGGTTGGTTTGCTCACCATAATATAAATAAAAATAAATAAATAATATATATAAATAAAAATTAAAATTATAAATAAAAATAAATATAGAAAAAATAACTACAAAACCAACTGCAACAAAAGCAAGTCCATCACTGCCACTGACTCAATCCTGAGCATGCCACCTGGTTTCATCCATTTTCCCAGCTTTGAAATAAGGCCTTCAGATGCCTCAGAAATTGTGTCTTGTTAGCAGAAGGCCTTCGAATTTTCTAATATTGAAAGAATTTATCTGTGAAAAATCCTTCTTGTGCCTAAGGTGCTTGTTAAACTTCTGACTTTTTCAAGAGTAGTTTGATTTATTTTAACTCTGCTGGCCTTTATACAGTGAATTACATTCACTTACGTGGTCAAATGCCACAAATTGGATATTCTCATGGATGATGCAAAAAGGATATATTCCTTTTGCTTTTTCTCACTTGGAAAAGATAAGGAAATGTGGAGCCCCCCAGGTCACAGAAAACTTATGCTGGTAGACTACATTCTATCTCACATTATATTCCTTGAAAAGCAAAAGCATGACCAACTTCTTGTGACCAGAAGTTGAACTTTGAGAGAAGACATTATGCTTTTACATAAAAATAACTCTGTTGAACCCCACTTGATCATACACATATACCAAAAAAATGCTGAAATATATTTTAAAAAATTTACAGATAAAATATTCAAGCACAACCCCCAAAACCTACCATGTACATGTCAGTACCAAAAATTACCTAATACCAAAATATCATCCTAACTTTGTCAGATGTATAAAACAACAGCATTTTTCCTCCATTAATGATGGGCACATCTTTCATAGGCAGTCATGAGGTAAGAGGCATCTCATTAATAATATACTTTTCATTCTAAACATGTGCCTAAATGGATGGCAAATGCAATTTCTGGGTAGGTTATGTATTTAACTGGTAACATGCCTTCTGTGACACAAATGAAGTCCTATGGTACCATGTTGGCATTTATAGCCCTTCCTACAGATTATCCTAAATAGCTGTGGAGCATATGAAGTGCAACATTCTGAAGCATTGTATGCAGGCAAACACAGTGGTTTTTACAATGAATACCATCATATCAATGAATGCTTGCACCAGCAACATTTTTCCTACAAGGAATTGAGAGACAAACAAAAACTTGCACTTAAAAAGACCTGCATCCGTAATGGAACAATGCTTTAGTATCACAAGTCTGAAACAATGTTTGCTACAAAATACTGCTTTTGTAAGCCCTTTGCATTCCTGCAAGAAAATCAAACACACATTGCAGTAGTTACAATTATATTTATAGTTAGAGGGGGCTTACAAACCTGTTTCAACACCGTAAATCATACAGGGTAAGTCTGGGATTTTTGGCCAGCTCTTGAGTACTATCTCCTTTATAAGGATGGGAATCTGCAAAACCACGTAAATATTGGATCCTTTGCCCCTTGAAACACAATTCTCTATTAGAGAGCAAAGGAAAGGATCCTGCCCTTCTCTGGTTTCTGAGCAAGGTTTGGGCTCAGCCAAAGTCTTGAGAAGGATGTGAGGATGATCTTTTTCTGATGTCACAGCACTACAGTTTGGGCATGTGCTCATCCAACTCAGTTCTAGCTGGATCTCTCTTCAGTACACTGTTCCAGCCCTGCACCCAGCAAGCCATAAACCCTGTTCCACATAATTATAAGCTTGTTAAAACTAAGTTCATGCCAAATTATTTCCTCTGAGAGGTCACTCCCCAACCTGTAATCCAACATCATCTACTCATATTGATCAGGTCTAGCAAAAAAACCCTGCTTGTCAACTCCTGTCAGAGCTAAAGCATGGAAGCTGTCGAGTCAAGATACTGAGATCTTGCAAGGCACACAAAAATCATCACTGTTTGAAGCCCAGCTACCACAGATAGAGTTCTTTAAACTCTATTGACTAGTCCCAGAGTCGTGCCAAACTTGCTGTAAAGAATACAGATGGAGTATCATAAATTGTACAAGCATAGTTTCAAAATCTATAATTCATCTCAACTGGAAGTTAAAAGAATGATTCCTGAACAGTACAACAAATACTTTAACATTTTGGCTTCTGAAAATGCACATAACACCTGCACAAACAGCTCCTTCTTGAATCATGGCCATTTTGAGGAGTTACATAAGGGTGTTGGTGCCAGGACAACTGGTACATTTGCATTTCATGGAAACCACTTGTGCTAAGAATATGCTCACACATCTACAAAAAAAAAAGAAAAGCAAAAATAGAGAGAAAAGAAACAACTCACCATTATACATTAAATTCAATGGCATTCAGTCTCACCACAATCAATGTGGAAGTTGCTCTCCATCAGTGATAAGAGCTTGGTACCACAGAAAGGGAACTGAGGAAGAGACAGAGGGATTCAGCTCCCAAAAGGATCTAAAAGAGCCATAAATTTAACCACACAAATGTCAGGGATTTAACTATGAGACTATAACTTTGCACCTCTGAAAGGGAAAAAAAAAAAGATACAAGAAGGCCATTGTTAAACTGAGCACCTACTGAGCCATAATAAACAAAAATATTTACACAAATATTTTTCCCCCAAAACATAATCTGTGACAACACTTCACATTAGAATCTTGTAAAAACCACTTCAGAAAAACAAAACAAAAAAGATTTTACTCTTTGATGAGTGGAAAATACTAATCCCAACCATATTAAATTACAAAGGATCGTCTTATATCAAGCAAGATGCCAGAACCAAATATTTAAATTTATCATAAAAATGCCTAGAGAGATGTTAAGACAATTTTCCTGCATTCCAAGAAAAGCCTTAAAAAATTTACAATCAGACAACAATAAAAACAACTTTCTGCTAAGCTTTTTCTTTTGAGCTCCTGCAGGATAAACTGGGAACTAAATTAGGAAGATTCTGGAATGCACGTTGAAAAATAACTGTATTCATATAAATAAACTTTCCAGTTAATTCAAAACTATTATTGTTCAACTCAACTATTATTTACAATTGTACTGGTCTTCCCATTACAAAGATAAAACATGGACTTGACCAAAAAAATAAACACCAACTCCAAAACACCAACTGTACAGTGACTTAAAAGGCAACCTCCTCGCTCTTCTGGAGTATTTTATCAATGATACGACTTACTGAAAACAGGACTATTGTGGTTCTTGTGTACAGACACAGTTATAAATTTAAAAATATTTTAATAGCATTTCTGTCAATTGCTTTTTTAATTTCAAACCATTACAGAGCATCACTGGAACACAGATGTAAAAAGAAGCTACACTGGGTACTCAGAAACTCATGGAGGTGAAACTGGAGCTTATCTCACATCAGTAACAGTCCTCTCATGTCCATGTTAGCCATCTTACAGCTTTTATCTTGAGAACATGATCTGTAAAAACAAGCCTATTGGGAGACTTAGGAACAAGAAACTTTCTTTTTAGTTGGTAATCTAGAAAAGAGAACACAAAAATAAAACTTGGCACACAGAGTTAGAAGCCAGCCATAAAAAGCAATCATTCTGTTTCCTCTATCTGTCTTTCTCCTGAGTTTTCACAGTGTGTTCAGTCATCAAACTCCCTCTAAGGCAGAACAACTTCAACAAAAGCCAGGGTAGCCACCCTCTTTTAAAAAAGCAAAAGAATACCAAAGTCAGACCGACACTCTATTAAGAAACACCTCTCCCAATATGGTATAGTGGATACAAAAAATGGAGATGGTACTCAAGTTAAGGTTTTAACTTTCCAATTTTAAAATGAAGCATCAATTACGAGTCAATCTTATTCACATGTCTCAAGACATCAGTGGAAGATTTATTAGGATATTGAAATCCTAAGGTATTTTATTATATAACTAAGAAATAAATTTGGGAAGAACTTCAAGTAAATAACTTATAGGAGTACTGGGTTCCATATGTAATTTTGGAGTAGATATTTTCTGTTAAAATAAAAAAAATTTTAAAAAGTATCATAATCCTTAGGAGTTCCATTTATTAGTAAGTTAATCACAGAATCACACAAAATCGCAGAATGGGTGAGGTTGGAAGGGATCACAGTGAGTCCTCTGGTCCAACCTCCCTGCTCCAGCAGGGTCATCCCAGAGCACATGGCACAGGATTGTGTCCAGATGGTTCTGGAATGTCTTCAGTGAGGGAGACTCCACACCCTTTCTGGGCAATCTCTTCCAGTGTGTGGTCACCCATACAGCAACAAAGTTGTTCCTGCTCTGCTCATTATTTAGGAAAGATAAAACAGTGTATCTTCATGTCTAAATATTATTTTATCAATATATGTAACATATGATTATAAGTGCTTGGAAGAGTACTGAGGCAACACCCAGATTTTTACCAGATCAGAAGAACCAGATTTTTACCAGATCAGAAGACCACAACCCAGAATACTAAGTTTAACACTCACAGCAGCAGTCCTGGGCATCTTCATCTCCCTGGTATCTCCACTGCTCCCTCTAAAATACAGTGAGATTGTGCCATGTGTTGTAGAAGCCCAACTGCCTGTCTGTCTCAAATCTATGTCAACACAGTCCCTTCATAGCTGCAGCTTTTGAAAAAAACAATAGTTCAGCTGCCTCCACAGATATCTTAAGGCAAATAAATTTACAGGGAGGTCAGAGGTAGAATGATGCTCATTACAGACCATCAGTGAAGAAGCAATATTTTTAGTTACTTGTCAGTTGAGAAGAAAGAGCCCATCATAAACACTTTGGCACTGAAGACAGAATGCTCATCAAAGCAGCCACAGGACTGCTTGGATGCTAAGCACCCTGGGTGTGGGATGAGGCTCTAAAACTTGAAACAAGGCCACAGGTAAGGAAATGGGAAGAATACAAATAATATTACTTTGCATTTTCTGTCACCTTTCATCTGTGTGTCTTAGAGACACACAAGATGAAAGCACAAAGGGCTATTTGCTTTATTGTGTTTCTGTGGGAGCTGAGACATCACATGGATGAATAATATGTCTGAGGTTATGCACCAAGCTAATGATGGATCCAAGAAGCCTCTATTTCCACTTGCCAGCTGCAACTTATCTTTTCACCACCTTCTCCTTTTTATCACTTCTACATGTTAGAGCTAAAACTGGATTTCTGGAGGCTGCACTAACCACTGCCAACAGCTCAACTTCACATGCTTGAATATCTTACAAAAATTAACTTGCTGGAAATAGGAAATAGCCAAAGAGTGTTTAAGACCAGACACCAGAAGAATTTAAGTGCTTGCATAAAATCAGTAAATAAATAAATCAATAAAGGAATACCACTTCATTCTGACTAGAAATATAATGTAGTGACCTTGGAATGTAGTTTAAAAGAAACAAATGAACAACAAAGGCTTAGTGTCTATGTCCTGAAGGCAACATTTACCACTGCCACCCAGCAAAATAGTCATTATTAATGGTATAGCCCATGTAACTTCTGAGAAATACACTTGGACAGAATTTTGTATCATTTTGGCACAGGGGCTCTGTTCAAAAATAGATTTTCCATGACAGATGTCCGCATATGCTTCAAAATTCAGCAGTTCCTACATGCAATTCCAATGATGAGGAGTGAAGAAGAAATGGTGTCAATCAAAGACTCCATTTCAGCTATTGTAAAACTGGCACAACATATGACTATCAGTTTACTGTGTATCAGTTTCCAAAAGTGCACTATGCAGGATCATTTCTGCTGGGATCTCAGCTGGGTGTCTTGTGCTGTTTGACACGTAACAATTGAAACCAGTGCAAAATGAATGCAAAGCAGCATCAAATATTACCAGAGTCACACTCTTCACTCTCTACTTGCTGGAGTGTACAATGACATAAAATGCATGGTATGTGAACATCACAGTCCCACCTAGATCTCTGTAGGTTAATAACATTTTTCCCTTTCATTTTCCTTAAAACAGGTTTTACAGTGAATGAAAATCCTAATGACTTATGCACCAAATGAATGAGCAGAACAACCAAGAACAACAGACCCAATCTTTTCAGATTATTTACTGCTGCCCCAGTGGCCCAACACCACCACAGAAATATTTGGCAAATTTCTCAGCCTTAAGAGGACACATTTCCATGCTGCAGAACACATTAGCACTTTAGATAACATTGCTCATGGATCTGGTAAAAATCAAATAGACATAAAATTGTATCATCATCTTTCTTTTCCAGCTGATCTCCATTTGAAGCCCACCAGTATGGCTAACTTTCACTCATACTGTCTGTCTACAGAGTAAAACCTTAAATAAAGACAGTACTTCATTTATTCATGGCTGTGACTAGGCAGGAAAACAGAAGAGTGAATCTCTCTGTCTTCCTCACCAGCACATTACAACACCCAGTACTTTTCTTTGTCAAAATTGTGGGAGCCCAAACCCAGCTTTCAGCAAAAGGAAAACAAGGCTGACAAAAACCTTGTGATCTGAAGGAGCTGGACCCTTCTCACAAGACCTGTTAAAGTTCTACCTTATGGATTAAGCCTGACTCCAGCAGAAATCAGAAAGGACTTTTGAGATGATTGTATCAAACCATGTCTTAAACCCCTGTAATCCCTATATCTCTCATGTAATCCCACTAGAAGAAAAATTAACTATTTGGAAACTGCAGTAGAAACTTGTGTAACTCCCCAATTAACATAGGTTGTCCCCTTCATTAACATGTCCAGCCCCAGATGCCTTTAAATTGTGTTCTCATGTTCAATAAAGTATTCCAGTTTCCCCAGACTGGGATCGTCTAGCTTTTATTTTTCAGACCGCCACTCAAAATTGCAGGTAGTAATTTGAACATAAAAAAATATTAAGACTGCAGGCAAATATTCAGTGATGGACTTCTTTTATTCTGTGAGTTAGCAACTCATTGATGAAACTCAAAATGCCTTTATCATGTGCTGCCTTTATCATGTGCTGAAGCTGCAAAGGATTCCAACACCAAAATCTGAATCTCATTCAAATCAACTACATTAGAGTGCTGAAAATAGGTAACTGCTCCAATAAGTTGATTCAGTTGCTGCTTAACCTCCACTTTTACTCAGGCTGTTTTAACTCAATTTTTGTTTGAGAAAAAGACAAATCAGCTGCAGTGATGTTTGGTTTGCTGCTTCATACTAGAAAAAAAAGTTATGCCTAAATTCCCGTAACAGTGAGGCCAAATGACCTCTGGAGGCTGATCTCCTGCTGTGTATTCTCCTTCTTGGACAATTCTGGAGGAGGCATACTCACTTATTAAAATTTGAAAGGGTTTACTAACTGGTCCAGAAGACCA
This sequence comes from Neopelma chrysocephalum, assembly GCF_003984885.1. Classification (NCBI taxonomy): domain Eukaryota; kingdom Metazoa; phylum Chordata; class Aves; order Passeriformes; family Pipridae; genus Neopelma; species Neopelma chrysocephalum. The sequence goes on along the minus strand of NW_020897803.1, from coordinate 2,481,463 downwards.
TGATGGGCCAGAAGATCTCTGCTGAAAAAGCAGTGTCTGATGAAATGACCAGCTGCTAGAAGCTAGCATACTACTTCCAAAACCAACACAGCTTCACTGTTTCCCGCATGTAATTTTTGTCTTCGATTTGCATGTGTTGCTTTTGAGGCTGAACTTCTCAAAATTTGTTTCTGATGGCTGCCCATGGCATGCCTGCCTTCAGGCAGAACCAAAGGGGCAGGTTCACTGACACCGTAAATAAACCTGTGGTTTCTACCCAATGATTTCCACATAAGTTTACTCAGTCCCTCTCTCAGGTTTTTGATTAACTGGATTAAAAACACATAGCAAGCACTGTAGGTATCAACCTGAACTCCAACCATTCCTAACAGTACTGATGGGACTCCTAATACACCTGAAACCCCATCACAGGACATCTGACACTCTGAAAACCAGCTGTTCCCTCCAGGGTGGCTCACTCAGCTGAGATCGATAGGAATAGAAACGTCACTTGTCGCCGCTGAAGTGCTTTGATTTGTATGATCTGTACAACAGGCAGCAGAGACAAGATGACAATGTGTCCCCAGTTTGCTTCACCAGACCCTGGCAGCCTTCATATTGATCTTGGATTAAATCTGAGCTCTCCCTATGCTGCTGTTTTGAGGATGCAGACGTGCTGTCTAATGCAACTCTTACCCTTAGTCTCTGCACAAAGATCTCCACTTTCTACACATATTTTTCTCAATTTCTGAGGAACAACTTTCTGAGACTTTTGTCTCAGTAAAATTTCAGTACAATATAATGTTGTACTGAAAGAATTCTAGAGGGCTTTCCAGAGATTGAATAATACATAACATGACTAAAAGTGATGTATTTATTGCCATTCCATGCATTTACAGATCATGGGTACCCTTTAGATTTTTTTTTTTTAGTTTGCCTTGTACTTGCCAAAGAACAAAACACAGCAGGTCCACCCATCTTGTCATACTAGTTTGGGGGATTTTATTAATTCAATGTATCCTGAGAGGGGAAAAAAGTTTTCCTTAGGGAATTTGGGAAAAAAAGAGATTAGTAATTTTTAATTCTCAAATGTAAGAATAGAATAGAGAAAATTTACATCTGCAAAACAATGTTTCTGTCCAGAAACAACACTTGCATTGATTTAAAAGGGATGAGGCATATGTACTGCATTAAGGTAATATAGTCTTCTCCTTTTAAAACATGCCCAAATAGTTGGAAAGAGGATATTTTTCAGCCTTGCATGGAATTATGCAAGTCTCTATTCTCAGCACTTGCATGTTGGTATCTTATCTAGCTTTAACAGGCTTTAACCCCAGCTTAAGCTAAAAATTAATGAGGACAGCAGCTAAAAGACATAAACCACACTTACCTTGGGTATATTGGAGATGATTTTACACATAAAACTATGCACTTTTATGGGACACTACTGAAGATGAATGCCCTCATTTAAGAAACAGTAGGATGTCACTTGTGATCAATTAGTGAAAATCCTATGTGTACAACTGGCTGCCACACCAGCTTATTTCACTGAACACTGAGCAAATTGAGCCATTTCTCTGAATTTTCAGCTCCATTTACCCTACGCATTTATTAAACAAATCTTTAAGCCCTTAACCAATTATCTGTAGAGATCTGCTTAAAAGGAAAGTATAAAATTAATTAATAACAGACAGCTCATGACGTTTCTTTTATAAATTAGGTCTTATCTGGTACTTTATCTGTAAATATTGTAGTACAGCAATTGTACCTCATTGACCTTTTCCATCTTCTCCCTGAAAGATAAGCAGAATGAGGCTATTGTAGTAGACAGGACTGCACAACCTTTTAAGCACATTGCTTTCTGCTTAGAGAAGAATCTACACCTGACTGATAATAGTTTGCATTTTAGCCAGAAATGGCTACTTTTAGCTTAACCCAACAGGATACATTTCATTAGGAAGAAGGTCAGTCTTTCCAGTTACAAACATATGAATAAATAACAACAGAAAGCACCCTGCCCTTCTGCAAAAACCATTTAAGGGATGATTTTTAAGAGGCTCAAAATGGACTGAAGACAAACTCACTCCTAATGAATATCGATGTCAGATAAACATCTTGGAAGTGCCCTTGAAAGCTGGCATAAAGACTTTCAGTTAGCTTGGTTTTATTTTTTAATAAAACTGCTGATTTAATAAAAATGGGAAATAAGAAAACTACACAAGACAGCTCTTCTGATGGGAATGACCTCTCAGACCATGTTCTTGCCATCAGAAAGCCCCACAGGGGCTCACAGCACAGCAGGCTGGTGCCTGATCCTGCAGCCCTTTCTAGCTCTGACTAGTTGCAATCACTGAGGAAAAACTAGTTCATGAACAAGGGCAGCAAATAGCAGTGAACCTCTGATAAAAATAAGCGGGTCCCACATTTCAGTTCCTTGCTGACAGTAAGTGAAATTTATCACTGTGTCTAACTCGGGGATCTCCTTAGCTGCTCAAAATAGCAAAGGACAGCAACATCTGGAGCTAGAGAGACCATTCTTTATCAAATCATGCACCATATTCTGTGTTAAAAGATTCCTTGAGGGGGCACAACCTTTTTGGATTCCAAATGTCCCATATCTAAGTGGGTACCAACACATCTGTACTGAGCAAAATATTTCAAGGGCAACTGTAATAGTCTGGTTGAGATACTCTGTTATGTGCTGGTCTTCCAGATGTTATCTAAACATGAGTTTGCTCATATACACAATGGCAAGACAGCAAGACAAAAGACAACTGACAACACAGATACCGTATGTGACACTAGCCAGATCACAAAACAATTTGCTGGTGGAGGAAATCAATGGGGAATCTGGAACGTCCTCCCGCTGGGCCTACACATGGTATTCTACTCAGTGAATGAAAAACTGCATTGTTTCACTGCAACAAACACAGTGAGCAATGGGGACCCAGAGCTGCAAAAGTTTTCATTTCATGAACTCGGTAAACTAATCATGTTTCCATAACTCAGTCTGACAGGTTGATTTCCCACCTGAAAGAAGGCAGCTCCTTCGACCTGAAACCACCTACAGAGCCAACCACATGCTCACTGCTGCCCTTTATTCCAGAGATACTTGGATACTGATGGGGAACCAGCAGAGCACTGGAATAAAATCAGGCAATATGTCTTGAAACGTGCTGCAGTGTGTTGGGATTAGAAACACATCTACAAAAAGGTAAATGTGACCAAGAAAGGTTATCACAAATCTGCAGGGTAATCTTCATTCAGCAACAAAGCTATCAAAGTCCAATTTATAAGTTTTCAAGGAAATTAAAAGGTGTTAGAAAGACTCATTGTAATAAGTACTAACCCATTGCGAAGCTTCTAAAAGCAAAACCAAGAACCATTTGTGGATCTTTCATTTTTGTTGTTTGCACAATAAAGCATAACCAGCTAATAAAGTAAGATTGCTACTCTTCACACAAAGATTAAAAACATTGTGAACTTAGCTGAAACTTCACAAAATTTTCAGACACCGCATTGTTTGAGCACCGGTTGTATTTAGCCAGCAAAAAATCGTGATGCTGTGAATTTCTCCAATTTGTGTTTAGATTTACCAAAAGCTTAGGTTTGTAACCTTCTCCTCAACTCCAAACCATTTTTCACTGACAAGTCACTTTCTTCCCCATTAGAAAAAGACAGACAGGAATGTTGTACCCTGAAGTCAGATCAAAGCTTTGGAAATATGAACTGGCAGGACTGGCTGTTCTTTCTATAACAGATACTATTCATACTTTAAAGAAATTCTCAATTCTCTTCTCTTTCTTGCCTGACTTCTTTGTCTCCTTATTTTTCAATCTTTATTTTATGTACTCCAGGAGCTCTTGCTTTCTATAGCTCTGATTCAGGAAGTGTGCTTAAAGCGTAGTTTAATTTAAGCATGCACGTAGATCCTTATGGAGCAAGGCATATACTTAAGTGCTATTCTAGATGAATGCCTTTTTCCCTCCTCTCTGCCATTTTTATCCCCTAGAGGGTCTTTACCAGGTAAAACACAGCTCCAATTGTGTTAATCCCACTAATTTATGGTTTATTCAGAAAGGATCAAGACAATTTTAAACCCCCTACTGCTTAAAAACTTCTGGGTTTTATCATCTTGTTACTGCGAATTAGTATTAAATGTAGATGAACTAAATAGGTATTCAATTTCTGGCCTTACACAGTTGGAAATAAAGGTAAACAGCACTGAACTGTTGTCATTAAAGGACTAAAGTTAAAAAGGAAGCCCATTTTTATCTTAGGTCCCTACAATCTGGAAAAATAAAGATCCATATTGAAATGGAAGTGGTAAGAAATCGTAAGAAGCTGACAGCTCATTACTGTAAAACAAAAGCTCTGTGTGAACTCTTACAAGGTATGAGGACATGCTTCTATAATTTAAAAATAGTTTGGAGAAGGTGATAATTTTAAATGCAACTCTTTGATAGCAATATTAACACTTCCTGAGGTGTAACCACTGTCTTAGTACCATCATCCTGACAAGCGCATTAATGCAAACACTTGCTTTGAGAAATTGTTGGCTTATATTCTTATTTCATCACCAAATCACAGCCTCACTACTAAGGACAACACAAAACCCCAGACAAATGCTTTGCTTCTCTGATGTGAGCCCGCATTAAAGATGTTCAGTTCTGTACCTTTCTAAATTAAACAAGTGTTGCTTATTTGCTCAAAAACAAGCAACCCAAAACTTTAAAAAGATTGATTTTTTAGCTTTGGTGTAAAAACATTATTTTCGTAATCTTCTAGAATGAAACGTAGCCCAGGATTTTAGCTCAAGAACTCATCCCTGATCTTTTCTGTCCACATTTTTAAGAGATTATTTTAATTTTGAGCCTTCCAGCCAATGACAAAAATACCTCAGCTTGAAATCCACAGCGGACCTTCCCTTTAAACACAAGGGCCTGCTTTGCCCAAAAAGAGATGACCCTCAGCTGCCAAGCCTGTTGATATAAATCAAATTCCAGTCCATTAAATTCTAAAGGAAGAATTGGCATTTCATGGGACAATCGGTTAAAAATGTTATTGCCTTAAAAGCTACAAGTTTAGTCCTTCAATGTGATGTTCACTAAATATAAGCAGAGAGCACATAATGGAAAAAAAAGCTGCTGCAAAAAAAAGCCAAAACATGATCTCCTGGAATTTCTGTAACAATCCATGTTCACATTTTGCAAATTAAACAGTGACTATGAAAACAGGCTTGAAATAACATATCTTAAATCAGAGTTTCCATTTCACTCAAGTGCTTGCACTGTGTTAAACGTCAGAGACAGAATGTGGCTTGTACCTGCAAAAACATCACCCAGTAAAAACTTGAGCAGTAATTGCTTGAGAAATTAAATTAATTTCTCAGACCCCCCCAAAAAAGAAACAAAGATCTGTCAGATTACAGAGAAGAAGAACAATGAGGTTTTTGAAATATTCATGCTAGAAGTGAACTGTGGCACTTACCAGGAAACTGTGATGTGGGGAAGCAATGGGGAGGCAGCATTTAAAAATTACAGATTAAAATTAAGTGTCTTGATTGAATCTCCAGTTTAAATAAACACATTTATTTATTTATTTATAAATATTTGCCATATATATATACACATATATATAAAGCCATCTTTGGTTACTTTCTTTTTATAACTAGGAGTAAAATTTCAGGGGGCTGGATTAGTATCACAGCTGCACTCCCTCAAAACATCAGTGACTCACAGATATGCCTTTTAATGCAGAATGTTCTCTTTAGTGTTACAGAAAAAATATGTAATTTCCTCCATTCTGTGGGAACTTTGGCTTCCTGAGAGCACCATTTAGCTTGTTCTCATAAATCTTCCTGCCAAATGCAGAGCTCTCAGTAAAATTCACTCTCTTACTTAATCAAACTTATTTTATAAGGCTTTTTTAAAGCAACATCCAAGTACTTAAATTAGCTCTCTCTACTGTTCACTGCTGCTTGCAGCTCCTAATTTGTTAATTTGTATGCCCATGTGAAACCACTGTATCGAAAATAGAAGAGCACAAGTTACCTTTGCATATGTTATTATTGAGACTTCAATCAGACACATGGTATAAAAGATTAGGAATGTGATGTTCCAAAGTAAAAGTTGTGCAATCGTTCATACTAAACAGTGAAAACTTTCAGTCCATCCAAGGTTTTTGGAAAAACCTTTTTGTGGAGTGAGAAGAAAAAAATGCTTCCTGTAATAAATAAGTGAATTGCAGGGGATTTTTTGCCAGTTTTCTCAACAGTTTTCGTAGAGCAATCCTTGATATTGCTAAGTTAATGCTGAGTGAATTAGGAATATGACAGTTATTCTATAAAGCTTTAGCCTTTGCGCAGGGATGCCTGCATGTAACTACAAAATCTGCTGGTTTGAGTCCCAACAGGGCTTCCCAAGGTCTAATAGGATACTTTCACTGCTAAAACTCGGGCTATTGTAAATGGATTGTAATGCTACTTTTATTTATATAATATATAAATATGTATTTTATTTAATCAATTAATGGGTTAAATAAAAATTGTATATATCTTTAAATATATAAATATAATATATAAAAATAAACAAATGTTACTCTTCTCACAGGCATTTAAAAAATCTCTTCTATTCAGTCACCTTTTGCCCTCCCCATAAATATGAGCTTGCGGCAGGTAAAATGATCAATAATCCATGAAGGCTGGATGTGAAGTCTCAGCAGGACACGTGGCTCTGCTCAAACTGAAGGCTCAGTTGGAACTTATTAAAGAGCCTTTCAAAAAGCACAGTATTTTCATTGCTACTGGTCGGATTGTGTCAGCATTACCATCACAAAACCCTATTGTCCCTCATTTGTAATTTAGACAAAGGTGGCCAAATTGCAGAAGTGACTTTGAATTTGCTGGATTACTAAAGAAATTTATGGGAGGCAACTCCCAGCACTATTAAACAATTCAAATGTGTGCTGCAAAGCAAGAATGGAAAACCTGCGAGAGCACCGGAAAACTTTTTCAAGTGATTCAAATTGATTTTGCTTAAAACAATGACAGAGTCTATTAGTCCATAGTCGCTGCCAAAATACAGCTCAGTGCTGTAAGAGATGTACAAGAACAAATTTCCAGTATTAGATTTAATCCTCTCTAAATTAGGCATGAAACACTTTGTCGTCTTGCTGTGCTTCTCAAGTCCCTTAAATGAAGAGGTAATCTATAACTCATTATAAACAATACCCAAAACAAAGAGGAACAAAAAAGAAAGAAAGAAAGAGAGACATTTCATCCTGAAGTCCAATGGTTCTCAAAGGAATTTCCATGTGACTACATGTAAGATTACAATCCATTTACAATAGCCCGAGTTTTAGCAGTGAAAGTATCCTATTAGACCTTGGGAAGCCCTGTTGGGACTCAAACCAGCAGATTTTGTAGTTACATGCAGGCATCCCTGCGCAAAGGCTAAAGCTTTATAGAATAACTGTCATATTCCTGATTCACTCAGCATTAACCTAGTAAGATCAAGGATTGCTCTACAAAAACTGTTGAGAAAACTGGCAAAAAATCCCCTGCAATTCACTTGCTCATTACAGGAAGCATTTTTTTCTTCTCACTCCACAAAAAGGTTTTTCCAAAAACCTTGGATGGACTGAAAGTTTTCATTGTTTAGTATGAACGATTGCACAACATTTACTTTGCAACATCATGTTCCCAAAGAAGGTTCCTTATTTATTCCATATTCCCCCTCCCCTACTGCTCCCTACACATATTTTCAGTAACAGAAAATGTGTCTATATGGACAAAGAAAATATCAGTAAGTTACTACATAGAGATAGCCACAACTGATTCATAGGCTTTGTTGATCCTTTTGGAAAAATCCCAGAGGAGTTAGCTCCCAGAGGAACATTACTTGTTAAAATTAAAGGGGTCACCTGCAAAAACATTAAAAATAGGTGTCCTCCCTTGAATTCAAGACTGAGGAACACCACACAGCTTTCCCCTTATCTCAGTCATTATTAACTTAATGCTTAACATCTCAATGATTGTACAGGGAAAAGAGAAGCAAAAGGAGCAGCAGACAGACATTCTACTAACCAGGAAGAGAACAGCTCAGACCATGCTTCAAGAGTGACCAGCAAAAGTTATGATGCAAGACACAGTACTCTCACTGAGCAGGTTTGACAGAGCTCCTTCCATTTCCTACACTTGTGTGAGCCCATCATGTTATTTGGGTATCACAAGGAGAAACTAAATTGTTATTGCCATGTGCTCACCACGATAGGGAACATTATCTCCTTCATAGAGATGGAATAGTGAAGCCAAAAAAAAGTCACCAAAACCACCTGGAGAATATGGGAAGAGGATTTGGTAGAGTTCCTCAAACCCTTGACAATAAATCACTTTTCTTCTGAAACAACAGCAGCTTGGCTATCAGCACTCCAGCACAAGCAAAAATGCATAATTACATGCCATTCTTGGAGTGAGAGGGAGCTGGGTTTGGCAGGGTCTTCCCTGACTCAGCCTAGTTAATACCAGCAGTGGGAAGGCATTCAAGTGTTTTCCTTCCAGCAATACAGCAATTCTGCTGGCAGAAACGTTGGCATTTTTTACAAGGTTCTGGATGCAGAGAAAAGCAGGAGGAACCACTTCCTGCCTCAAAGCTGCCTCATCTAAACCTCAGGTGCATGAATTATGCATGGACACACCACACTCACTGGAAAAACTAGAAATACAGTCAGTGGGTAAATACACTCAGTCTGAGAAGCAATGGCCATTGGGATGCAATGCTAAAGGATGCTTCCACAATATATCAGAAAGGCCCCAGAACACTGAAACACATTGACTGGACAAGAAATTGGGAAGGAAACAACATGGACAGCAACAAAGGTATGTCAGTCTTACAGAAGAATCACCCTTACTAACAGTTTATTAACACCATTTCTTCCCTGAATCCTCTGAACAGCTTTGTAAGGATAGATGAGGGTAGAATGCTCCTTAGCCACAGTTATAGTGGATAATCAGGCAATTAGTGGCAGCTCTAATTAGCAAATGAGGGCTTGTCTACAGTACAATGCAAATGTGTTTGATTCAGTATTCCATACTCTGACCCAGCTGTATCACACATGACACTGAAACACTTTCTTAGAGTAACCAGTATCTAATTTCTGTGGCCTTCCTCTTGTCTTCCATAGTATCACATCAACTCCTCAGGCCCTGAAAGCTAAAACAAAAGAAGATAAGTACCAAGGAAGAAGACGAATGAGAGAGCCAGCAAATACACTACTTGCAACACATGCAAACGCTGCTGTGAAAAAAGAGCTATGATCTGACCATCCATGTCCTGTAAAACTTTTACAACCTCAGATTTTCCTCCCACTCAGCTTCATTAGAGTGGGAAAGGCTCAGCACAGATCTAATTTATCTAAAGAATATCAGACACCAAGGAAATGAAGGGAAACCAAAAAGGCTGCATCAAGTGGAAGCAAAAGGGGTTGAAACTAGACGAAAAAGGTTTAATGAGTTCCAGGAGAAAGAAATACATATGTGAGACTGACAGCTCTTAGAACACTGAATAACTTCTGGAATCAAGCACTTTGGATCTATTTAAGGTAGGGTCAAGGCAAGCACAAAAAAAAAACAAAACCAAAAAAACCCCCAAAAAGTACCACAGGGAGCAATCAACACTGAAAGAGAAAGACAGAACAAGTAGGTCTTATTTCATCTTTACCTTAGACATTTCTACATTTATCGTTAGAAATTTTTGCTATGCTTTGTTTTGTTTGTTTTAATTATTAGAATGACTATGAAACAATTGAAAGTGAAATAGTTAATGCCATAAGCATTCTGGTCTGTTTTTAAATGTAATTCACAGCTGTATTTCATATAAGAAAATACTGAAATGTCTAAACAATCTCTACTGTTTAGGTGCATATAACCAAAATAAAATATTGACAATGCTTCTTTAGAATATTATTAGCACAGTAAAACAAATAGATCCCTTTGAAGAACATTCCTCACCTGTTTTAAGAAAGAGGAAAGCTGATATCTGGAGGATCTGGACTCAACCCCGAGTAGCTGTGTGAAATAAGGGTGTGTGAAATGCTTCTGTCAAAATGCAGACCACATAATCTCTGATGTAATCAGAGTTTTCTCCAACCTCATTTCTGGTTTTATTCAAGGATTTGGAACAGTTTTACAAAATCTCTTGAAACTGGTGTAATTAGTGACTTCACATCAGAATTATGCCCTGCATTCATACCAATGCTTCTGCAAACCACTGAGACTGAGAAGCTCAGCAGAGGTGCAGAATCAATGTGTACAAGCAGCGAAACCTGAACACTTTGATTTTTCACATTCCTGACTGATGAGGCTTTGGGCAATTCAGTTTATCTGTAAAAAGAAAACAGCTGGTGTCCAGAAAGCCTCTGAGGTTTGAATTTGAGACAAGCACAGTGTCCTGGTGAACAGGGGAGTCCCTCCTCCCTTACCCACAGGTGCCACAGTCCAACAGGTAGCCCCAAGGCCCTGAGAGCACACAGGATGTCTCCTCCTCCCTGCATCCATGAGTTCCCCGGAGGGATGGAATGAGGAGGATGGCTGGGGCTCTGTGTCCCAGAGCAAGGAGACAGACAGAAGACAGGACAGGCTGAGGCAGAAGGGGCAGAAATGACAGGACCCCAGCACAGCACCTGCTTTGCTTTCCCAGGGTGACCTATTTTAGACTGCTCTGCAATCAGAAATGGGTACAGACCCACAGCACAGGTCAGATCTAAGAAGTTTAAAAAGGTACACAGGCCCTATATAAGGTCCAAGGTAACAGCAAGGCAAGTTTCGCCAAAGCTGCTAAAAGATGAAGAAGAGCCCATTAAAACAGGCAGAGCCAAAGAGAGCAGGATGTGCTTGCTGAGCACAAACATCAGTCACAAAGCAGACTTTCAGGCTGTGACATCACGCTACAGGTGCAGTGTATTTTCCCATTATTCATCATGGAAACCTTTGAAAGTGTTCTGAATTTAACCAACCCTGTCTCACTGATCCCCTCCCTGTGCCTGACACACCAAGGCCTGAGCCCTGCAGTCTCTTCTATCATCCCCCTCTATGATTTCCATTGGGAATTGCAGTGTGGTTTCTCATGGAGTCTTTGCTGACTCCTCTTTTTCTTTTTTTTTTTAATGAGACTATCCCAAGGCCCCAGTAAGCCTATTTCATAGATTCACAGAAGCTGGAGATGGAAAAGACCTGGGTCATCCAGGACATTCCTGTGCTTCCCCTCCCTCCTTTGCCATTTGTCCAGCATGTGACTGTTTCCTACAATGTATTTCTTTCCTGCTTGCTGACCTGGTAACATCTGATTTATCCACTGCATAAAATAACCACAGATAATTAATTACATGCCTTCAGTGAATATACAGCAAACTGCCTACCCAGAACTCAAGCTCCCACACCAGCACACAGCCAACTGAATTCATTTACAAAGCAAACAACAATGTTGCTCACCAGCTCCTTAAATTACTTCTGGAGGCCTTGAAACATTTGCTGTAACTTTCAGGATTTGACGTTTTGAGGGTAAGGTTACTTTTTCCCACTGATCCAGTTTGATTTCTACTAATTTTCTGCTATATGTTTTACTCAGTTTCATTTACAATTTAGTTACCACAGAAAAGGAGCAGTCTTGGGGTCTGGATTGGTTTGGTTCCCCCTCCTTCTCCTCAACTTCAACCAGCAAGCCTGGCTGTGTTGTAACGGCAAGAGAGCATGAAATGTGTTTAAGCAATGAATAATATCTGAGGAAGAGGATGTCGTGAAAAGAGTTTCACTTAACAAAACTCTCATTTGGCATTTTGTTGTAAATATTTTTTAAAGGTCAGCTCCTCTTGAAGGACTTCAAAGGTTGAGTAGGAAGATCTCAGTATCTGAACAAAATATAATATCCATGAGGTAGTGAAGCAGTGCAACAACGTTATGGATGGGGAGTTTGACAAATTACAAGGTCAGTAATCATCATACTTCACCTCCTTCATTTTTGCACTTACTATTTACACTCCACAATGCAAAAAGTATACAAGCTTTCTTATGCTTCTTTTGCTGCTTCACACATAGTTCTCCCCCGACCCCATATGTATATCAGTCACGAATACAAAAGCCATAGTATTTTTGTCTCACCTGTGTTTGCTCCCTTTTCATCTTTTTCCCCCACCAATCTCCTAAATCTATCTCTCAGACAGCATGAAAACAAGCAGGTACACTGAATTATATGAAAGAGTTAAAATATTTAATATCCATCTCGTTCGCTCTCACGTTTCATCTTGTGGTTCATTTTCTGAGGAAATGAGAAGTAAATAACCTCTGAAAATAAGGACAGACCTGCACAGATGTTGGAGAAGCTTCCCATAGTGTAGCAACCTGAGGGACTGTACAAGTAACCAGAACGCTCTCGAGAGGGCACATTTCCTTCTCTTTTCAATACTAAACAAAAATTTCCTTCATGTATGGACTCTTCCTTTAAGCCCCACAAGATAAAATTTGTATGCAACAAATCATAATACAATATGGGCAAGACAACACCAGTAGGCTGACTGACAGTAGGTTAATGGACCAGTTCCTGCAATGTTAGGAAAAGGCCTGGTCCTGACATTCCTCTCAGGATTCCATGACTCCCAAAATAAGCAGCTCCATTCATGAATTGGTGAACTTGTCTATTTTTTATAAACCGTCTCTTCTGCTGTGCCCTTCATGTCTCCAAAGGAGAAACAGCTAAGAGTACATCAGGGGTGGACCAAATATTTCCCCCAAAAGACTGACAGAAGAACATATACACAGTGACTGATCTATCTCTTGGTCTTATTTCTATTTTGTATTAAGAAAAACATTATGTATTTAGTTTTGCATACAGGCCAGCAGCAGGTTAAGAAAAATAAAAATCTTACTGCCAATCAGGTATACAAAATACTCTGGTATCTCAAAGATATCCTCAGTGCATCTGAACCTTCCTTCACAGGTTTGTTCCACTCAAATCCCTTAAAGAACCTCGAAATCCAGCTCTGAAGTTGCCTCGCCCTAAACCTGCAAGCTGCTATACATTAGGGTGTAAATGTACAGAATAGGAAAGCACATCTGGAGGGTTTGGTGGGGTGGCAACGATAACACAGCCACTGCCATCCTGTTTGGAGGACGGGAGGGGGAACCCATGAGCTCCTGTGATATTCACCAGTACTTTCTAATTATATTCTCAAAATACCAACACCCGGCCCTTCAAACTTACAAGTTTTTCACTTTAGAATTGGAAAATCTTCAAGCCCCAAAAGTCTGTGGTTTGGGACACCATCACCACATCCAGTGAGCTAGATTTCCTCTTTTTTTGCGTGTTGATGTAATCACTGGATGAAAGTCCCCATGCAGTTCAGATTATCATAAATTCAATTTTCCCAGCTGTCAAAACCAAAGAAGATACATACTCTATGTAGAGGCACTCTTTGAGGATAGTCTTGCCTTTGAAACAACTGACATGTAGTGTAGGGTGGTTTTTAAGTGCTACTGGAAAGAAACAGCTGAAATTCAACTATGTCCTAAAGCTACCTACAATACCCTCATTCCCTGAACAGACAGACCAAACTTTTATGGTTTGCACTTTATGGGGCTTTTTCCTTCAGAGAATCTCCTTGCTATCAGCAAAGGTTTTTGAAGCTCATTCAAAACCCCAAATATTTGGAGGTGCAGCCTGAGCTCTGCTAATCAAGGCAAGAGCTTATTTATAGCATCACTGCTTGGCTCAGTAATCTCCCAAAAGCCTCCCCTCTTTTCTTTATATGTGAGACCTGAAACTGGCCTTTAGTCTTTAATACACCATGAAACCAGGACCTGATCTCTCCCCATTACACAGAGGGTCGTTTCTGACACACATTCTCTTTTTGAGGAATTCAATCCATGTTACAGCTCTCAAGAGATTAACTGCTGTTACAGCACAATCATAGCAACTAAGGCTTACTCTGACTCCTAAAAAGTTTTGGGTTTTTTTCCCTCCCTTTGTTTGGATAAGGTTTGTTAATTCCCATATTAAAAAAAAAATTGTGGGAGAAGGGAATTAGAGGTATTCAAACTATTAAGTGACAGTAATTGTTATTTCATAAGCCTGAAAATCCTCTTTTTTTCCATGGAACAAAACCCTTTCAGATCCTCTGAGCAAAAATGTACTGGATTAACTTCTATTATGCACCTCAAGAATCTCTAGGCCAGGAGAGGTGACACAGAAAAGTCTCACTAAAATAATTTATGGTTATTCACAAGGGGAAACTTTGCAAAATCTTCCAAAAATGCAAGCATGCCAGCAGCTCCTGCTGTGATCAGGAGTATCACTTGCAGCACTGCTTTAACCACTGTTTCACCTCCACACTTGTCAAGGCATAAATCTTTCATTATGGCTGGGAATAACTGAATGACACCTGGGAACAGTATTGAGGGAAGATGAAAAAACACCCTAAAGCTTCCCACATTTCCTTAAACCAGATCTATCCCAAATATTATGGTCAGGTTCACCTTAAATATACTCATTCCACTTCAAGAATGCTCTGAACATAAAATAAGAGATAAAGTTGTCCATGCTCTACAGTTAACACAGACTGAATATTTCACTAGTGACCACATATAGACAAACCATTTTTCTCACATCAAAATATATAAGCCTATTTTAAAATAAGAAGAGATAAAATTCATTAGGTTTCAAAAAACTAGACTTCACTCTGGTGATTTAGTAGTAACTGCTAAAGATGGGCTTGTGCTTCTGTGGAGTTTACTGGATTGATGTTCAAGATATTAAACAACTCGAGAACAGTAATTATTGTATTTAAAATATAATACATTTATGTTCTCAGAAATATATGATAAACCTACAGGCAAAATCTAAGGGTATCACAATCTAAGCATAAGCTATCAACCATTTGGAAAGAACGGTCTGAAACAGAAACATTTATGTATTTTATGCATTTTGTTTTCAACCTGTAGTCCTTGGACCACTTCTAAGATGAACTGCAAAAGTTACCTAAGAAAAGGGAGCCCACTGCCAAGCTTAAATTCACTATATAGATATCTGCTTTTCCTAAGGAAAAATAATAATCAGGATCTGAAAATCAAGAAACAATGCTGAAAAGTATAATTTCATGTTGTTGCAGGATTTCTCTGTTATGCTGGGCTGATAAAAAAATTCTAGGATGCAAGATGATCAGGGAAGCAACTTCTCTGTCTCCCCGTGTTTATAAGGTATCTCTTAAAAGCACACTGAGTGTAAAAATATTTACAAAATTATAACTGTCATCATCATTAACAGAAAAATACTACTCTATCAAACATAAATAGAAAAATACTACTCTATCAAACATAAATATTTATATATCTCAAAGTAGATCAAAGACGTGAATTTACATTTAAATAATAGCATATGATGACATTTCAAGTACAAATTTATCTCCATATTTGTAAGTCACTCCATTAAACCTGTGACAGAAACTCACTGGGATAAAACCATATGAGGCCTTTATGAATGTCCCTGTGCATACACTCTACACTAAACTGATGGCTGAGGATACATCAATTACACTTGGATAAATTTAAATACAATATTTAAACAAACTGAGCACTAAACAGTTTTGTGTCAGTCACAAATATGCCGACAGAGAAATTCATCACCTTTATTTTTAGCTACCTCCCACCTCACACATCAATACCTCGTTTCAGTATTTTCTGCTGATTGAACATTCAGCTTAAGTAAAATTTCAAATGTAGACATTTATATTTGACATGCCTAATCACAGTTGAATCAGCATGTATGGTACAACATGTTAGAAAATACTTCCCACTGACATTTTAAAATGTATGGTTTACATGCAACAGCTGTGGAAAAGGTAAAACATCTTTGTTCACAGTTTTGCTCCAACTAACTTACCTTCTTTCAACAGAAAGGAAATCTCACAACAGTTTCAGAGACATTTTTATATGTGCATACATATAAACATTTACATATGTACGCACACACATGCACACAAAAGATGATATTTTGGCAATAAAGGGTTGCTATATGAGAGTATTCCCCTGCTTTTCTTGCTCTGTCCAGATTCTTAAATAAATAAACCATGTCAGGTCAAATGTTACAACGATAGGTCTGTTTCAAATCCAGTTATACCTTTTCAGTTGGTCAAATTAGTCTCACATTAATTCAACCCTCCTCAGACAGGTACAAACTTGAAAATTTCACTAAGTACCTAAATGAAAATACCTAGAGAAAAAAAAAGTTTGGGGCTTTTTTCTTCTTTTAAAATTGAGAATTTAAAAAAACATTCCATGGAATCACATGGCTTAACTCAGCTATTTTGTATCTGAAAAATACAGCCATTTCTTCTTGATGCTTTTTTTCTTGAACAGAGTTGGACTGTTGAAATCTGAAGTTGCACATCACCAGAATATCAGAATCCAAGCCACCAGAGAAGTGAAAGTATGATGAACAGGAGTGGGGAAGAAAGAGATGTTTGGCTACCATAACACCTTTTTGCCTTTTTAACCTACTGTTTCAGTGGAGGTTGGAAACACTTTGTATCTCACTGTTTCAGGGTCTCATCTTGCCTTGTAATACACCACAAATGTGTTGCAGAAAAAAAAATGAGATAAGTAATGTGCTATGATATGTCTTTCTACCAATTTCCTCTTCTCTCACAGGAAAAACAAGGAACTAGTCTATAATGTTTTTGATGTCCCCATTTGACAGGAACAGTTTCCAGAAAATGATCTCTTTACAATAAAAAAATTGCTACGAGGGTGATTTTTTTTTACATGATGGATTCAGTCATGTCAAATTTATGACTTATTCCTCTACAAATACTTCAGGTCCCTGAGCATTTAAAGGTCCTTCTAACTGTTGACTGGACTGCTTTTGTTTCCCATGAAAGAGGTTGTAGCTTGCACAGGATAGAAGTGAGCACCCCACAGCATCCACATCTCTGCTACAGCTTGTGTAAAAGACTTACCCCATCTACAAAAACATATCTTTCCTGAGAAGGCTTCTGAAGTGCCTTCATTAATTTCAAAAATCTAGTTGGTTTTTTTTTCAAGTGTTTCTGCCCTCCATATCAGCACCTAATCTCATATATTGCTCCTAAGTATTCAGAACAATGACACTGTCCCTCAAGCATAGGAGTGTTTCAAGAAATCTGCACACCAGAGGCCAAGAGCAGATATCAAAGGTTAACAGCAAAGCCTTTGCTCATCACTGTCCTATTAACATGTTTTACAAGATGTCACACTTTCTTCCTTAACCTGAAGCACCAGGAGTCTGGCAGGCAGGTCCCTGAGCCTTTGCCCACGTTCAGATGTCAGGGCAGCTTTTCTGCACCCTAAAGATCATCTCGCCAGAGGGGGACACACAGGAGAGACCCATTAGCACTTCCACGGCTTGGGCCACTCTGCTTGGTTACAAATTCATTGAAATGAATTAATTTTTAATTCCACACTAACCTCAGCTATTATAAATCAAGTCAACCAGACCAGGGAAATGCTCACTGAAATATGAAACTGTCCGTCAAAGAGGCGCCCGATCGCAGGTTCAACTTCAGCAATCTGTCACTTGAGAGGCAAGAACAAAGCAAATTACTTTTCACAGAAATTATTAGAAAATAGTGCCTTGATTAATTATGCTGTTTCAGAAAGGGTACAAAAGGAAAAAAAAGTTAAGGCAGTTCTGAGCTCTGTAAGTCTGGGTCTAGTATTCCAGCTTGTTGAATGGTTTAATCACCTGGAAAATCCATTTCTTGTTTTTTTAACCTTTTTTTTTTGGAATGAAGGAATAAAACTCATTTTACACAATAAAAATAATGAAAAATAATATAATATATTACCACGTCTGTACCTATGAAAGTAATATCTAGGTTCTTCATAGATGTTTCTCTCACTGTCCTCAGACTTCTCTGCAACAGCTCCAGGGAAAAGGAAATAATCTTACGTTGAGATATTGACAGGTTTAATAAAGATTTATTTCATATCCTTCTTCCTGCCTTCTGGTGCTATGTTAGCATAAAAGTTATGTATCAAATACAACTCTACAACAGAAGCATGTTTCAGTTCCATCAAAATTAAGTCTCATGCAAAATACCACCACCTCCTCTCATTAAAAAAAAGAAAAAGGGGGGATAGAAGGGAAACACCCGGGACTGTTTCTTGCTTTCTAGTTTTTGAAGTTCAGATCTACTGTGTTGGAAGTATGAATTCAAACCTTGGTTAGATCCCACTGGAGTAAATGACTACTTATGTGTTACTCTTATGGAAGAGTAACTACTTCCATAAACTCATACCATGAACCTGAGTTGGTTCAATATTACTTTTTTAATATTCATATATTGGGCACTAAGTGATAGCATAAAAACATGGCACAGAATATGATGTAAAATATCAGTTAATTGTAGACAGGTAAAATGGGACTGAACCACAAGACCTCCTGTGCTATTCCTTTCTCTCTCTACTCAACGGGCACTTTGTATTTACATCCACTAATTTTGGATATCACTTTGCCACAAAGTTGTTTTGCTCCTTAAGGGTAAAATTTCCTAGCCAATACCTCTGCAAATGTAAGCACTACTGCAGCAAGCATTCTATGAAATAAGACCAGACATCCACAGACACTTCTATTGCTACTGGAGGCCACCTCTCTAACTGCCTCTGCCTAATGAGAGTGGAACAACAAGACAAATGCTCACTCAGAATATTTTCCTAGACTCCAGTTATTTGTGGCAAAGGGATTTCCTGAGCCAGAGAAGGTGCCTTTGCATTTAATAACCTTTGATTGATTTTTCTCCCATAATTTTTATAGGGTGACTTTTTGAATCCACACGCATTTTTAGCATCCACAGTGTCTCCTGGCTAGCAGTTCCACCACTTAAAGTGCAATAAAACAAGAATAAAACAGGTTAAAGGAAATAACTACAGATGTCCTCTAGAAATGTGAGGATAAAACCACTATCTCACACCCTGACATTTATGCATCATTTATACTAGTTGGTAGTGTAGGAAGTTGAAGGAGTGTAAAATGTATAAATTTATTATGTTCTTTTTCCATATCATGTCACCTGCAAAACTAAGAGTGTTTATTAGTGAATAATCTAATTGCCTGAGCTTGAAAACATCAAAATGATAAAACTTCTAAAAATCAATGTCACTATATGGCTGTCTAGCACTTTTAGTATGTATTCTTGGAAAGGACAGGACTTTATAAATATATATATGTGTGTGTGTAATATATATATATATGTATGTAACAGGTATACATTAATATATATATGTCATATGTATATGTTAATGTGTGTATATATATGTAAAAGAGCGAGAGATATATATGTAAAATTTAAAAATCAATGTTACTTTTACTAATGGTACCAATGATGCCAACTTAAAACTATGATCCCTTTAAGAACAGGGAAGTTATCCCTGAATGAATGTGGCTCCCATTCCTCTTTGGACCGAGATGGTTTCAGTAGGATTCAGTATTTGAAGCAGGACATGTATTTCTTTTCCAAAACCAGAATGACTTCAAAGCTACTCAGACATATAAGATTAGAGCTGATTGGAAAATCCCTCACCAAACAATTTTCTGCTCAAAAATCCTGTTCCATCAAGATTGAACTCCCTTCTCAGAACTGACAAGATGTGTGCTTGTGCATACATATCTGGGTGACTGAGAAAGTAAATGAACAGCCTGTGCTTGAGCATACAAATCCAGGAATGTCATCCCAAAAAATTGGGTTATTGGAAGCTTACCAGCTGGTATTTCGAAAATAATTTTTTTTTAGTTTGTTTAAATCACAGATTCTAACCTGTTTTACATTCTGCACATACAGTAGCCCTACACTGTCAGCTGGAAACAAACTTGGAGCTGTTCTGACAGTGCACATCTGAGGCATGATCTCTTCTGGGTAGGAAAGGAGAGAGCTGAAAGACTGGTCATTTTATTGAATACAGTATTTCAATAAAATCATTGTGCTCTGCCGCCATTCTAAACATGCACATACATACAAACAAATTCAGACACTCAAAGAACCTTCACTGCTGCCAACAAGCTCCTGGAAGGAGCAGAATTACAAAACATCAGTGAGCTGGGACTCATTTAAGCATCATAACCCACCACTCCACACATAAATTTAGCTACTTGCCAATTCATCAGCAAATTCATTAAAAAAAAAAACAAACCAAAAACTATTCCAAAGCCTAGAGATAAGAAAGAACTTTTTTCAAGAACATCTTGGAAGTACCTTCTGTTATATGTCCTAAGCTTTTATTTTCAAATTTATTTTATTTTATTCCATTTTCTCTTGAATGGCTGATTTTCCTCTGTACAAAATGCCTAAAGATAAACATGGAATGGTTAAAGACAAAGCTGAAAGGAATGAAAGACAGATTATATTGCCAAGGGAGAATACAGATATGTAAACACTTCCAAGCAGCTATGAACCTGCCATTAGGAGGAGAGGAAGAGATCATTTCATCTCAGAGAGTAATATCCACTTGTGTGATGGAGGAGGTGAGATGAAAATAATTATCCTTAAATTCTGTATTATCAAAATATGCTTTCCTGGTATGGGCTGGGAGTTTTATGTGGCTGTTTTTTAAAACAATATTTTATTTTTCATCTCTATATGTTTACAGTGTAATGGCTTGGAGAACGCAGTAACTGAATTAATTACAGCGTCATAGAATCATTCAGGTTGGAAAAGATCTTTAATAAATAATACCTTTGATTTGAAGCTTAACCTTCAAAACTAAAGTACAGTTCAAGTGAGACCCTTCATTAAACTTTTATCTTAAGGATAATCATAAGGAACAGCACCCATTACATTCATAAATAATTTGCTGAGCAAATAAAAGCAATGCCTCTTCTGTAAGTCACCAAGCAGATGAACTGTGGAAGTTAAACTCTTTAACTGACCTCAAGAAAAGCCATTTTAGGAACATCTAAAGTCACCTCACTTCTGTTGCATCCATAATGATACTACATTTATTCTCTTTCATTCTAAAGGAAAAAATAAATAAATAAATCTCACTTCTGATTTGTTTCATGCTAGCTATTTTTCTCCCCTGAGAAGGTTTATATACACATTATGAGTTTGGTCTAGTAATTATTCAAAGTACAATTCTGACTCAAGCCCACAAGAGCTTTGTCTGCATAAGGACCACAGGCTTGGCCTCTTGTGAATACTTTCACTTAATACTGAAAGACTGCTTTGTTTACTGTATTACCAGAACATGCATATGTGTATAAATGGGAGGCATTTATCATTCTCAAACAGTGATGAGGTGGCCACGGTTCATGAAGCAAGCAGAGAGATGAGACTCAAGAAGTCTGGGTTCTGTTTCTCACTGGGTGACAGATTTATTTATTTATGACCAAGCAACTGCATCTTTTCCTATTTTAGTGCTCTATTTGTAAACTGTAGATGATGTTTTATTATGCTGCAGAGTGCTTTTAGATTAATGAATTAAATTCCCTGATTGATCATTAAACAAAGAGGTTTCTTTGCAAATATAATCATCAGCACAATGAAATATGAATGAGACACTATTCAGTGGGATGCAGGGGAAGCAGGAAATCTCTCATTTAACAAAGCTAAAGTATCTCCGTAACATTAAGTCACGGTTTAGTCCATCCTTACTGAAAATACATTTTCTACAACCATCAGATTTTGTGGGCCTTATATAGAGGGCAAAATTTGCAAAACAGAAACAAAAGAAAAGATGCATATAGATAACTTGGGCTCCTCCAGGAATTTAACCTCCTACAAGCCTTTTGGGGCGCATGATGCCCAGTCCTCTTTGAGTAGCCACGAACCACAAGCCCCCTGAGCTTACAGGTGGTTTTGCTTTAGCAGCACCTGTACAGTGGGATTCCTGCCTGCTCTGTCCTGCAGGTCACACTGGTGCCACCACAGTCCTCAGCCCTCTGTGCCTGGCACTGAGGCAAACTCAGCACAGGATAGCACAGGAGGGCAGCACATCAAAAAAGAGCTCCCAGAACTGGGAAGTGACTTCTCTAGTGTGCAGCTGCTCTCAGGTCTGAACAACAGCAAACTGGCTGATTCTGTACCAGGCAGGTCCTCTCTCTGCACACTGACAGACTGCACTACAGTGCTCTTTTCAACACATTTTAGGCAAGAATAGGACACGGCGAAGGAGGTCAGAAAGTAATAATCATTACTATTCCCAGAGAGTCATCTGCCCCTATAAAAGCCCCTGCAGTATATTTATCAGAAATGCTAAAAGCAACGATTTTCCTGAGTGAAGAGGATGAGCTGCACCCAGCCAGTTCTGAGCATCATTTGAATCCAGGTGATAAACAAAAGGCTGTATCAAGAGTCAAGGAAAATTATGCAATGTGGGTGCAACTACTGGACACTGGAGAAAGAAAGAAGGGAATTGGAGAGGGAAGGGAGACGAGTATAAACACACTTAATAAGGCATAATGCAAATATAAAGTAGGTTGTGAAGGCAAATCACAGAGGAGCTTACAGGAGAGCCCAGAAGACCTACCCTGAGGTGAATTTGGGAATTTCCTGGGCTGTAAGGAGCCATTGCCTTCAGCTGCGCGGTGACCCACAGCACCTATATGCATACAAGGGGTTACAAAGACCATTTCCCACCTCTCCAGAGGATGGTGGGGCAGCTTTGTGACTGTTGCCACCCCAAAAGTGCCCCGGCTCTGCAGAGGACAAAAATGCAGGGTGAGCACCTCAGCTCAACAAATCTGCCAGGAACTGGCATGAGAAGAATCGCCTGTATTTCAGAACTGAAAAGACTGAGCAAGAGACTGTCGCTGAAAAAAATAACATCTCAGCTCTTGTAAAAAATGCATAACATTTATGCACAAAGCTGAGAAGATATAAAGTATTAACAAAGAATCATTCAGATCATGATTCACTGCATTATTTGAATAATTATTTTTGAGCGGTGCTCTATAATGAATTACGATCTTTACTCAAGGTAAACCAGACTAAAAAAGCTGTTAAAACTTAAGTAATCCAATCACAGTTCAGTTTAGGCAAATAAATATTTTTTGGCTACAGACGTTAGAGCTGCTGGTGGGTTAAATAACACTAATACTTAATTTCCACACACAAGTTTTGATTCTTTTCACTGCACAGGTAGCTAGGTCTTTAAAACAGAGTTTTAAACCTCCCACATTTAACAGCATCAATTATTATTTATGCCAACAAATCAATTCATCAAACTTCACCAATTCAATTAAATTCACGTAAATGCAATTTCTTTTTGTATCAGTACCACTTTTTTTAGCTTAAACACTTATTCACTGCTTTTTAACACACCTTGCATTAGGTAAAATTCCTCTGTTGCAGGTTTTGTTACTTGGCATTATCAACAGGGACATATATGTATATTTTATATATATATATATATAAAATATATATTCTGTGGCAGCAGTGGCCTATGAAGCAAATACTTTCCCTGGTCACTAAGCTTAGTTCATGCAGTTTTCCAGCCCCAGCATGGGGTCATCCAGCCTTAGCCAGCAGCTCCCATTCAGGTTAAGATGGAGCATCCCATGCTGGGACAAGTAGCCTCTCCAGGCTTCACCCCCATGGTTTCCATATGTTTCCATATAAATCTCCCTGCCCTGTATTTTACAAATTACTCTCCTAAGACATGCAAAACAAGTAAAGAAAAGAGTTTCTGTTCTTCTCTTTGTGGGATATATGTATTTATGTATATAGACATATATATATGTACAGAGATATAGGTATTGGTATCACAGAAAGAAAAATATATATCAAGACAAAGAGAGGAAGAGAAGGACAGGTTTTCTTTTAAGGCATTGTTTGGACTTATTTGGAGCAAAAGAGCAGAGCCAAAGTCTTCAGGCATGCAGTCCTATGAATGTCATAATTTATGCAAACTTCTAAATTACAGGGAAGGAGCAAACGGTTGCAAACCATTTCAATATACTGCCAATTGAAGCATTTTTTCATGCATTTAGCTGTAACAAAATTGATCATGAGGACTCTGTAAAATACCAAACCAAAAGCAATAAAATCAAAGCCTTCACATTGTCATAATTCTTCTGTAACAAAACATTTGTGTGCCACTGGGGATATTTTTTGTAACTGATAAAAAATATTTATTTTTTTATCAAGTCTTGATGCACAAACATTCCATTATGTTTCTTAATGGCGGAACTGGACCCTGAATAATGAGAGCTGTAAAAATGCCAGTGTGTTCATAGCTATTTACATTCCTACCTAAGTCTCAGCTGGACAAACTGACATTTAAAGACACAAAATTATTGAAAATACTTGTGCTGATGAAGCTCAGGTGCTGGCTTTTTTATTTTTCTGTAAGATACTAGTTTTAGATTAAATACTTGCTAAAGTTTATTAAATTGGTAATTTGAAAGTTGGGCTCCACCTATTAGTAAAATCACACAGCCAATTGCTTTTTTTGCAACTGGATAACATGCACTTGAATTAGCATCACAGAAATGTTACATACTTCATTGAAATATTTAGAATTTCATGTTGATGTTAGTTATAGAGGCTAGCCAACTGTTATCTAAAAGAATCCCACTTGATTAATATTATTAGCACATCAACGGTCTTGTACTTTAAATTACAATATAAAGAAGTGGTTTTGAATAACTGACAGAGCTAAACATCTTCTCTGAGTAAATTAACAATTAATTAATTCATACTTTTGCAGATTTCATGATCTCATTTATGTTGTGATTTTTATTTCACAGATACAAAAATAAATTTATTCACTGATTTATTGCACTGCTTTCCTAACTGTAGAGTGGTGTGTTGTTTAAGAGGAACGGCATCTTATCAAAAGTCACGTTCTCATCTGTCCAAGAGCTTATTGTTTTGAAATGCTTGTCTTCTTCCCATCAAATCCATGAGAACTCCAAAACTGTTCTCAGAGACGGCACAAGCAACACATGCGGTTAGAAACTTTGCATCTAAAATGTAAAGACAAAAGAAAAAATGCACTCCACCAGGCTACCAGTCCCTTATGTCCCACCTTCACAGAAGGCAACATCAAGTTTGCTGATGAGGAAAGCATTCCTCCTCATTCAGGCCCTGCCATTTTCTGCTGACAGAGTCCAGCATGCCATCATCTGTCTCTGTCACAGATTCCAGGGGCTCCCACTGTGAGCCAGCAAGGAGCAGCAATCCTCGGCCAAGCAGCTTGCCAGCTACTGGAGATGGGAAACCTGACTTTCTCTCCCCACCCACTCCCTCTCTTACCAAAACAGGAACAGAGCAGACAAGCATAAAAAAGTAGCCTGTGCAAAGGTCTTCAGGTCCATCACAGCATGAGAAGGTGAAGTAAAAAGTTATGTCAACAACAACAACAAGGAAAAAAACTGAATCCTTTGATGTTATGAATAGCTGCTGATGCAGAAGGTGAACATGCTGCTTGCACTGGAACCCCTCCTGCCTTCTCCATACTCCTCAGGAACAAGTAGTCACAAAGCCATTGGTCATTTTTACTGCTTTCTCTGCAATTGAACTCCTCCAGAATGAACAAGCCTTTATTTGTTAGGAAACATTTTATTAGAAGTTACAGAAGCCTTGCAATTATGCTCTTAGGTGAATCTCCAATGGGATTCTAAAAAATGTTTTATATCTCTATCAGTAGTTGTCTTCATAAACATCCCTTTTTTAGTCTTTATAACAAAATTGCAGTCATCACACCTCTTCACGTTTTTGACTTGACATACAGGAAACTCCTAATGGGACCCTGTTTTAATGACTTTGCTACATCCGGGAGTCTGCAGTACCTAACAGTCAAGTTCATCTCACTCCAAACATCATCATAATTACTACAGGAAGGAAAAAGTATATTTCTTTTTTTCCCTCCACTAGAAACTGCCTCAGATTACTGCAGGACCCGATTGTTTTCCAAAAACAGTAAGTGTTTCTAAATTGTTTGTAGAGAGAATATGCAACACTGTTTATTCTTTGGTTTGTTTTTAAATAAACGTTTGGATATAGACAGATTTTCAACTCACGGAAATAGTCCAAAAAAAGTCAACACATCATCAAACACCACAAAGCAAGTTGCTATGCCCCAAATCAGATTTACAGTCTGTAATGAAAGACCATATCAAAGTTGACACCTCTTAAGATGTCAAGAGTATTTCCAAAGTCCCAGCTCAGAGCAATAGCAAAGAATTTTTTCCAGTCTCCTGGTGATCCCACAAAATCAGTTGGATCCCAAAGTACAACGGATACATATGCCTGTTTTCACAAGTGTTTGGGCAGGGGGTTGGGAATTTGATAAACTTGACCAAACTAATCCAGGGTAAAACCCCCTTCCTGCTCTCAAACCTAAAATCTAGCAAAAAGATTAATGTAGAAGACAGGAGCACAACATGGCATACAATGTGCCTAAGAAAAATAACTTGGAGAAGCACAGAATCATGGAAGCATTATGGTTGGAAAAGACCTCCAGCATCATCAAGTCCAACCTTTGATTGAACACCACCATAACTAAACCATAGCACTGAGTGCCATGTCCAGTCCCCCCTCCAGGGATGGGGACTCTGCCACCTCTCTGGGCAGCTCCTTCCAATGCCTGACCCTTTCAGTGGAAAAACTCTTCCTGATGTAGGAAAAAATGAAAGATGCAACAACTCAAAAGTTAAATTACATTATTATAGTGAAAAAAGGCCCTTTCAAATAGCAGAAATTCTAAAGCACGGCATGAAAATAATACAGATTAAAAAGAGACAATAATTTATGAAAAATCATTAGACCAGTATGCTTTTTATTCTACTATCTCAGAAAATTATAACTGGGGCTTTTTTTCCTCAAGTAGAGAGAAACTGCTTACATCACCACATATAAAGTCATGAATGCAATGTAATTTATTGCATATATTATATTGCATTTGCAAATAATATATCAGAGTATTTCCTGCCATTCAAAAACAAGAAAACACCTGTAGGCTGAATGATTGTTTCAGCCTGGTGGATGTGTAATGTGTGGATGCACATCTGGGGATCTGATGCTAATAGGCAAGCAGGAGGTAACAGCTTGGCTGCCATGACTGCAACATAGACAAGGAAGATTCCCAACAGATGGATAACTGACAAGCTATAAGACAATCCCTAATTATAAGAGAATTTGGGATAGAGGGCATGCAGTAATTTAAACACGCTGGCTCTGGAAAGTAATTATTGCACTGAAAAACAACACACTCAATTCCAAAGAAGCCCTTAATCCATGTTTAAATAAGCTCTATACTAAACACACTTGTGCCTGAACACCTGCTTTTACCACAGGATTTGAGGGCAGCTTGTGTGCTTTTCAATTAAAGACTAATATTTAACTTTTGGGGGGAAGCAGAGTCTAGTTTTTCAGGGAAGAGATTAAAAATTAAAAGGTTAGGTTGTTATCACACTGCAGATTTGAATCAGAAGCCAAACTAGAAATCCGATTGAGCGAAAACTCAAGTGATCTGGATATAATCACATTTCAGATTTGCTGGGGATTAGGATGGATCAGCAGCAGGGCAGCAGCATGAGGGCAAACAAGGATTAACTTGTACTCAGCTCAAAAAACTTCTGCTACCCTCTCCCTCCAAACCTCTGAGGGATTCACCACCTGACACCCTGCTCTCACCTTCTGTAAGCAGGTGGCTGGAGAAAGCAGAGACCAGAACTGAGGAGTTCCCCTGTGCTCCACACACACCCCCTCCCAGGCCAGAGCAGCTGTTTGCCCATGGACATGGCATCAAGCAGCTGTTCCCAAAGGATGTGGATGATAAACTGAACCTCTCCATCATACCTACCCAGGGACACTCTACATGTACACATGACCACTGGCAAGTGCTTTATTTCATGTCCCTCTACTAAGTAGCTAGATCCACTTAGTAAATCCAAAATCCAATTGCTGCACCAAAAAAACCAGCCCACAGAGTTCAGGACAAGATGAAGTCTTTTGACTTTAAAGTTCACAGAATGACAGAATGGTTAGGGTTGGAAGGGACCTCTGGAGATCATCTAGTCCAACCCCCCAAGTCTTTTTTCATAATTTCTGAGGCACTGCTAGGTAAACACTCTTGAAAATTCAGTGGTGTAAAGAAATATCAGTCTTAAAAGTGCTGGCCAGGAGAGATTCAGAGAGGCCATTCACACCTTCCTCCAAGAGGAAGGCTCTCAAGGAAACAACAGATCTTTTCTAGTCTGCAACTTCATTTAGACAAGGCTCACTGAAACACAGGAGATGTGTCCAGCTTTAAATCTCTCAGTGAAACACACTCATTATCACAATTCTAACATTATTATTTGCAGACCAATTCCATGTGAGACCTACCACGTACCCAACCAAGGACTTGAAACAGCCACCACACTTTTTCCCCTGAATATCTTTTTAGCAGTTAGGCACAGAGCAAACTTGCAGAGAGATACCTTCCTTTAAAGACACCATTGACTCACACTCCTGTCTGAACTAAAACCAGTATCCTTTCCTTTCTCATGAGAGCCCCTTATTTATAACTTCTCTCTCTTTTTCCTTTTTTTTCCTTTTTTTAAGAATACTAATAGCAGCATTTAGGTTTTAGTAAAACAGTAGAAACAACATAAAATAAGTATATATTATTTACTATGGTGACGTTTTTTCTCCCCCTCCATTCTTCTCTCTCCTCTTATTCTCTTTCCTGTTGGGACTCTTCTAAAAAAATGTTGTAGCTTTCTTTCTTCCACTGCCTGCTGTGGTTAGTGTGGGTAGAGAAAAGATACAGAAGCTGATTCCCCTTTCACTATTCATTTCACTGGCAGTTCATCCCCTCACACTGTGTGAGAAACAAGATTTGCTGCTTATTAAACGTCCACCACAAGAAGAAATTTTAGCTTAATTTAATTAAATTTAATTCTTTCTAATTCCATCCTCTTTATTTACAAATACTTATTCCTAAGATCTCAAGGTGAAAGTTCTGGACACCCTATCTTCACAGTCAAAAATGTCAGAGACATTACACACTGTAAAAATGACACTTTAATGAATGGTCTATTAATTGAAGAAACAGAATGTTCAGTAGCTGTGATTACCTGAGAATTCAAAACTACTTCTTCAGCTAAAATGTCCCGTTTCCCACCCAACTGCTTTCCCCTGCCTGGTATGAACACCAGTTTTACAGCTAGAACAGTGATCTCGTGTTCATGGTTAACACACCTTGACTTCACTTCAAGTCACAGTCCCCCAGCCCTGCTTTTGTTTCCCATATTATTCTTTTGGGAGTAAAACCTGAAAACTCCTAGAACAGAACAGAAGAGTAGCTTCTTAAAATAAACTGCCCTTAGCTGTCAGCTCAGTGTAAGGATCACATTACCAAAATCAGAAAATAATCCTGTTGAGCCTTCAGGGAATTCAAGTTGTTCTGGCATCTAAAGAGGCACATTACAGCAGATGGAGATGCCCCTGTTAAACTGGAGCTACAGAATATTGAATAATTTGCTTTTATTTCTTTTCATAATAATAATGACTACATTATGTCATTCATTAGGAAAAAAAAGAAGGAATTCTTACTTACTGAATTCTACAACATCCTACTATTAATGTGACATAAAAAAATGCTGCAGAACACATTTATAAATAAAAACTTTCTATACATGCATACCTAAAACTTAGAATTACCTCTTACAGAGATTAAGGGGCTGTTCAGGTTAGGTCAAATTCTGCATGAGTGAACTCTGTATAAGGTTGCAAAACATCAAAGAACATGTTGAATATTTGACTTTCTTATGTTTGTCAAACTTCATGTCTTTTCTTAGTTCAGCTGGGTAGCAGATGACTGTTTCAACATATTTTACTGCTTTACTATAATCACCTTAGAGATTTTCTCTCTTTTTTTTTTCCTAAGAGAATGAAAGAATTTTTTTCTTCCTTAAGCAAAAGTTTTGTGTCCCATCCTTATTAAGGGTGGGGAGACAGGGGGATGAGACACACCAGAAAAATGATGCATTCCTAGGGGCAAGTGCACTGTTGGTTGAAGGTTTTTGGTCACTTTTTTAGTGGCATTTCTTAGAGGTAAGAGCTGGGCACCTCTAAGTTATTTATTCTGTTATTCCCCTTACCTTAAAAATCTCTGCCACATCAAAGAGAAAAGAGTCTAAGGGTTTTTTTTACCTAGAACTAATTCTTGTGACAAATGATCCCCTCCTCCAAATTGGAGAACAAGATTTTGAACACCCGAAGACCACCTCACTCCTACGTGTAAACTGACCACTCCTGTTCAGGCTGAGCACAAGAAATCACTATTTCCATTAGGTTTCATGCTATGTCACATGCTCAATTTAGGAGAATTTAAGTATGTGTATAAAGGCAGTGTCATTTAAGTAAATTCTTAAATACTCTGCTAAAAACATATGAATCCGAGTGTGAGAGAGACACCCCCTCTAATAATCATGTTATTTTGCTTGAAAATTTTGAAGCAATCATTCTATGAAACTTTATTACGTTTTTACAGCACAAACAGCAGCCTGGACAGGGCTATGAACAAACTGTGCATTTTTAAAGCCCAACATCCTTTTCTGTCAATTAATCATCATTGTTAATAAAACGTATTATTGAAAAATAGCCATAAAAGAAGCATTCCTGGGCGGTTTAAGGTATGATTCAAGAAAGCATTCCAAGACTGGAAATACCAATGGCAAGTAAAAATGCATTACTGCAACCATATTGTTGAAGAGAACTGTCCTGTATCACTCCTGCAGTTCCTCAGGCCTGTCACAGTGTCAGCTTTTACCATATGGCTCTTCCTTCCCTTGTTGAAAGTGAATCTTTCTGTCAAAGAGCAGCTGTTCTAAATTATCACATCAAATTTTAACCTTACAGTAGACAACCACTGAACCCACAGATTCATGACAGTGAAATAGTTTCACCTCCTTGACCTGTGAAGGATTGTTTTAGGTCTCTCTCTGCCTAACAGAGATAGCTACACTAATTGCCAGGGTATCTGATGCAGGCAGGCACTCAAAGCTGAAGCCAGAAACAAATTCTATGCCATCAACTTTGCATCTTCTCTCCCTAAACACACTGTGTGAAGTCCATGTTATTATTTTCCTGGTGTGCCACCGAGAATAAAACTGGGATTTCAAATGCAAGGAGGATAAGACATTCCAAATGCAACCCTCATTATTCAGTTTGTAATCCAAAGAAACAGTAAATTCTGATACTTTTCCTGCAGTCTAAGTGTCTCAATAAAGTCTGATATCAATTGCTGGTTATTTAGATGTCTGCCAACAGCATGTTTTGACAACATCTTGTGCTTCATGCTGAGAAGCAGCAGACACATAGAAGACTCCTGTCGTCTTGTGCTCATCTTTCAAGATGGTTCTTACTTTAAGAGCATTTTCGCTGAATGTTATCAAAACTCACAGCTCTCCCTACAATTGCTCTCTCTGTTTAAAGCCTCGTACCAGCTGTCAGCTGTAATGCAAAGCCCTGTTAGCCTTTATAAGTTCCACTCTGGAACTAATAAGGGATTGTCAAATAGCTCCTTACACAGACTGCCAGTGGCAGAGAAACGCAGGGAAAAAGAGTGTGTTCCACGAATTCCCACTGACAATACAACCTTTGTGCAGCCCTGAGCTAAAGCCCATATTGAAAATCACCCAAAGACACTACAAGGAGAAACATGCTCAGGATGATACTATTAATTTAGTTTTTAATCTTTTGAAAGCCTCCAAAGAAGCAAACCCATTAAAATGAAAAGGTTAAGGAAATGCCAGCAAGATCCCCCAGGATCTCCTGTGACAGACAGCCCTGAGATATTTGCAGGAAAATCCTGCACAAAAAATTCAACGGTAGGGATATTGAACATATAAGTGTCAGAGAATAAAGGCAAAAATTTTTATGCTAAAAAAGGAAGGAAATGTTTCACAAATTTGCTAAATTGTAGAGAATCTGGGCAGAAGGGTGTGGTGTGGTGACTATTTTGTCAGGGTTGGGAGAGGGTTGGTCTTTTTGTTGCCTGAAAAGCTGGTAAGGGCGAATAAGGAAGAAATTGCCAAAATACACACAATGTGGTAACATATCTGGATCAAACAAACATACAGTGCAAGTGTATTAAGTTGCATTTTGTGAGTCATCAAGACTTTTGCAAATATTTCCATCTTCTGGGTAAACCTTTCCATCTCCCAGCTAGTTTCAAGCACAAAAAATCAATGCTAAATTCTCTAGTCATGTCATATATTGACACTGTACCACTGAACAACTACTAAATTTTCTAAAGGACACTTAATTGTAGGCTCCCAATCACTGAACATCAAAAACTGAATAGAAATATGTATGATCATGTTTTTAAACACCTCTCTCCCAGTCTCCAAGAAATTTAGTAAAGATTCCTCTCAAGTAACTTCAAAGGACTGAAAGAACACTTTCTAACATGAGAATGTGCATAGTGTTGTATCAAAAAATCTCTTTGCTAGTAATTTCAGAATGCTCCTTTTTAATTTTTTGTTCTTCAGGATGTGTGACAAATACACTCACAAACCATAAGATTAAGCCAAATAAATTTTGCCTTAAAAACTCGCATTTAAAATCTGCTGTTTATGATGTACAAATTGGAGAATATTTTCCAAATTTGTTACAGTCAGAGAATGTTAGGTAAAAAGTTGGCTGGGACCTTTAGGAAGCATTCAGTGCAACTTAATTCTTCTTCCATAAAAATCATCTGGATATCTTTGACATAACTTACATTAGAGTTAAATAAAGTCTAAGCAGGAAGGTAAATCCTTGTCTGAGTGCTCTGTTTATGTACTTATAGAACATAAAGTAGATAAAAACAATGAATATTTTACAAATAAAGTGATTCATAATTTATAGCTGCTGTCATTTTAGTTTACTAGCTTGAAAGACTAAGAGTCCTTCTAAAAAGCTTCTCTCTTGCTTTTTTTAAAATCAAAACAATACTTCTTCAAACCGAAGGAATAAAAACACACCTCAAACCTCCACTTCAAAAAATGTGAATCACTTTTTCAGATTTCATGTAAAAGGAAACCTTCTTGATAGTTCCATTATTATATGGTATGATCTTCATGTGAACAGTTCCTACATTTTATTAAATATAATTTCTTCTATACAGAGTCTAAGAGTTAAAATGACACTTTTTTTAGTGTGAGCAATACATCTGAGCCACTCAGCTATTTCCAAGGAAAAATGTCTTTGCAGTTGCAGCATGTGTGCCTTCCATCTGTTTTCACTTGCACAAAGTTGAGTAGTTCCACACAGTATCTTTTTCTCTTTACATGTAAAGTTCTCTCTTTTTTTTTACTGATCTAAGAAAGTAAAAATTAGATTCACTGATGCAGAGACAAAACGGTTCTTTAAAGCATGGAAAAAAAGAAATCTGGAGAGATGTTTTTTGTTCCTTTGTATTAATGATGCTTTACATATTTTAATCTCAAGTACAGCATTCATTCCACTGAAAGCATTAAGCAATGTATGTGATGGTTCAGATTTAGCAGCCAGAGATGGCATTCCTCTCATATCTCCATAAACTCAGACAGAGAACTATGATTTAAGATATGCTCACTATACAACCTGAAGCTGAAAAATTTAGTGTTAAGGGAAACCTTGTGAAGTCATTTTTGCAATAACCAGGCACAGTGGGTGAACTTAACCTCTCTCTCCTTTACCCCTTACTCCCTTTTCTCCCATCCAATCCACCTGATTAATAGCTAAAAATTAAATACATAAGGAAGAACTGTTGCTCTACATTTTTTTTCTTCCAGCTTTGTTATAGAAAATGTATCAGTCGCTTTTGGTTAAAACTTACAACTTTATTACATAGTATTACATAGGAAATGTACAGTTCAGACTTACTCAATTTCAGCAACTACAATTTAGAACTATACCTTCAAACAACAGCATGCAGAAAACGTTATTCTGTGCTTTTTGAGTCATTCTGTTCAGGCTCACCAATTTAATTTTCCATTTGATAAGTGAAGCCACAAAGCTTGGTTTTGGTCTAAAGGGTCACCTGTTGGAAGCATTCAAAAGAACATTCAAGCTCACTCGTACTCCTACGTGCATAAACAATTGTCCACTGCATCTTTGCTAATTAGGTAGATCATACTGAAAAATAACATTCTCCATGTCCAGCTAGTCTTTCTGAAGTGCAAGAAATAAACCAACAACAGAATAGACACATTCAGGATGGAAAAGATTTATTAGTCCAAGCCTGCCAGTACAGGATTTCCTTTATCATCTGGTTACTGCTTTTTTTAAAAAACAGCTCCTTAAACAAGGCTTTTTTTTCCGAAGAGACTTCTAGATCATTAAAAAACTACAGACTTTTTTTTTCTACCATTTATCCTACATTTTCCCGTTTATTTTGATGTTGTTACCCCACTAATCGACCTTCAGATCGTGAAATCTCTTTCCTCTCTCTAGCATTCAAAACAAAACTGAGTCTACTTCACTCACTGGGCAGGTGATGTGAATGCTCCTTTTCTTTTCTTGATCTTTGGGCTGTTCCAAACACTTTGCCATTGCATAATCTCCTGCTGTACTTGCAACTTCAATAGTACAACCCAAGCCTCATTTCCCTTTTCCTAAGAATCACACTGTTTACTTTGAGTACAGAGGCAGTCAAAAAGGATGAGTTGAGGTATAGAGTAATTTGTCCTTTAAAAAGGAAGGCACCAGTAGAGAGGAAGAGCTGGGAAAAGAGGTATTAGAGATGAGATATTAGACACAAAAGAGACCTTGAAAATTGTAAATATAGAAGCTGAAAAGGGAGCAGTTATTTTCTCACTATACAAGGGCATAAAAAACTCTATCCCACTGACTCTAAACAAGAATATTTAAACACAGAAGGAAGTTATGTTTTCCACACAAGACAAGATATGGCATTCGTTGCCATAAAAACTTAGAGATTAAAAATACAAATGAGCCAAAAAATAGGCAAATTAACAAGTCAAAGGTCACTAGTTTCTACCATATATAGTCTTTCTTACAACATCTATCTTAAAAGTCAACAGTAGACTGGAAGAAGTTAAAAGGTATGCTCAGTAAAGCAGCATTTTATATAGCTTTATATATTTTTTTTTTCCTTGGTTTTCCTTAAGAATTTGCCATTAGTGAATGTCAGAGAAAGAATACTAAGGTGGACAAACCTCTGACCTGATCTACTCTGGCTGTTTGATGGGAAAAAAAAGGAAAAGATGAGTTTTCCTTCTTGAGGGAGGAATAGGATGGAGAATATCAGAAATAACAGAAAGCATTTAGTGGGTAGTTCCAGACAGTTGTGATTTTTTCCCACTAATTAAATCACACTAATCTAAGAGGGAAGATGCTATAAAGATGCAGGCCAACATATGTATTATTTAAGGGGGACAACAGGTATGAAAGAGTGGGTTTTCCAACTTGCTCCCTGACCCATCTTACTGTATATCAGGCAAAACCAATCCCTCCAAAATACTGAGCAGGTGCAAAGTCTTTGCTACAGAAGGTGCTACATCTTAAGCTGTTAAGCTAAAGTATACCACAAATACCAGAATTCCTCAAAGTGACATATACAATTCACTTTTGAGAAATCATTTCTACACACACACACACACACACACACACACTAAAGAAGACAAGGATGGTCACAGTAAAATTCTTTTCCTGGCTGACAGGTAGGTATTTTACTGCTTATTAGGATCCAGACCAGGACAATATTCTACCCAACATGAATCATTAAGCTGAGTAAAGCTAGTAGTCCAGTCTTGGCTTTTCAGATCTTACATAAAGATTTGTTATAAGAAGTTTCATGTTTTTATATCTACACATATACCAATAAGAAGTTGTGTGAGCCTTATGTCAGCTTTTCCTGGTTGTGCAGAGAAAAAGCAGTCACGGAAATTTGTACCATTTGTGTTATTTGGGGGCATGACTGTTCCCTAATCATTTTACAGATACCAAAAAAAACCCAAAAACTGTTCTTAATGAAATTTAAATAGGTTGATCTTTTACCATTAAAATCCTTCATTTTAATCATCAGTGATAATCTCCTGCTAAAGCAAAATGACATTGTTTTTGAAAACAGCATTATGGAAACAAACAAAATCAGAAGCAGCCTGAATGCAGGATCAAGTAGTGACAGACATTGAGCTGTAAAATGTCTTCCCAACTACTGGGAAGACAATAATTTCTGTTACTAATTACTCCTTCAAACTTCAACTGAAACATATTTTTTTCAGCCCATGCTCATAACACCATTTTGGATCTTTGTCAGACACTACAATCCTGATTCTACTGCCCTTTTGTTGGCAAAAAAACCCCAAAAACTAAAACCCAAACAAACACAAAAATCCTTAAACCCTAAAAGACAGAGCAAGAGAAAGAGTGAAGGAAAAGAAATGAAAAGATGTAGCTTTGAGCCTGAGGTCAAAACTGAACTGTTTTTCTGAGCTTTCCAGCTCCTGCTGAGTTACCAATGCTGACAAATGGGAGGGTTTGAATTACTGACTGCTTTTAGAGTGCCACTTCAATCACACCACACTGGAAATATTTGATAAATATGACTTCCAATAAAAGTTAGTAGGACATAATATGCTAAATCAGAATAAACCAGAAGGACCTGTTGCTGTTGTTAATGGCTTCCTCATATATCACTCCCTTGACCAAGAGCGGGTGAGGAAGAAAAAAAAAAAAAAGACAAAGAGGTGGGAGAAAAAAAAAAAAAGAAAAATAGAAGATAATTGTCCCAGTGTCTGATTTTTCTGCCTTCCAAATCATGTATGATATACCAAATTATGTATGATATACTCACACATGCATGTCAACTTACTCCTAATCTCTGCAAAACTCAGTAGGAGCTGCCTTGCCTACACCAAGCATTTGAAAACCTGTTTTTAATAAAAGTTTAGTTTATTTTATTTTACTTAGCTCAAATTTGGCTCAGTTGTAGTCTGTTGCTTTCTGGAGTGCTTGTCTTTTTCTGCTCATGTGTAACCGAAATTCTAAACCAACAGGTTTCAAACATTTACAAGGCCATGGGCTCTGTAATAAGCAAGACTATAAACACTGGATAAAAGAATATCTGTGATGTTATAGCATTTCTAAGTGTAGCTATAGGAGGCCCTAGATAAAGCATTTCTGAATAACAAAATATTCTCCCCTGAATTCAGCAACAGAAGAATTTAAATTTTTTTTCTTAATATCAGTATTAAGCATACTCAGACTTGGATACCCAATTTATTTATTGATGGTAAAAATGATTTAAAATCTACTTGAAAGCAAAATCAAACAAAACACACCCTTAACCCCTTTCCTCCCAGATCTCCCTGGCATTTTCTGAGAAAAGGTCATGTCAGAGTAACAGATTTCACAACTACCTGTCTATGGTTTGGTAGCTCCACAGGAATCATTTTTTGACACCAAGTTGCTGTAGGACTGATTAAACCAGGTTTAATCAACCAGGTTCATAATACTTTAAATTTCTCTTGTAGATACATGGATTTGCACATGTACACATACACACAGCCCCCAGTAAACATCTCAGCTACTGCTCCTTCCATCCATGGTATTTCTAGATATCTAAGTCTTAGTTATATATTTAATGGAAAACCCTTTGCCACAGTGAGCACCCCTTAAGGCTCTCTATGAAAAGAGGTTTAAGGTTCAACTAGCACAAAACTTCAACACGTAATTTTATAAAAAGCATAAAAAAGTAAGCCACCATCATTTTGGTTGATATCAAAATTAGTAAATGCAACATGCATTTCTCTAACATTTAAGAGACCATTTCTGTAGAAACTCCAGATCACTGGTGTATTCTTGTTCTTGGGAGCATTCACATAACCATAGTTTGCAGAAGCAAAAAGTTTGGAGAAAATTATTTTGAGTTAAATACATGAGCACTTATGAAAATGCAGTTTTAAATTTGAACTATTAATTTTCCAAATGTACCTGCATTTAGTAATTGTGCTACCAGAACAATGCTACATGTTTTTTTCTGACCAATCCCAACTAATCAACACAGCTCAATAGCAAAACTCATACACGGAACCAAAAAGTTAAAAAAAAAAAAAAATCACATATTTAGACACAAACAAAGCATTTAAGTAAACTACAATATACTGAAAGGAAGTCCAAGAGTGGTAAGAGAGGCTAGATTTGCTACACAGAGTGTTTACTAAAAATCAACTGTTGACTCTCATCAAATACTTTTAGCAAATTACATTATTTACACAGTTTAAATAAATGGCAATTTAAAAAAAAGGCAATTTTAGGAGCTAATGCATTTCTCTCAGGAACTTGGAGCAAAGGAACACACCCCAGTACACAGAGCAGGGGCAGAGGGTGAAGCCCCTGTCAACAGCAGAACTACGAACACGGAAGGCATTGTTACCTTGGCACGCAAAGCCTCTTTCTTCATAGCCAGCATTACACAAGCACTTCCCTATGGGCACTAGCCATTCTCCTTCTGTACTGCAGTACATCTTGGGGGGCTCTTCCTCCTTGGAATGGTTGACACAAGATCCCCGTACCTCCACCAGCGACTGGGAGTCCATGGGCACCGTGTCGGGGAACATGGCGAGGTTCTTGACGGTGAAAGGGCACTTTTTGAAGTACACTCGCACCGAGACTAAGGCAACACAAGCTCCCACATCTTGGAAAGCCAAGTAAAAGCCTTTCCTGCTGATGGGCCCCACCTCACGGACTTCTGTGTTCAGCTTGAGGATTCTGTCCCCGAGGTCCATCTGGGTGAAGCTCTCGTCAGCCGCGATGGTGTCGATCTTTGTAAACTGGTGCTCCTTGAACTTGACCGAGTGGTCATCATCAGATTCCATATAGTACAGATTGAAGGTCTCCTTGCAAGTGCCCAGGACTAGAGGGATGCTATTGCAGTCCCTCAAGGTGAACTTGAGCTCCACATAGATCTTCTGAGCTGAGTTGCGTGGAATCCAGTTTGTTCGCAGCCAATTGTTCTGACTGTGATCCATAACATTGCACACTTGGTAAGTTCTGATTGGGGTATAATGCTCATCAACACCACTAATCTCTTCCCACTGCAGAAAAAAAAAAAAAAGAAAAAAGAAAATATTTTAAAATCAATTATTATACCAATAAAAATCACACCTAGATGAAAAAGCAGAAGTAACTTTGCTTGGATGCCGCTATAAAATAGTCAATGAAGTCTGATTGAATTTGCATGCATTTTTTTCCTATTAAAACATATAAACATCTTAAATGGACACAGAATTCACCATTAATTAGTCAGTTTTTACCAAGTTATTTCAGGGTGGCATGAAAGAGATGCTATAGCTGTTTGACATTATTAAAAACCTGTGATTTCCTAAACTATACCCATGATTCCAGCATGTCCTTCAACTACACTCACCTGAAATGGAAGAGATTCACAAGGGCACCATCACATTTTAACTGTTATAATCGGTTGTATTTCAAAGATTAAACAAGATTTGAAATCTTACAAACAACAGCCAATGGCTCCAACTGAAATTCCATACAGTCATTAAAAAACCTTACAGTTTTCCTTTTATTCAAAGCATGACAATTGATTTTGGCTGGGATATATGTACTCTGGACAAACAGTCAAGCTCAGCCCAGTTCTCAGAGTTATTAAGAATTACTTCCAACTTACCATTCCTTGGTTAGTTAATTCTTCTGTGGACTATATATACTAGGACACTAAAATGTTTTTTGAAGAACACACACACAGCCATCATTTGGTTTTACAGCAGACATCAGCTGACAAACTTACTTGACCCACTGAAGGAATGGGTTTTCTATTTTTGAATTACTCACCAGTCCTTCCCGATTTCTGAAGTCACACTTACCAGAGGAATAGTTACCAATCACAGGAAAAAAGAAATCCTATTGGGGCACTTACAGTAAATATTTACTGTTAGTCTTTTACCATACACAACTAAGTAACTTTAAGATTTATCTTTCTTTGTTTTCTCCCATTCAGGGAGAAAAACTGAAAATGCAGAGCAGATAGAATTAAGGATGTTGTCAGCTGCCATTCTTGCAGGAGGGAGACGAACTATCACACAAACATCTTCCCTCAAAAATCAAGTTACCTCAATGTTATATTTAAGATCTCAGTCTAATTACTTGTTTTACATCAGCACCTTTTGCTGCAGGACCTTAGTGTACTGCAGAGCAGACAACAGGAGAGGAAAGTATTCCCAGTAGAAAAGTAAAGTGCAG
Source organism: Neopelma chrysocephalum (assembly GCF_003984885.1). Taxonomy (NCBI): domain Eukaryota; kingdom Metazoa; phylum Chordata; class Aves; order Passeriformes; family Pipridae; genus Neopelma; species Neopelma chrysocephalum. The sequence continues at coordinate 2,441,284 of NW_020897803.1, read as the reverse complement.
AAGTGTTTACAGTTTCTTGGTTTTACAATACAAGCATATCTCACACATATACAAAGAAATAAAAAAAAGAGTGGTCACATCAGAGTAGCATCTGAGAGTTCTCAGTCCCAACCCACTTATTTATGAAAGCTTTAACATGACTAAGAGCTGGTCTGCACAATGAAATTGTCCACACACCACTGAAGATGTGATTTTAAATCATGTTATTAAACCAGCAGATAAAAGCAGTATAAATACTCTTCCTTTAATTGAAACAAAGTTTATTGTAGTTCACTTTACAGATCAGACTGTACACAAGTTTTATCTCTTCCTGACTAGTTCAACAGAGTTTAAAACATGATCTTGGATGTGTCTAGAGCAGCTGAAATGCTGCAGCAAGCCATAACATGCTACTTTGCCAAAAAAAGCTTGCAGGACAGGGTCTTGCTGAGTCAAAATCACTACAACTAGAGCTCATGGCCACTTGAGAGCTTGGCACCACGTGGTAGCTCATCATAAAAGTACGAGCTCCTGCCTGCAGCTGGACCCTGGCTCCCAGCCTCTGCCAACTTCCAAAATTGAGTGAAGAGCTCTCCTCTGACAGATGTCCCTGAAAAAGTACAGGCCTTGAGCCAACAATCTGACCCTGTTGCAAAGAGCTGTTCAGATGCCACAACTGCCTCCAAAGAAGCTGGATGTCCCAATTTATCTGGAGGTCTTAGCTGGACAAATAAAACTCCACTTACAACAACCAGATGAAACTAGACAAGATTATATAATGAAACCCAATGTTATGAGCATTTTAAGCAACCCACACTGATTCCTAAGTCATCCAGTGATTATCTTTTCCATACAATTTCTAATCAGTTCATCATATTTTAAATGCTCACTGGGAAATAGAAACAAAACCAGGAACGTGTAGAGTTTCAAATATCTCCACAATTCAATAATTATGATCAAAGTAAAAAGCAAGCAGTACATTTGCAATGCCCATACATTGCAGCTTTTCCCAGTAAGCCTTCTTATTGTCATCTGCAGATGACCTTAAAAGATGATAAGCAGATTATCAAGAACATTGAGACAATTTTCCTTCCATGACCCAAGAGTTTTTTCTAAGTGAGGTTTCTCAAACACCTACATTTGCACTCATTTTAATTTTTATTTCTGTACTTGTAACTCATATTCAACTTGCTCTGTAAGGTTACAATAGTTAATAGTCACTTATTCAGTATTACAGTATTCAATGCAGTTTTAATTTGTACACCTATCATTCTAACCTATATTCTCAAACAGTTGGCTGAAAGAAAAGGACAAGAAGGTAGGAGTTAAAAAGTAAAGGAAGAAATATATAAACAGGAATAATTATGGGAAAAAGTTGATTTTCAAATCTTAGAGAAAAGCAGAGTGTAAAAAAATTAAGATATTCCTTATAATAGAAGACATAGATCTTACTTACAACAAAAGCTACAGAAAAAAATGCCCTTACTGTAGGTAACAAAAGATGCATAGAGATGAGAAAAATAATTAGAAACAAAAAGTGTCTAAGGTAATTTTAAACACATGAGGAAAATTCTATTTTGCCAGGAGGTGAGGGGTAAATCAGCTAAAAGAAGAGTCCAGAATTACTATGCTGTAATATTTGTATCTTAGGATACAGAAAGAAAAGAACAGCATTCTGAGTATGCAGAGACCTGGGCTTGAACAGGTCAAAATAGAAATGGGACAATGAAATGCAAAGTAAAGGCTCCAATAGAGATGTGGGATGCATTGAAAAAACCTTCACAAGTCAAACAGATGAGGACATGTTTCTTTTCACCTCCTGCATTGAGTACAGCCTGCTGCAGTCTCAGCTTCCTCTTCTCCCATCTAAACTTCCCAGAACTATTCCCATCCCATGAAGCACCAGCATGGGATAGGGGGGTAATTTCTATTAAATCAACTCTCCCAAACAGTATATCTTGCAACCACTACTGTTTCTGCAGGATCAAGAATGCACTGCAGGGACAAGAAACCATCCAGCAAGAAAGTATGGCCACCCAAATTTAGTCACCACAGAAACCCACCTGGAACTTAAAACAAAACAACAATAAAAAGAGAAGTATTTCTGATGATACCGTATTTTCCTATGCAAAATTTTAACTTGTTGAGGCTTGGTTAAAAAAATAAGAACAGTTTGCATTTTTGTTCTTCAGATAGGTGGAAAAAATAAAGCAGAAGGTGCCAGAGTCAGCTACCCAAGTAAGCAAGGAGTTGGCACTGTGTAATAGTGAGGAGGGAGGGTGTTCGTGGGAGTCAGGCTGAGAACTTAAAGGAAGTCTGTTGAAATGCTGGCAGAATGACTGTATGAAAGATCTGTACTTAAATCACATAAATAAGACACTGGCAGGACTCAAACCTAATTTTCACCTCCATTATTTGGGTAACTCTAGTCCACGGGGCATTACACTTCAGACGTGTCCCAATTGGCATTTCTTTCTTCCAATACTGGGCAGCTACAAAACTAATGGATGTTTATCAGTCCTGGCTATGGTTAGACTGGAAATTAATAACTTAGTCCTAAATACTGGACTGATGAAATGACAGGACTGTCCTCTGAGCAGTCCAATAGGAATGATAAATTCAAAATATTTTAGGAAGATATTTCTAAAAATGTGTCAGGGATTCTACAACAGCATGATGTGGGACACACCATTTCTGAATTTATATTATTATACAGTACTTATATCATATTGATGCTCTCAGGCACATTCAAAGCTTTCAAAACATGTCCAGGAGAAGTGCCATAGCATCACTCCTTTCCCAGCATGTGATTTGGCTTTTGGAAAATGTTCTTTTGTTTGCTTTTCATTTTTTAAATCTTCTTTGGATACTGTTAATGACAGGAAACAAGAGATTGTTTTCAGTGGTATAGAAAAGTCTCAAGATCCCCAGTGAGAGGGTCTAACTCATGTGCCCTTGTCATACTGATTGACAAAGTTGGGCCAAAAAGGATTTTGTTTGCCAGAACAGATCCAGCAGAGTGTGCTGGACTTATGGCTTTAGTTTATTTCTTCCAATCTCTTTACAAAAGAAAAGTATAGAAGTGAATGTAGGACGTTTCCTAGGATGTCATGAGCAGTTTCAGTAAAAAGTTCCCTCCCAATGTGGGAATCTGGGACATGAGTGATCTCCTCAATTCTTTCATCCTGCCTGTGTCATCAGTTTTTGTGTTGTCTTATCTGTCATATTAAAAAAAACCCAAATCTTCAGCTTACAACAGGAAATTGAAGGACATTTTGTGATTTACAATATAGGTATGTCACTGCATGATCCCAAAAAACCTACACTTCATCTTTCAGCATCACATTGCTATAAAACCCCTAAACTGCAAAGCATAAAACTCCAACAAAAATGGAGTTTTGTAATTGTTCAAGGAACCTATGGAACCCAGGTAGCTAAATCCACGACATTCCACTGACAACCTCAGGCAACAGTATAACAACGTTTACTTGCAATTTTATTTTGCATTAAAAAATTGATATGATGTTTTAATTGGTATGAGCACCATTTAGGTAAACCCAACTGTCCTCTAACATAAATATGTCTTTGAAACTTCACAAAAACATCTTCATGTGCTGGGATGCCCCACCCTTGCTAAGTGGAGCACTTAAGTCTTTGCTTATTTCTAAACTAATTGTTAAAAACTGGGGTTTTTTCAGTATAATTGCTTTTCACTATTTATGAGATGTTCACAGAAGCCTCTACAGAACCACCATTCAAATTTTACCTGAAAAAACACATTTTGTTTTAATACTGAAAACTAACCCTCTCATCTACTGACTCTTAATATTCAGCACAGTTTTCAAGTAGAAGAAAAAAAAATCACCTTTATTATGCCTTGCTGAGCAATGACAGGAAAGTCTGCATTCCCATGCATGCCCACTTTCTGCTATTTAGTCAAGCAATTCCCTTCCCAATGAAAAAGATGATGATGATTGGAATCTCACATTTCAGATACTCAGTGCATGCAACTTTTCCACAGTTCACTGACAGAATACCAACTAGCTCATAATATTTTCCTCTTTTTTTTTTCCTCTTCCTTGGTTGCCAGGCAATCACAATAAAAAGAGGTAAACAAACAAGTCTTGCCATAAGCAACAGAATTAACAAAATTAATTCTGGTTTCCCACCAATCTGTGTCTTATAGACTCAGATGTCTAATAAAAGCTGAGTGCAAAAAAGTCTCTTCCTCATTGTGACCATTGTGACCATTTCTGTGTCTCTTCCTCTCTTCCTGTCACTTTTTCATAAGTCTTGTAGGGATAAAAGCCTTTGGAAGCCTCTGCTCCTCCGTGAAATTGTTAAAATTCACCTCTGATCGCAAAAACTATTAAGCAAGATCTGCCTTTCCCTTGCATATACACACATTTAAGTGCATATGTATCTGTTTATTTCCCATTTTCTCTGGAGATTATGCCAAAAAGAAGGCAATGGCTTCACATACAAGCGAAGTACAGTTTTTAAAACTGCTAAGATTAGTGTAGGCACGATAAATTTCTATTAAGATTTTAATAGAAAAAATAAAAATATACTATATTTCCCAAAAAAAACCCAAAATGTTCTATTATTCTGTTGCTTAAAGTTAGGCAAATGAGGGTTTCATGAAGTTCCTAGAAAAAGCTGAAATATTCCAAAGCTGCATAATACATGTTCAATTCCTATAAATACTGAGGTGACTAACAAGCAGGCATTTGAGCTATTACTCTATATTATGTTAACACATTTTGAATTAGTGTTTTCCTCAGTGACTCATTTTATAGGAAATGAACAATTTTTTCTTAACAGAAGGAAAAAAGTCACAGCTTCAGTAAAAGTCCTCAGTAAGAGCATAAGGTGGATATTCCTGGTGAAAAGTTCATTCCATTGGAAATAAGAGAGAGACCTTGTGCTAAGCAAGACTTAAGGAAAGGACTAGAAAAATCAAGAAATAGTATTGGACAGAGGGAAACCACAACAGAAAAGACAAACCATCATAGGCATTTGTATCTTTATAAAAGAACCCAAAACATCTACAAGTTATTTTCTGACAAGTTTATGCTCATGACATTAATTACCTGAAAATATAACTCAAGTTAAGTATAAAACATATTTTATACCACAGAAATACAACAGATTAAGATTGAAAGCCTCAGGCATGAGAATATTCACCACTTATATAAATAACATTTGTACTATTTGGTTTAGGGTCTTGCTTAAATGACTTTGCATAAGAAAACTTGACCTAAAATCTTCCAGTATAATAGAGAATTATATCATAATTCAACATATATATTAAGTTTAAAACTTTCTTTCTCTGTTGCATGCTGTCCAATAGTTCAAACACATTTGGGAAACTGGTTGCAGGATTTAAGACAAAATTAACATTTTTGATGCCTCCTTTGTTTTAGCACTTAGATCTTCTGTGAACTTTTTATTGTAAAATTAAATATATCTAAACTCAGATCAGTAAGTGAATCAAGATTTTTCATATGTTGAACATACTTCTAATATAACCTACTGAACTTCAAACAAATATACAGAGAGAAAGAACTTTTCCAGTTATTTGAAAGTAAAAGTGGAGAGTTTTATGTAGACAACAGCTAAAATTCTGGTGAGAAGTGAGGAAATCAAATCAACACCAAAAATTAACACACACTTTAGGACAGCTTCAGATTAGCAATCAAATAATTCAAGTCTAAATGAAAAACGGAACCTTCCAACATACTGTATAAAAGCTTAACGAAACAGTAGCAGGATGCCAGAGCTCTTAAATCTTGCTATTATCAAAACCCCTGTAATGACTATGTATCCTAGAAGAATGCATTCCAGGTCAGCTCATCAATATGAAAACACTTTCTTCATAACATCACCAAAGATGCTGATTCAAGACCCATTATTACCAACCAGCTGAGATCAGAGGACAGGAAATTATCTGCTTTGGGAGCTTAAGAAACTTAAAAAGTACCACGGGATTTTTTTTTCCACACTTGGCATTCAAAAAAATCAATGAAATTTCTTTCTGGCACTGGTTCTAGCCCCAGTTTTTATTTTTAGCTTTTTTTTATAATTTGCAAATGAAAGAAGAAGTTGCATTGCAAGAGTTTTTTGATTAAGTTACACAGACACTGAAATTATCATTACCGTTGCATAAAAAACCCTCCTAAGACAGATTTTGGGACAGTTTCCCCTAATGCTGTTTTACCAATCTATGTTTTTCCATTACCCAGTCAGGACTGTTAAATGAGAAAGCTCTACTGTGACAGAAAATAAGCATGTTAGAGAGCATGTAAGGTTCAAAGAAGTTATATATTGTTATAAAATTACACACAACAATATTCAGTCTAAGATTCACTTGTTCTTACCACCCTGTTCTCCCTCTCTGTTCAGTTCCCCACTGAAGTTTTTACATTTGTGGGAGCAGACAAAGCACCCCTGACAGCACATCATTGTATTCAGGAGATTTTGTTCACAGCTTTAACTTAAAAGTTGGAGTTTCTTCATAACTTAGCAAAACATTTCAGGATGACAGGACAAAATATTAATGTCTGTTGAGAGCTCAGGTGTGATAAGAGGATCCAGATACTAAACTTCCCCAACAAAACTGAGATCTGGCACCTTACCACACAACTAGCTTGAAATTTATCCCAAATTATCCAAAACAATCAGATCTAACAAAAATTCAAACTCAAGGGAAAAAAAAAATTTCTTTTCTTTTTTTTTCTCCCCCAGAGGAAAACTACCCTTTTTTAAAGAAAACCTTATCCTCCTCACAAGAACATGTGTTTTCTGGCACATGACCTGACAGGCAATTGGAGAGGAACCACGTCCCACGTGCTACCTCTAGCACAATATATATTACCACAGTGATCTGAGTTTCTTTCCAAGTAAACAAACCTCATTTCACCAAGGCATAAAAACTATATTCATAATTTAACATAAATCTTGACCCTCTGTCTCAAAACAAAACCACCAGAAGAGCTGGATGCACTAATGTCTCTTAGTTTTTAAAGAGGTGGGAAGTAAAATAAAATAAATATTGCAATAAATGATGCAATAAATTAACAAAAATAAATTAAATAAATTAACAAAAATTAAATAAATTTAATTAATTAAATAAATAAATAAATAAATAAATAAATTAACAAAAACAAGTGCAACTGTCTTATAGATGCTAAGCACAAAGAAATACACACAATATTGTGAAAGCAAGAGTACATACCTTATCATGGGAATATTAGGCTAATAATTAAACCAAACTGCAGAGAGATAAGTAAAGCCATCTTTTCCCCCCCCATCTCTAGCTGCCAGACAGATGAGCACTTCATCATCAAACTTGTAAGGACAGCTGATTCTCACCCTTCTGCAAGCAAAATCCTCTTAATCACAGTGAGGTAAAAAGGTCACCACAATGAGGAAAACATCTGACTTTCTAACAGGCATCTGAATCCAGCATTCAAACACCCATTCAGAGCCTGGACAAGTAAAGCATTTACAGGGTTTTTTTCCTAGGCTGCATGTCTCCTGGAGAAACAGGTTTCAATCTCATTTCTCTCACAGGTTAAGAGGATTTTCTGGGAAGTTCTCAACACAACAGTCCCCACGGTGGAAATCTGCGCTGAACAATCACTCACGTAAAAGCACCTTTCTCCATGGGCACTGCACAAACTAGGTAAGAGTCAGCCTTTAAGTGTAGCTGGTTTCAGAGATGGAAATGAGTGACTGTTTATTACAATGGGTAGTTCAGCAAGGTGGAACTCACCCCATGCTGTGGATGTGGCAATCTGGCGAAAAAAATGTGTCCTTAAGTCATTATAATTAGAAATGATTTCACACAGTGCTACACATAATACTTTCAGGTATATGGCTCATAACAATAGGCTTTCATTTATTAAAATTTATTCATATTCAATAATAACACAGATAAAAATAATCAGGTCCTCCATCACTATCACCTTTTTCACCTAAAGCACTAATATTGGATGTAACCACACAAGTACTGATGGCAAACCTTTCCAAAGAAATGATCATGGCATAGTCTTTCAAGAATGGAAAGAATCCACTTCCCTAAACTATTTGCTGGTTAGGAAATATGAAGATATCACTTGTCCACATTTATGCCTCCATTTTCTAATACATAGATTAAGAACAAATTAATAGTGGGGCAATATTTTTGTTACTGTTTTAGTTATTACTCAGATTCTAACAAAGAGTCGGTCATGCCTTCATAAAAAAACCCCAAACCATTAGCAAATGCTTTCAGAAGCATCAGCAAGCAGGAATTTTGAGGCATGAAACCATTACTTAAATGGGAAAACACCACTGCAATAGAGAAAGTGAAAAACATCTGTGGCACAGGAACACTTAAAATTTCACATTTGAAAAGCCTCTGCAGTTTGTTGCTTTGTATTTGGCAGCAAAACACAGACAAAAAAAATATTTACATCAAAATGCACAAAACAGGTGGATAATATAGCATTTCCTTGCTAGTTTGGCTTTCAAAACAAGGTATTTTTACACATTTCCTACAGAAATCCCAAACCACCCCATGTTCTCCTATTGTCATTAACACAACACTCAATGTACAGTGAAATTCAGTAGTGTTGTGCTGGATGTAACTGCAAAAAGCACCAGCTGCTGTATTAGGAATGGCATCCTTCCAGGTCTCAAATGTCTTATTTATATACAATGGAATCCTTCCAGCTGTTTAATATTTAGGGCTAATAAATATAATTGGCAGTACTACTGCACAAGGGCAAGTAACACAAATACATATAAAACTACTTCCCGACAGAAAACCTGATTTGTTCTTAGATGATTAAACCAAAGATGGATACAGAGTGCTGAGCACATTTTACATAGCTGCCTTTTTTTTCTTTAATCCAAACAATATTTGCTTGTTTTCCAAGTGCAAAACTGAACAGAAAAAAAATACCAGGCACTGTTACACCAGCTGCTCCGAGACCAATGTTGCCTTCAACCAGTGTCTTCCACAGACCATGAATGAAGATAAACTGGCCAGGTAGAAAGACAAGACACAGCACAAGTTTCCAGGGTGGGTGGTAGTTTATTATTGATTCCTTGGAAAATGCTGGATCACTCCAGAAAACAGTCACGCCACACCAGCCAGTCCAGAAATGATACTTACTCCCACAAGCAATCCTTCTATGTATGTGCAGGACAACCTGACCTCTCACAAGCAGATTATATTGAGTGGGAGGTGAGTACAATGAGGCTGAGAATGCAAACACAATAGAGGAGATGCTCTAAGATTTGTGCCCCTATTTCCAGCTCTCTGGCAGAGTTGATGTTGGCAAGGCCACTATATCATTACCAAAGTAATTAATGCTGAATGTAGCATTAATTGACCAACCCAAGATGGTCATCAAGTCCAAAGAGCTGGGTGTCTTTACGGGCAGCTTCCCAGACTTTGAGAAAAACTTCAGGATCTGTGGCCTCCAACATGATAACCCCCTTCAAGATCACAACACTGGATGTAATCCTGCACAGCAGACAGCAAAAGGCAAGCACTGTGACTCTGTCCCTCCTGTAAGGCCTTGATTCCACTGAAACCTTCTTCAACTCCCTGGCACAACCCAGATGGAAAACTAATCTACAAATGGAAATGTTTAATTTGCATGAGTGAGACACAGCTAATGCTTCCTAACTTCATATGGGAGAACAATTTAATTTGAAATCTTAAACAACTTCCATGACAGCTGGAGCCCAAAATCAATTCCATAAAAGCCTGCTCAGTGTAATTACCATAATTTAGAGGCATTTGGGTAGTTTGATTTTTACTTAGATCATATCTCATTGCTCTTTTTTGATATTCTTCACCTAAGCAGTTACACACTCACAGATCATCTCCATGCTTCCATCTTTAGTACCATTTCTTAACAAAAACTTTCTCTTTCAACCTCTTTATTCGGGCAGTTCAGAACAGCACCCTTACCCACACGGAATGTCCTTCCAGTTAGGTACACAAAAGGTCTCACAGAAGGACTAACATGGTCCTCACCTCCCTAAATCAGCTCAGAATCAACTAATTGAACCTAAACCAACAATCAATCAGGAGCTCTGCTCTTAACAAAATATGTGAAGTACTTAAGACTATGATCTTCTTCTAAGTCATCAATAAAACACAGCATTTTTCCTCCTAAAGTTGCCTCTTTATTCCTGTTGAAGGAAGCACACCTACTCTTTCCCTAAAGAAAACAACATCTGAAATACTGTCTCAGCCATCACACCTTCCCTTTAATGAGTGCAAGACAAAAATAGGTATGACATGTACCTGAAAAGCATAATGTTGTTTTCTCCAATCCCTTGCTTGGGAAGTACCGGAAAAAATGGCAATAAATAAAAATAGTACATGTATTCCTTTTTAAATCTAGCTATCATATAGGGTCTTCAAAACTAAGCATATGTTGAAATCAGAGAATAGTCATTATGCTTAAAAGGTTAAGTTAAAAATACCTCCAAAACGGTTATTATTCTTTAGTCAACTGCTCAGTCGAAAGAGAAATTATATTTCTACTGTAATTCTATGGAAATTAATTTCTTAACCATACAATTAGGAAAAGTTAGTTCTATGCACATATTTCCAGTTATTTTAATTGAAAAATATGTTTAATACAGGAACTCATGGCTTGACATTTCATATTTTCTAAAGATAAATTCATTTCAGTTCAACAAGAAGAAAGTAATTAGACTGGGAATTCTGGAGGTAGTCCCCAGTTCTCAACCTCTGGCTAAGATGCTCTTGATTTCTCAAGGCTCTAAAACATTATTAAACAATTACTTTTCCTATGTCAAGCTAGGGATGAAAGAGGAACTCATGCCTAATTTAATATGAGATAAATAAACAGAAGTAACTCAACCAGGACTTTAACCAAAGACTTTTGAGGAGCAATGGCGTTAGCTAATTTTCACAGGTCTATACTGTAGCAGTACATTGGAGATACACCATTTTCTGAAAACGCTCTGTTCACTATTTGACAAACTGTACACATTTAGAACTGAAAAAAAGTAAGCATGTCACAGAAATACACAGTTTTACATGTAGAAACAAACTAAAAAAAAGAAAAATTAAGGAAACAAAAAAACCTCCAGTTGATCATAATCTTATAGCCACTGGGCAGCATTCAAGTTCAAACAATTTCAGTTTTGAGTGAACAGAAGCTCATGACATAAAACAGCTCACAAATACACAAAGTAAAACTTGAAAAAAAATCTGCTGTTCACACCACATTACCTGTGTCTTGCACAGCATTTTTGCTGCAGACCCCTCGGTCACAGGTCACTGCAAGCCCAAGGAGGAGTCAAATATCTCCTGGAATAGGAGACATTCAATCCTAAAAATATTGTCATATTTTAGAGAAGCCTCACACAGAATCTCAAATTCAAATCTCATTTAATAGCTATATTTGTATACTTACTATGTGGGAGGTTGAGAGACATTAGCAGGAACATAAACTCCTGACCTATAACCCCACTAGCCAAATTCCTCCATAAGACTCTATATGTAAACATGAGGCTTATATTTCATTTTCTGGCTTACTATGCTACAGTGGAACACAATGTGCTTCAAGAAATACACTACACTAATTATTATCATTGGTATCAATATTTTATTGCAGAGATTAAATAAGGTTCAGAGAATTATTGGAAAGCTAAACATTGCTCATTAGGTCTAATGCTGAAAATATTTTTATAGATTACCTTTATTTACTTAAGCTTCGTTTCTTTATCATAACTACCTTGAATGTAAACACACTCAGTAAAACAGCACAGCAGCTTTTGTATTCAAACATTCAAAATTGCCTCACTTTTGAGTCCTGTGGTCAAAAAAAAAAATTAACCTTGCACTGCTCTCAGTGAGACACTGATTACATGCTGTGAAAAGCTCAAAATGAAAACAACTGCACAAGAAGGATTTTTTACCACAAAACACAGGGCTAAATATAAATGAAAGCCTGCTGGGAATGTGTATCAATAATATGTGAGTGTGTTTGACTCAGTTCTCTGCACTTGGGACTACAGACAGGGGGGAAAAAAATCAGACAAGGATTTTACTGTTTTGTTTATTTTGCTGAATTGTGGCTCCAAAGGTTGAAGTTTACACAGCACTAGAACACAAAGAGACCCTCTATTTGCCAGCCCTTGCAGCAGTGACCACATGGTCCTCCAAAATGTCCTGACAGTGACCTCAAAAGTAACGAGTGAATCACAGCTCAAAGGATGAGAGACAAACTAACCTTCACGCTGCCTCATCCTCCTGGTCTCTTCCTGCCCCAAGGTCAGGAACTGTGTCAAATTATTTATGTTTCTGATAAAGACTCGATTTCAAGACTCTGAGATAAGACCATCACAGACTTCCTATGTGAGTTGAGACTTTGAAGTCCCGTAAACCAGAGATAAAAATTACATTTTAATATACTTGGTTAGGAAAGCTGCCATATGTAGGCAACTGCCTTTCAGATCTTCACTTGCTTCCCAGGGTCCAACTGAACACGTTGTGAACATGAAATTCAAAGCCCACAGAGAACCTGAGCTGTCAAGAATCTTTGCCATGGCTGGAATCAGAACTCTCTCCTCCAAGATGGATGGGACCTAGTGAGAAACCCATGGCATGAAAACACTTGGAATGTGCTTCAAGCCACAGGAAACAGGAAAAATTGAGTATCACTGCTGATTTATAACCCATGAAATACAGCTAGTAATGCAGATTTACTGATATGCAACAAAGTTCAGAAGTGCATTTCATAGCTGTTCCATATTCACATGTCCCAGAGCCAACATCCCAATTGGCAATGTTTTGGGAAATGAGACCTACAGCTTGAACTGAACCTACATGTCACTCACAGCTTACAACAGCAGAAAAAGAGATGGAGAACAAAGAAAGCTGATAATCCCAACAGAGTTCCATTTTTTAAATTTAAATTATAATGAACAAAACTAATACTGATGAAACTCAGTGCTGCTACATCCAAAACCAAAGGAGATAGGCAAAAGAAAAAAAAAGGTGTTAAATAAGCACATTATCTTTGAGGCCATCAAGTCTCATATTTTATATACCAAAATTTCAAGTGGTAAGATGAACATTTCTACCATGAAAATAGCAATTTGCCCCCCCAAACAGACCAAAAATTCAAATTCGTTTATCCGTATCATTTTGTCAGAAAAAAATATTTAAAAGGCAGGATTTAAAATTAAAAACCCCACAACATACCTTTGAACTCAGAGAAGTATTTTATGCAGGTGATATTAAATACTTTATGCCCAGAAATTTTATAATTTATGCAGTAAACATTCTGGAATATTCTGGTCTGCTAATCTTAAATGCATTATCTCCTACTAAATGAAAAACTATGTTTACTGTGATCACATTGCACCTATTTCACTCCATAAACAAGAACACCTCCTACAGGAAATCATTCTGTTGCAATTATTGATAAGACAGCAATTATTTACCTAAATTGAATACAAAAAGTCAGTGAAAAAGCTGAAGAATCATGCTTCACCAGCCTGAATATAATTTATCCAGATTTAACATTTCTTTCCCTTCTCTCTATGGAGAGATTTGGGGAAGAAAATAATAAAATATTATTCACATCTACTTATGCTATAATCTTAGAAGACATTTCTTAGACTTAGAACTACAGCCAAATATAATTGTGTGGACAGAGAGGCCAAGTAGTTAAAAATACAAGAACTTTTTTTTATATAATGAGGTATCATTTTTCATTATAAAGGCCATACTCTATATCCCTATATCTATATGTAGGAAAACTCAGTTTCCCACAAAAAATGCTAGACTGACAAGAAAAGACAAAAGTCTTTTGCTTTGAAAAAGGGTGAGGAGAGAGTAAAGGCACAATTTAGTTATGATTTATGTTACCTTGCACTTATGCAGGTTCTTGAATTCAAGTATAAAACTGTAATTTTGTTATTGAGAGTGTTTAGAAAGTGTTTTCTTTTATTTTTTTATTTTCTCTCCGCACTAACAGCAGGCAGTACTTCAAAAAAGAGGCCAAAGTTAGTCTCTGTTTACTTTTGCTGTTGTTTTTTCAGGGTTACATGTTGGTTTTAGCAATGGTCTTGTTTTATTCCCTAGAGGTGGAGGAGCGACAGACAAGAAAAGCAAGCAAAACAGTTTCCTAGACAGAAGTTTGACAACATTTTTGTAATATTAGCAAAGAAACAGAAAAATCAGTATGCAATATGTAAGATTAATCACACAAAGTCTCATCATGAGCCTCCCACAGCTGAAATTTGTTCACATGAAACATTCAAATGATATTTATGAATAATCCTAGCTTGAACAGGTTTTTTTACAGAAGAAACCCAACTGCACAGAACAAATTATAAACTGTTTGTACTGTTCTTTCTCAAAAGGCAAGGATATTTTTTTTCCAAGTGGAAAGAAAACAAAAATACAGATTTTTGGGAAATATAAAGAAAAAGAAAAGTTAAAAGTATAAGAAACCTAGAAGAGAAAAAGTGGGGACAAAAGGATGTCAGGCTTACAAGAGTAGGCAACAAAGATGACAGTAAGTGACAAGAAAGAACTAATGAAGAATGCTGCTGCAAAAAGAAAAGGGAAAAGAACAATCATAAAAAAATCCAAGGCAAGAGTGGGTATGATTCAGAAAATATCATGGACAAAGGAGAGGAGGAAAGAATGCTGTTATTGAATCAATGAGAGACTTGGATACAAAGAAAGAATGGAAGCTGGGCAGAAAGGTACCAGAAATATTCCCAACCACTTGGAAGTGTGGAGAAGAAGCAGACAGATATAATGGAGGCCAGAGAGTGAGAGAAGCAAATTCCTGCAGCTTTCCAAAAACTGGAAGGCAACTCCTAATTAAATCAGAGGGCTGTGAAAGAATATAGAGGCAATACAATCATGTTCTTTGCAGTCAAATTCCACATGCAGAACATGACAATTTAAATAAGACTGACAATTTTGCAACATTCAAGATGGGACATTTTGGACATGAGCTTCTGTTTTTCGAGATTGTCTAACACAATGTTCTGAGGCATAAATTAAAATTCACTTACTGTCTGCCAGAAATAATCACTCTCCAACTAATGCAACAACAAGCTGAAATTAAAACACCTCAAACAAAATACTTCATCAAAATATTCTATCTCTGATGTCTTTTCCTTGTGAGGAGTTCAGAAATGTGCATCTGACCTCTAATCCCACATGGAAAACTGATTGAACTTGCTTGATAAATGTAATTGTGGCTTTACAATAGCTTAAGTGCTGATTCTGCTCTGCCCTACTCCTGCCTTCCCTTCTGCTCCCTGCATCAGCATTAAAGTGACAATTTAGGGAGTTGATATGGGGGAAAATCCACCTGTACATCAATCTAGCAAAAACACACCAAAACCAGAGACAAAAAAAACCAACAAACCCAAAACTAAAAAAATCAACTACCCAAACAAAAAAAACCATAAACCAAAACTAACCAACCAACCAAAAACAACAAAAAACCACCTCCAGCCCCTAATAAAGACACGGGAGTGGCTACTAGGATCAACAATCATCAGGTGCTAATGCCAGTTCCTAGGGGAGCAGGGAAGACCTGAGGAACTCATCAACAGTGGGTCCAGTCCTGTTCAACATCCCTTAATGATCTGGATGGTGGGGCTGAGTGCACCCTCAGGAAGTTTGCTGATGACACAGAGCTGGGAGGAATGGTTAATATGCAGGGGGTCATCCTGCTATTCCAGGGGACCTTGACAGGCTGGAGAAATGGGCTGACAGGAACAGCATGAAGTTTAACCAGGGGAAGGACAGAGTTCTGCACCTTGGGAGGAGCAACATACTGGGAACTTTTACTAAGCAAAATTGGATTCATCTGCCCATGAGCACATCATCAGTTCATCACGACCCAAATATTACCCATTTTGGTAAAAAGACATCTAGATCTACAGAATCACCTTCTAGACTTTTCCACAATGGTCTCACTCCATACACTGCAGCAAAGAGTTTAACATCCAGCACTGCTGGTTTCCTGCATAATTTACAGAGCGACCTCATTCTGAATCTCAGAGGAGCATCCCGTGCCTGGCACAACCCATCTGACCATGCGAGTGAAACTGTCCATCTCAGCAACAGCATCAGCCAGCACAGCACAAACAGCAGGAAAACAGCACCAGCTTGCAGGGGATTTAAGGTGAAATCAGGAACTTGGTTACTACACTTTACAGCATCTCAGGTCACAAAGTTCCTTCTTTAAATTATTATGAGAGAACTCTGATCTCAACCGAGCATGAGAAACCAGAGTCTGTGCTGAATACCTGTGCAAGGTCTTTTGTTCTTACATAAAAGCACTGACACAGACACTTTCTCCTATGATTCCTCAGACCCAATCAACAGCATTTTCTATTCCACAAGTCTGTACCCTGAGGGCCCCATCTCCTTCATCAGCAGGGAAAGTATTTTCAACCCATAGTAGGAACACAATTTCTATTAACTATTTCCAGGCTCTACTTGGCAGCCCTTTATTTAAACAGTGTTAATTCAATCGTGACAGCAATTCTGGGGTGACTGCACATGTGTGATCCAAGTAAGGAAGAATGAAATGAGGTTGCATTTAACAACTTCTCATGGCTCTAAAGAACAGCACAAGCAAGCATGTCCAGCTGTTCTGGTTAAGACAATTTGGTCTTTAACAGATTTCTGTGGTCATCTGCATGTATAGGGTAATAGATGTAAGAAAGGGTTTTTTTAAAAAATCAAGTATTAAATTATATATATATATGTATATATATTTATCTTTTACAAACAGGGACATTTCTTCAGAAAACACCAGAGACAAAAAAATCCCCAAACCACTTTGGGGGTGGCCAAACCCATGTCACCAACAGTACACACAGTCACCTGATTTGATGGAGGAAAGTGTATTAAATGAAGAGAGAGTACACTGTAATGACAGGAGGACATCTGCTAATTCTGGGATCGTGTAGCTGAGGTCAGTGTTTGAAAAATACTTTAATTTTACCTTTTTTTTTTTCCTTTTCTTTGCCAGTGAAAGATGACAATCATATCAGTGTGATAGAATTCCCCTTAGTAATAACAACAAAATCTTGTGACAAGTTGAAAAGGACTCAGAATATATGAATGATGGTCATATAACACAAGTGTGTGTTAACACATGTCCCTCCGTCACATGCTTCATTCTAAAAACTCTGGTTGCTTTTACTGGAAGCCTTCTGGAAAAAGTAGCAGATCATGAAGAGTCTTCCCACTTGAGAAAGTACATTATTTTTAGGTATTTAAACATTTTTTTGGCAAATAACACGTGCCCTTGAGCTTTCCATCTTTTAACAGTCAGAATAACAATCACCCAAATCTCCTACAAGGTAAATACCATGCCAGTCAAAAGTTAATTTCTATATCTTTCAAAACAATCTTATTCTCTGCATTGATGAACTTACGTATATATTTGTGTAAAAAAATCTGTCTCACAGAAAAACTTAAGATCCATGTTAGTATTTCTGTTTTATGATCATAAAATATTGCACTAACTGAAAACTGAAGATTTAGTTAGAATTAATATTATTTAGAATGCACTAAGTGACAAAGAAACTGAGATTTACACAAAAAAGAAAACAGGCAGACTGGCTGTGGAAAAAGGAAGAACTCTAAGAAATATCTACCCTACAAAGTAGGTCATCTAAAGAAAAAAAAAGAAAGTTTAATGTTCCTGAAAGTGAGATAATAGCACTTTTTTTGCAGCAGACGAGTTCAGGAAAAAGTATTTTTACTGTTACATTTATTACATGAAAAGTGGAAGTACTGAGAAGGACCAATTCCATTGTGCAAGGCATAATGGGAATATTTAAGAATGACTCATCTGTGCACATAAAAAGTTTTCTGTTTGAATGGTAGATGTTATTCTGTAGCATAGATTTGAGAAATCTCTGCCTCTCTACAGTGATTTATCACAGTAAAAAGAATACAACACCTCTCAAAACAGAAATTCATGTTTTATCAGTGTCCTGGTAGACAGTAACTGTGATGTCCTGGTTTAAAATAACCAGGAATCAGAAAATTCAAGTGGATATTTCTGTAACATTGGCATACAAATGTCTGTACATGCAGATGGAGTGAGCCAGCTTTAATGATACCATTTTCTGAAAACGGAGACATTTTCTATACAGAAATTCCATTCTTTGACAGAAATAGGGGAGTAAAGTTGAAGCAAAGTGTCATAAGAACATTTTGTGGAAAGCATTGTTTGCTTTCATTGTCTAAAAAAGGTAAAAAGAAAAAAGAAGTCTGTAATAAAAAATAATTTTAAAAAATTTGGGGTTTTTTTGTCTTACACCTGTACAGAAAAATATAAAATATGGCACAATGTTAAACATTTATACAAAAAAACCCCTGAGATCCAGCTTAATTTAACCTGTGCTTTTTTTTTTTTTGGTTTCACTTTAGTCAAAGAGTTTCAAACAATTCAAAATCTTACTCTTTTCTTGTGGGAGTACAATACATTTTTCAGCAGTCACGTAAAACATTTTAAAAATGTATTGAACTTTCTGAAAGTTGATAACTTCTGAGCATAATACATTGTAACACGGTGCAAGAAATAGGCGAAAAAATATTCCCTAAGTTAAAGTCATATCAGCCCACTCTTTCACTATTCCATTTATTTTCCAGCGAAGAAAAACTGGTTTCCTTAGCAGTAACTTTTGGTATTCTCTTGGTTTATCTTTGCTTCTTTTTTTCAACTTGGTTGCTCTTCCTCTTTTTAAGGAGAGAAGTGTGGGGCAAGCCCAACCAAATGATAGGAACCATTTGCCTGTTCACCCTGACAGCAAAGCTCCTTTAAGCACACTTTGCATAAACAGACCTCTAACAGCCTTGCAATTATCAGTAATTTTAATCAACTAAGGGTTAACTCGGAGTAAAAGAAAGCATGGCAGCTAATTAATATGCCAAAGCAGCACTCTCTCTTCTGAAGGAGTTAATGAAGCTTAGGAAGGACACATGTGTGACTTTTGTTGTCCAGGGCTGCACCAGCAGCACAGAGGGGCTGAATTCAGTTAAATAATTGCATGTTAATTATCAGGCTGTCAGCAGCACTTGGATGCCTCTGCCAATGTCCTTTCCTTCCCAGCATCCCACCTCTGCCCTGCACTGCAAACCAGTGGGATTGATGCCTTAAGATCTCTACATATATAGCTTTTAATGTAGCTTTCAGCATCTTGTAGCAATTTTAGGATAGAGCTTTTAATGAAATACTTTTGTACCAAATTCTAAAAGATTGTTTGGTGTTTCTCGTCAAGGTTTTCAATAGATAGAGATTTTTTAGCAAGCTAAAAGGCATCTAGTCTGTAGAGAGTGTACCAGAACAAGATAATCCCAGCACCTTCCTTGATATAACTTTAGTTAAAGCCATTTAGAAGGCCCAGAATCCTTGAATTTGTTCCAAGCAGGACAGAAGTCCTGAGGAAGACAAAGAATGGGAGGAAAGAGTGGTTGTGGAAGACCACCCACCCAATTGGGCCTGAGGAAGGTCCTGGGGACAGACAATTATCAGGCTGGGTGTATCCTATTAGATATGACAATTAGCTAGTATTATTATTTAAAAAAAAAAAAAGCTAACCTATATGCTTGGGCTTATATATTTTGTGCACCTTAAAGAACTTTAATTAAAGACCTGCTCTCTCCCTTACTATATTAAAATTGTCCAGCAAATTTTCTTTGCTTTTAGGCAACAGGATTAGGCAGCTGGTAAATAGTTGAGGATGGGTAACCAAAAAATGAACTCCTGGCATGGCAATGAACAGCAAGGATACAGGATGAACCATCAGGGCTTAATGCTTAAGATCATATAAAAACCATCACCAAAACAAAAAACTCCAAACCAAACCTACTACCAAAAACCCCACCCACACATCACCATCCTCAATGTCTGTGCAGCTCTTAGCAGGCATAAAAGATGCCTAATAAACTTTGAGGCAGCTATTATCTTAGTGCACAAACTGACTGTGACACCTTCAACAGTAACAATAAATAGGT
Source organism: Neopelma chrysocephalum (assembly GCF_003984885.1). Taxonomy (NCBI): domain Eukaryota; kingdom Metazoa; phylum Chordata; class Aves; order Passeriformes; family Pipridae; genus Neopelma; species Neopelma chrysocephalum. The sequence goes on along the minus strand of NW_020897803.1, from coordinate 2,421,249 downwards.
TTATCCACCACAAAGAACACCCTGTCATATCCTCCTCCTCAAAGAAACCTTTTAGTCACACTATGCTTCCATCTGCAAAGAACCAGATCCTGTTGCCTCAGAGAAATTATCCTTCTCACTTTGGTTTTTGGGAAATTAAGACACTGTAAAAAATAATAGAAAAAAAATTCAACAACTTCAAATTACATGACAATTTACAACAAAGTATTTTCCCAAGCCAAAACAAAAATCACATGAAATTCTGTATATAGAGGTAACTTTGGAAGATTAATTTTATAGGTAAAGAATAAATTAACTCTTATTTCTATGGCCATATAAAAATCCAGTTAGTTTTAGGACCACTGAAGAGTCTTTCTAGGTTAGATTATTTAGTTATTTAAGTCTGGTAAGCTTCTCATTTTCATTGCATTGAAAATCCAACATTTTTTCTAAATGGCTGCAAAAAAGAAATAGTTATTCTCCCTCAGCTCAGGGTTCAGTTCTTTTCCCAGGAAGCAAATTAGGCCTATAAAGCTCTAAGTTCTCAAATCCTTGCAGCATCACTACTTTTACGTGGAAAATAATGAAAAAAAGTAAATTAAAAAACCTTCAAGAACTAAACATCAGTTATGGTAAGTTCAAAAAACACACAAAAACCTCTGACAAGCATTCTGCCTTTTCTTACTCAGCATGAGAGGACTCACTTCTTTCCCCCAGAAAACATCATTCACCCTCATTAGTTCACATTTCATATTTTCAGCAGTCAATTCTTTTTCCACAGATCTCTGCCCTTACATTGTGACACCAGGAAAGGGAACCTGCCACATTTCTACTAACAAATACATTACTGAGGACAGGAGGCATTCCCAATACAATTTTCACACTTTAATTAACAGCAGTATTAATTGGTCTTACTAATCATCAACTGAGAAATCCATATTTGCATCATATTGACCCCACTGACAAATTAAAGAGAAATATTCACCAAGACTCACCTCTTTTGGTAGCAAATAAACCTACTATGAACATGTGCACCGAGGAACTTCACTGAGAAACACATCTACCTACAATCAAAAATCTCCTAAATATTCCATTTTATGAGCTAGGACAAAGAACAGCAGAATTCAACTGCTACAAAGCCACAGCTAATAGGAACAGAACAAATTGAAATTTCTCAAAAAAACCCTTTTCTGGGGGCAAAGTGCATACTTGACAAAGAGGTTCCTATGCAGGTAATACTGGCAGCAGCATTTGCTTTAGAAGGTATGTACACTTGCTCAAGAACATCTCTAAAAACACATTAAAAGCAAAGGCTTTCAGCCTTTTTCACAAGGTGTTTTCATGCCATCCAAACTCAGCAAAAAGATAAGGGTGTCTAGAGATAAGTAATATTTTACTAGTACCATACACTCCATGTAACTCATGATGCACATGAGCCTCATCAGGCATTTAGGGAATAAGAAGCTGACTGCAGAAAGTCATTTTAGACTTTTTTAGGGTCCAGTAAGATTTTTATGCCAATCTGACACTTTTTGGGTCCTAAACCAACAGGTAAGACTCAGATAAATTTTAGAGGATTGGAGTCTCAGGGGGCAGTGAAGGAAGATGAAAAGTGTGAAGTGAAAAAATTAGTTTACACAAGAATCATTTCTGAAATTCTGCAAAAGAAATGAGAATGGACACAAGACTGATGCCATTGCTTATGAAGGCAAGATGCCACAGGACACTAGTGGGCAATCTAGGGTTAGGAGAAAATAAAAATAACTTTGTTCTGCCACTTGTGGAACAGGCTATTGAATTATATCTGAGCCATTAAATTCAGTAACACTGAAAAAACAGCCTGAGCTTCATTACATTTTAAGCCATTTTAAGGAAGTACAGCTGAGTGAAGAACAGAGCTGGCATTAGCATTTTGCAACATGTGGCAAGGCTTTCAAGAAGGTCAAAAACTTACATAAACTTTGTGATTATACTCAGCTTGAACAACTTACAAAAGCTCACAACCTATTTTTTCATTATCTTGCTCCTTCTAGTTTTAAGAAAGGCATTCTTCCAGTGCTCCCATCACCATAATTTAAAAATTACTGCACTATCAGCTACCACCTTCACCTACCAAAATCACTACCCTCTCCCCACATTCCATGGAACATCAAGTGAGAAGCACAGATAAGTCAAGATGCTGAGTTTTCCCTACAGGTCAAAAGATCCTGACAGTGTAGAAAACAAATCAATGGTGGGCTGACTCCAGAGCTGCAAACTCTTGACTGAAAAGCTCATAACACCTATTAAAAGGAACCAGCCCCACCAGATCTTCAAAAAGACAAGACTGCAGAAAATAACATCATTTCCTCTCATTTTTCACAAAGCCACTGAAACGTCAACCAACTGGATGCTCTTTGAGACACGGAAATGTAACTCTGCTCCGCTGTGCACACACATTATGATACCACCTAATTAGGTGATTGTATATCTTCTTTCCCACAGGACCTCTGTGTTCAAGAAGAGTGGGAAAATCTGATGAATAGCAAGATCTGCTCCGGATTCAGATACTTCTGGAGAGGGACAGTTTTACAGGGCAACCAAAAGTTGTATTCCAGCTTTTGACCACGGGTCAAGGGTCCCCTGGGTTTTGTACAGTGGAATGGAGGATCTATTTAGGTATATCTTAGGATGCCTGTTGAGTAAAAATGACCTTTACTAGTTAGACATTGTGCCTCTGAGTGTACAGGTTGAATGGTGCACATTCAGTGAGTCAGCATTTAATACTTGGGCCCCCTTTTGGTTTTTAAGTTTCTGAACTGATCAAATAAAGACTGAACATACAGTTATTCACAATATTTTCTCTCTTCCTCCTCCCCCCACATTAAGATTAGGCAGCAGATTCAGAGACCACTGAGATTAAAGAACAAGCAAGGAAACAAAAAAACTTCCGTAATTTTAGGCAATTTGGACATGGCCCTGAGAGAACTGTACAGGAAAAATATCTGATGATTCAAACGTATTATCAGAACTTCTCCTAGGAGCAGGGATTTTGCTTAGATAGGCTAAAAACTTCTCTAGATCCATACTCAGCCAAAGGTATCTTGTTACATCTCAAAACTCAGATACCACAACATTAGAGTTTAGTTGCACTACCCAAACAGCTGTAAGTTTTATGAGCAATGTTAGGATTCACACCGGGAAAATCACTAGAAAAACAATTATATACAGAAGCAGATGGTTAAAGACTAACTAAAAATTGGAAGACTTACTAAACACATCCTATTTGAGTTTAAGGTCCAGTCAAATGCACGTCACCAAGGAACTCCTTTAAAAGACAATGCATCCAACAAGCTGCAAAATTTAAATCCTCAATTTTAAGAATTTTACCTGAAAATCAGAGATGAAAGTGAATAAACAGCTCAGCTGTCTCGGTTTCTCAGCTCTTCCATCAAATGTATACCTTGCATTTCAGCCTGAAAAATCTTTCTTTACAGCCACATGTGTTGCAGAGAACTTTACTCCTAATGTTATAATTTCAAGGCAATAAGTAGCTGCCAAATAATCTCTGCATTGAGAGACTGCTGGTCACAGCTCAATTAATTGAGTCACTGACCTGAGCAGTGCCTTAATCAATGTTTTAATCAATTTTTTATGAACAAATTCAAAACTACTAAACACTTCTTTCACTGGTCCAACAAGATAGAAATGTGCTAACTTGGTGTAGAAGCCCAGAAGACAAGGGCATTCTAATTGAAATGACTTGTTTCCCCTCTTCATTAAAAACTCCTAATTTAAAAAGAGCCTCATGTTCACCTGCATCTAAACCCATGTAAAGTGAATTACACAGATGAAAAACTGAGCATTCAAGCCAGAGAAAGAAACAAACACCCCTGAAGACTTCAGAGGCATTTTTAACTGAGTTGTAATACAGGAATCCAAACAGCATCTTACTGTGTCTGCTTTTGCTTTGCCGTAAATAATGACACACAGCTGTATTTACACTGCTGAATATTTAGGTAAAATGTGTCTGCAACCTGTGTAAGGTAAGCAATGCATTTTTGCTGTTGTAACATTAACTTTTGGCTTTTCTGACCTGTGCGTTCAAAATGTTCCTTGCCTTAACACCCCCTTCATTTTCTCTGCCCTGAATAGTTGCACACACAGTGTGCAGACCTGTTTCATGTTCCCAATGCTAGAATTCCAAGCTGCACTTTGATCATGGCCCAATGAGTGGTAATTTTCTATGTTGAACATGTCAGTCTGGAAAAAAAAAGAAGAGGAAAAAAAAAGAACAAACTGTTCCCAGTCTCTGAAATTTAAAAACAAAAAATCCACAGTTCCCAAAGTTATCTGCTTCTTATCAAGATCTGTGTTTGGCACCAGATGCATTTGATTCATTCATCATTGTCAGTGCACTCACATACTAATTATTTCAAATTGTTTCCTTGGGCAGAGGTCTAGGACAAATGCAGGCAAGCCAAAAATAGCAGTTATGAATAATTATGCATAATTTACCTCAAGGCCTGGGCCAGGCTATCATTAAAACTTCTTCTTTCCACCTGTGATCCCAGCTAATTGTGGACTTTAAATTAGTTCAAGATTACTTTTTCTTTTTTTTTTTTAATACGATGCCAACATTTAACCTTCCCATTAGAAGTTTTCTGATGCTTTAAAAATTTCCAGTGAAATGTCAACAAGGTTCCTTCTTTTTTAACCATGCCTTTGTATTTCCCAGCCTGACAACAAAGTTTGCTAACAGGAAAAACTTCAGAGACAAGGTCAGCACACGCAGCCTCACGTTAAGGCTGCCAAACAAGGTTCTCAGAAAAGCACAGTTCCTCTCCCTCAACCTCAAAGTTCTGATGCTCCAAAACTAAAGCTGGTTTAGTCCCTTAAACTTTCCCTATTAAAGTTCTGACTCCTTCTGGAGACAAGAAGAGAACTTTCCCAATGCTGACATTTCAAACAACAACAAAACCAAAATTTATAAAACACTTGCTCCTCTAAACTCAGAAGTATCTGTTTAATTCTACAGACAGCAACTCATTAATTCCAATGGGATCCAAAGGGGTGAGTAATGAAGGTGTAGATGGTTTTGCAGAACTGGAGCCTTATTCCATTAGTTGTAATGAATGTACCTCCTATGTTGTTGTGCTGCTTTAACTCTTTAAATTCCAGCTTTGAAATAAAAACTGATGAAAAAAAAGGAAAACCCACCCTGAAGATTTCCAGGAGAAGAAACATATACCTCCAAAAAAGCAAGTGTATGTACTACTGATAATTCCTAAATACTCTCCAGTTTGGGAACACAGTACAAGCTTCACTTTTGAGACAACAGAAAATATGTAACAGTAGCCAGAGCTATTAATGCACAAATTATAAGCATTGCTTACTCAGAAAAAAACCATCTACGAATTCCTCCATTCGGGCTCTCAAACATCAGACCTCACAGGGACAAAAAATACTTCACTGTTCAGTTAACAGTGCAAGTCATGCAGGAACCAGACCAGCTAAGTTGTGAAGCCTTGGGAGCCAAGGGTATGTTTATGTACTTCCCTTATTCAAGATAACAAAAAATATCAGAGCAGATATTTAAAAAAAAAAAGTTAGATTCAGTAACAAAATGAACAAAATGTAAGACATTATTAAAAAGAAAACACACACACAGGAAAAGATGAATTCAAGCTGTCTTCTGGATAGCTACTTAAAACATTAATCACAAAATAGCTCTTCTAATAAATTCAGATATTCCTAAAATATTAATGAAGTTTACATGGTATGACCAGTTCTAAAGCTGACACACAATTCTGCATCATCTACAGACTTTTGACAGGAGACAAAGCAAACTAACATGTTCTAAGTTGGCCCTTACTAAGTTTCACAAACATGATAAGAAAAAAACCCAAAGATTGCAGTTCAATTCCTTTAAAAATAGAAAAAAACCAAAAATGAATTCATTAAACACTTGCTCCTCCAAATTCAGATGTATCTGTTTAATTCTACAGACAGCACACTCATTAATTGCAGGGGGATCCAAAGGGGTGAGTGATGAAGGTGTAGATGATCTCCCAGAACTCTGGGTGCTCTGGCATCCCCACCTGACTTACAGAGAGAGCTGCACTGGCTGTCTTTGCACCACATTATTCTGTGTTAGGGCATCTCCTGCTGAACTGCATGGGACAAACTGCCTGTATCTGTGCCTTCAGACAAAGTCAACTGAAAAAAGGTGGGAATGCTGGAAAATGGATACAGAAAAGGGAAGAATGCAAATTCATTTCCTCTATTGGATATCCTCGTGGCTGCCATGTCATTCAAGAGTCTTGTGATTGTAGTTGATCCAGCTTGTTTCACGCTGCAGGTCTAAAGTGATTATTATCAAAATATTTCATATGTTCAGGGACTTTCATTTACATGTCTTGCCAATGTGCCCAGATCATGGAACCCCTGCAATTTTACACAACAAATTTTGTTGTGGAGAGACCTGGCAGTCATGTCTCATCTCAGTTCTGTGTCAGACTTTGTTGTGGCTGATTTACTACTATGGATCTTATACTGCTGAATTTATTTACCAATCTACTTGTGTTTGCTATAAGGAGCAAGGAAGAGCTTTACAACTTGGAGAATACATCTCTCTCGAATAGGTATCTCCAGGTCCTTCAAGACTGAATTAATACAACCATAGGGGACTAAGTTTTGGAAATCAAATGACCTTTTCAACTTTTATTTTCTACAAGGAGAAGACAAAGGCATTAAACTCATCTCTCAGCTCTTTTCCATCCATCACACACACCTTCAATGTGAGGTATAGACTGTTAAATGCTCCTCAAAGCAGAAGGATTTTTATTATGAACATCTTGTCATAAGCAAAGTTTTCCCAATCACTAAAACTAACAGGTAGTATAAATACCAGTGATCACAGTTCTTCTTTCCTGACATCACACATGAAATTGTAAATTGATATATGCACAGAGAAATTCGTGTCTCAGCTGTATATGCAACAGAAGAATTAATATCAGTCTTTAAAAATCATGAAATGGAATTTAGAAACATCTGCATGCTAATCACTGAAACAATAAAAAAATGGAAGGTGTTTAGAATAAAACAACTTTGTTTTCTATTTGTCACGTTGTTTTTTTAAAGTGGCAAATGAAAAGATACAATTTTCATAAAATGGAAGTATTACAAGTTCAGTTACACAGCAACCAGTTTATGTTGAAATCAGTTGTTTAAATCTTGTACTGGCTTAATTTGCTTTTTTATGGAGAATCACATTTTTTAAATTGCAGGGTTAAGACTATAGTTATTACTTTAAAATATTTATGAAAAAGACTCATGAAATTTCCTGTTGTTCTCTAATTCAAATATGCTGGAGTCATAGATAATCAAATTGCAAAGGCCCAAACTTAGAAGGGTTCTTATGTACCCAGAACAAGGAGGATTTCCTTAGATTATATCAAAATATGAAACAGCTATTTTCCCTTCAAGTCATAAACAGTGCCTGGCATTCCTGCTTACTGTATAAATCAAATATTAAACAAATCAAATATAAATCCCTCTTTTACTATCGCCATATTTCTAATTTACCACAGCTCAGTGTAATTTCAGTTTTGTGTACAAATTGAATCCAAGCAATTATGAAATAATTAATAAAATATTATTTTAAAAAAAGTACTATGGGTTTTTTTAAGCACTTTATATGATCCACTGCATTCATTCAAGCAGTCCCTTTGCAACCACTGTTAATTCACACATTCACATTCTCATAGTCATTTGACTTTTTCTTCATTGTGGATCATCTCTTATTATGGAGAAAAACTTTCTAGATTCCTTCAAATCATAATTATCAGTTCAAACCTAGGGGACTGACTAGTGACTTTGTTTTTCACTATTAGAAACACTTTGTCAGTTCAACATTGACAAAGAAACCAAAGAAAAAATGGAAATCAGGTAGACTGATACAAGAAATTGGAGTTAGAGAGCTACATATTTTCACTAAACAAAGCAAAACCAAAATTATCATATGACAGCCATTTAAAGGAATACAAAAGGACTTACTTTGTGTGATTCACCAGGGTAAAATTCATAAAGCACTCATTAAAAAAAAAATCCCATTAAGAAACAAGACACTGATTATCAGCAAATAATTCATAAGAGCAAGAGATATAAAGCTGGTCGAGAAAAGATCTCCCAAAGGACCCCCATTAGCTGGAGTTCTAAAATTAGGCTGTACAACATATAAGAACATGTACTTCAGGGATCCAACCTGTTCATCCAGGGGATAGAAAAGTGGTTTACTTTCCCATTTTATTTTGCTTCTTGGTGTGGAACCTGGTTAGAAGGTCTAAAATGAGGCAGGTACTGAGAAGAAAGCCAAGCAGGAAGACCACCTGCATTCCTTGAAAGAACAAAGTGGCTTAAGTTGAAACAAATAGCTTGTTCCAGCATACTTACATATTGGTTGCTAAACAGAACAAGCAAAAACAGCACAATCTTTTTTCTTGCAGCTACATTCCACAAATTCCCTATGAAAAAGCTAAAAAACAACCAAATACCATGAAGTGCACCTTCTGACCACAGTTTTAGTGATCTATTAGCTTCTTTCCAAAAATAACCCCAGTAAGATTTAAGTAGCTGAGGTAAACTATTGAATATGTAAATACTAATGAGATTTCCACTAATCTCACACATTTTGCTCCAGTAGCTCTATGACTAATAAGATGGAACTAGTAGAGATCAGTCCTTCAGAGAATGGATTTGACTCTTGTTTCCATTCTCTGCTCCTGAGGTGGGGGTCTACAGTGCTGGAGTGTGGGAGACCAGGAGAAGTGTGCTGTACAGGATTGTGTCTACGAGCAATGGAAGGCAAATATAGAAATCTGCGAGGAAATTCTTGGAACACCAAAAGAATGCACCTTTTCTACCTTTGTTTCAGGAGTTGGATTGTTAAAGCACTTTATATTTATCAGTAATGTTGATGTTGAATGTTTGGAATATTATTGCCTTATAATATCCCTTTGATTGTCAGTTAACCACATGTCCCTCATTGTTTGGTACCTCAATTCGCGCCTTTGTTTGCGATTGGATCAAAAATGCCACATTGCAGTATCTGATTCATTAGTAATCTCTTGTTTAAATATCTCCGCCCTTATTCTCCCTCCATTGGTTTGTATTTGCATGCTCCTCCCAGACTCCTCCCCTTTTTTCCAGTATCTTCTCTCCGGACCCTATTTAAGTCTGATTCTCCTCTCAATAAAGGACCATTTTTGCCTCTACTCTGAAGTGGTCGAACCCTCTTTCCTAACGGGTTGCGTCATTGGAGTATCCATTTATGGCCTCAGTTCTTCTAACTAGTTTTATTTTATATATTTTATGTATTGGGTAGCAGGAAAGAGATGCAAAAATAAGTTGAAGACATATTCTATGCTGTTGCTTTCTACAGCAGTGTTGAAATACAACTTTGCTGCTTGAAGCACCAGCCACACACTCCCATTTTTAGGAACAGGGAGGTGAAATATCTTGCTGGTGATCCAAGAACAGCAAGTCTTGTAACCCACACACTTCAGCAGCAGCATGGTAAGGCACAGTGTTTCCTTCTCTTCTTTATTTACCAACCACATTTCTCACAGCTATAAAGCTATTGGGGTAGAGGGCGTAAGGAATGAGCTTTTCTACTGGTCTCTGAAAGATTTCCTCTGTTTCTGATCCACCTGTTCCTTTTCATCCCGAGCCATTTCTTATAGGTCTCACAGCACTCATTTTTAGTACTAGAGTTACCTACAAGTATTTCACTCTTATTTTATTACATCCAGAAATTGTTTAGAAACTAACGAAATCTTACCATAAAACAAATTAGTATAATAAACTATACTGCAAACTCCACTGTAATGTCACAGTCATCTTAAATAAATTTCTGTCAGTAAATTTCATCAAAATAAAAATATTTATTTTTCCAACTAGGATGGCACCAATGTTGTGGAATTATTTTTTCATCCAGATGCCTCTACTTTTTTCTCCAGACAATGCTGCTCTCAAGAAGCTTTACTTCATGTCTCTTCCACGCTACATCCTCAAATTATTTGTCACAAAACATCTGCTTTGAGTAAATCAGTATTTACAGGGGAAAAAAAAAGATAAAATCCTATTCATTGCATTTGCACAAGGAGGCTAAAAACCACAGGACAATGAAGTATCAGGTATTTATGACAAAGTGGAACAAATTCAGAGATACTGTGAACTGTGGTGTCGATTACATATAGAGAAACACATAATTCACGGTGAAAAAGACTGGCTGGTGCTAAGAAACAAAAAGGCAGATTATCCCCCCCCTGCCCGGCTGTTTTATTTCATAATAGGAGAACAGACTGAAATTCACTTTTCAGGAATGCCAGGAAAAATGTATATTGCACTGCTGCCTCTATCAACCATGGTCCAGAGACAAAGGTACCCACAGGCTGCCTTAGGAGAGGACTAAGGGAGTTATCTCAGCCTTCCTGGGCACTGTGCAGGAAGCACAGAGAGCAGGAGAACTCTGGGGAAAGGGACAAAGGCCCATCTATCACTCAAATGCAAAATTTGTCAGTGTTTGACCTTCAACTGTTTGGAGGTTTTTATCTGCAAGCTAATTTTCCATTTTCATTTTTCCACATCTATGCTGCAGTTCCTGAGTACAGTAAATCTCCCCTTTTTTTTTTATATATAATCTCTTTTAATATCCTGTGCTCTCTTATCGCACTGCAGTCCTCCCCTGTAATATATTGTCCATAAATTTTTCAAATGATATGAACTTTAACAGCTATGGATGTGATTGAAATACAATGGTAACTATTTTGTTCCTAAAAAAAAAATATTCTATGGAGGTTCATGTTCGGCCTTTACACTGAAGTCACATCTGAGTCATGAAAATTTAAGAATGGAAGAAAATTATTTGAGTCTCAAACTCAAGGCCATAAAAGGCACAACATCAAAGATGATTCTTTTTCTGATTTTCTCTGATTTATGATATACATTTATTTGTCCATGAAATGAGATGCACAAGCACTCTAAGTCAAATACACGTAATTAAAATGCTAAAACTCAAAAATGTGATGTCTCATTGTTACAGCTGATAAATGTTATCAGCCATAAACATATCGGGGCAGGGCCTATAGATCATATATTACAAATAGAAATTAAAAATAAATATGGTTTTGTTGAGGAACCCAAAGTTTATATTTAAAAATATTTATAAAGGGCCAACAGTCCTCAATCCTCCATGATGAAATGCTTTCTAAATGATAAAATTCTTTCTAAAATGATCCCACTCACCTGCTGAAATGTTTCAGTTTTGCTGCTTTTTTCAGCTTTTTGCTCAGATAATTCCACCAAACTCAAACACTGGTATTTGCTGAACTGAAATTCTATCTTGAGTCCAAATCCAGCTACACTTCCACCTACTAAAGAAACGTGATGTCTTTTGAAAATTGCAACTTATTTTTCAAGTGCCATAGTATTCCACTCTATGCAAATTCCACTCTATGCAAATTCCACTCTATGCAATGCAGACTAATGGTCACAATTTGTCACAAAAATTCAAATACTTGGATTTTGCTGCAAGCTATGCTTTTGACAGCTCTTTGGAGGGGCCTAATGATAGAGTTTTCACAAAACTTTTCTGCAACTGTAGGTCCAATACCCTATTAAACTGAGTTAATGATTCCAGAGAAGCACTCCTTGAACAGTGGTTTTACTAGTTAAGCAACAAAATTTCCTTCCTGAAGCTCTTTACTGGCACCCCATTTCCTATTTACAAAGACCACCACAGTAAAACACTATCTTGCAGTTTAGAATGTGTCACATTAACAGGAGATTAAAGAACTTCTGCTCAAAAATACCTTACAGAAAACCTGAAAATCAAGTCCAGGGAGCAAAGCACCAACAGAAGACTCTTTATATTTTTGAGATATGCTTAATGATATGGTAAAAAAAAAATCACAATTCAAAGTTTAAAATCTCAGGTGAGAACCCCACACCTCAGTAACCTCACTTCTTTTACCATTTGTTTAAATTTTAACTCTTATTTTATACTCCAGCAACTGGTACAAATCATGGTCAGGAAACAGAAAATTACTTTCTCATTAAAAATTATTTTCCTATTCACTTTCTCATACCCCCCAAAACAACCCACTACAAACCCTTAGTGTTTTTGCCAGCCACTGGCTGGCATTTTCTTTCTCCTTTTTTAAAATTTTTTTTCCCCAAAGAAAACATTGAGACATACAGCAACTATGCAACCAACAAATTTTCTCTCATTATTTATCACTAAATAACAAAGATGACTAATTTCATTTCAGAAACAGCAATACTTAATACTTACCAATTATGTTGCTATGCCTTTTAAAAAAAGGGAAGGAAAGGGAAGATGGTTCTTAGTTGTAAGAATAATCAAACCTTGTAAAATTGGCCTAATATATATTAGTATCAAAACACCAGCAAATCTTCATTACATTAGGATTCTAGTTGTTACTGCAATTTTACCCACTTATATTTAGTCGTTGTCTGGGAAGAAAATATAATTTCATGAGCAATAAAAAAAGCATTTATTCTGCTAATATAGTGATATAACCACAAGCTACAGGAGCTATTGCTCTGAAATCAGCATACTAATGCTACAGCAAAAAGTAGTAAAATTGAGATCGGATTTGCGCCCCAAAAAATCCATAGTAATATTTAAATCAACAAAGAAAAAGAAAAAAAAAATCACCAAAGCACACACACATCCAAACTCTTCAGCCACAATGATTACAGCTGCTATTGAAATTGTGCCACAGACCCAGAAAAGCTCATTGCAAATGAGCTGTCAGTCACAGGCACATTCTGTTCTCATGACTTACATATCACGAATGCTTTGAACTCAAGAAAGGTCAATAAAACTATTTCCATACACCAACCTTTAGTAAGACCAAAAACTAAATAAAAACTATTCTGTAATATATGCAACCAAATCAGACTAGAAATGCTAAATTGCTATTACGTGTCACCATAATTCTTCTTTCCCTCCAGAAATACTGAGATGCATTACTACATCTTACTATTGGAAATCAGGATTTGATCAGGCTTGTGATATGGAACATCACTCACTGTCTATTCAAATTAAGTTGCCAAGATCAGAAATACTGTGACTCTAGGCTTGACAAAATTGATTTTTTTTTTCATATTGCACACAATATTCCTACATCTCCCTTGAAACTGTTGTCTGAAATAACACCTGCTATGTCTAGTATGAAAGTCTAACCATTAAATGATTTTGTATAACGTGTGACTGCTTTTCTTTACACTTCTGACAGATACTATTGTGGGGTTTTTTCTATTTCTCTGTGAAAGTGGTATTTGAGAGATATTTATACGACTACTACTTGCGGCCAGCTCTTAAAGCAGATGTGAATGGATCAGAGGAATACCCAAAAGCTCTGAATAATACCTACAACAGTTTTGCTATGCCAACAAGCACCAAAAGCCTGAAGTAATATCATGAAAATACTGAGATAGACATGAACACTGTAATAATGTCTAAATGCCTTATGAGTTCCAAAGTTTATACAATAAATCATACCTATGTAGTTTGATGACTTTTCAAAGAAACTATTGGAAACTATTCAGAGCTGTGGAATAAAGGCAATAGAGCAAAGGGACACAGATTAAAGAACACAGAGCAAGTAAAATGGTCCAAGGTAGGGGGATTTATCACCTAGACTTTAACTCTGCATACCTGTTATAACTTTTCCACATAGAGTCACTCATTAACTCTTATTTTTTATGAATAATTCAGAAGCAAGACATTTAATGAAGACTTAATTCCTTCAAGATAAGTTTGGAGGAAAGTGGTAAAGGCAAAATCATCCAATGTCAGTGAAACCAAATGAGTTGCTCAAAACAGGAGAGCAAGGTCAGAATATTCAGCTCTTCATATTAATAAAAAAGTAGTAAGTAGAGTAATAAGGAATAACCTTTAGTTTTAGAGCAAAAAGAAAGCATTTAAATTCTGGAAAGCAGCTATCACGTTGCATGTTGTCAATACATTGCAGTACAAGATCAATGACTATCAAATTCATTTCATATTCACTTTTGTACCATAAATCATAAAGAACTTGATATCAACACAATGATCTCGTCTACAGCCCTCATTTGAATTAAACTGAATTCTTTTAATACTTACTGCTTTCTTTAGGAATGGCAAGTCTTTGGTTTGTAGTTGGTTTTTTTTTTTTAATTTCCAGTAAAATAAAAGTCTCATTTCCATGACTTGACAGTGCTTCCCTCAGTTGACATACATTGCATTTGGCTACTCTATATGCTAGCACACTGCTTAGCAACAGAAGTTCTGGTTCAATAAATATAAGTTTATTTTAGAAGATTCTCCTAAAATTAAATTTTTAAAAAAATACCAACTTGTTCGCTAAATGAAAAGACAAGATTGTTATGTCTGATTTCAATGATAAAAAACCCTTGAACTGTCAAGACCTAATTCAGCTCACAGACAACAACTATGTACTGTAAGGCTATGAAATTTGTTTATACACAGAAAAGGCTAAATACAATATTAAGTGTATGTAATTTTGCAGAGTTTTTTTGTTTTTCAACTTCTTTTTCAGGCAAGAGTCAGTGTGTCCATGGCTATAAAGCCACCTGCATTTGTGTGACCTTCACAGGAAAAAAAGACCACACAGAGTTTCTACTGTGTCCATAAAATTGCAGGCAAAGAACTATTAGAAATTTGCTTTATACTGTAATATCTTTGACCAAGATTCTGTATTCATTCTACTCATTTAGGTATCTGATGAACTGGGGAAAAAGAGACTTAAAAAAAAAAAAGAGAAAGAAAAGGAAAAAAAAGAAAGAATTTCCAGCAGCAAAAAGTGTCTTGGAATAGCAGAGAGTTCTCATAGCTGTTGGTTCTTTATTTACTGTCTTCATTGACCAACAGAGACACAACAGACTTGAAGATACAGAGCAATGTCAACTGGTTTAAATCCACGGGTAAACTTTCAAAACAGGCAAAAAAATTCAATCTGTAAACCATGCGTGTTTCTTTCTTAGTTTACAGCTTATTCATACATAGTTATGGATTTTAAAGATTGTGTCCTTCATTCTTCTTTTTTCTCCTTCCTGAATTTCTTCTCTTTGGCTCTTCTCTTTAGTTCCATCTCCTTTTGCACAACATTTGTTGTAGATGCCTGTTATATTGTTATCTCCTGTTTTCCCCAATATCCCTGATCCTCTCAGTGCACAAAATGCCAAATGTCACCAAAAAAAGCCAATACTAAACCATTCCCAGTGTCAGCACAGTATCATCTTTCTTGCATTATTCTTGTTTTACACATTTTTAGAGATTTGTGGACATTGAAACAATTCTTTAACCTAATTTTAGGTTTATGCAAACTTCACATTAATTAAATTATTCTGGGTTATGTCTAAGATTCTTCACTTTTTTTTGTTTTTTATTTGTCCATTCCCTCTCAGATAATACAATGTCTTTATAATTTATTTTGACCTTTTGGCATTCTTACTTTATTATCATTTTAATAATGCCATTAGCCATTCTATAACCTTTCCAGTTGCCTAGTATTCTCTATACATTGCTCACACCAGCCACCAGTGATTACTAATTGCACTTCTGTATTCATTCTGTCTTCACAACAAAGGCATTTATAGCCATGTTGAACCAATGATTCCTCCTCAGACACTCACTTAACCTCTGTCCTTTCCAGCCATGACTTTCTCCCACTCAATGTCTGGCACAAAATGTGGTGCCAAAATGTAACAGTTTATATTCATTTTGGTTCATCACACTTACAAAACACTATTCACATTTAGGATGACAGAGGTAGGAAAAGAAACCTCACAACCCCCCTACATTAAGTAGTCTCTTTGTTATGTTCAGTGCAGGGGCATTACTTATATGAAGTCATGTTTTGCTCTTAGTTACATTGTAAATTCAACACAATTCCTATAACTAACATGGGTTCACAGGCAGGTTAACAACTTCAACACACTCTGCACCCAAGAGTTCTGTCCAGCCTTCAGTTTGCCCAGAGTTAGACTCGCTGGAATAAAAGGGATTTTGACTCTGGTTAAGAATTAAGTTTAGGAAATTTATCAGGATGCCTTCCAGGCATCCTTTACATTATTCTTCTTCTGTTTGTCTACATAAACCTTTTCAACTGCTGCACATTGTTAAAAGCATTCAGTAACTATGGCAGCTGTGGTCTGGGTTCTGAGAGACCACCTAACATGGCCCTGTCACCTGGCATATGTAAGACAAAAGGGTTTGCATCATGTATATATTAAGAAGCAGTTGGTTACTTCCCATCCTCACCTCCAATGTTTTACTCCTGGATCCCTGTCTTCAATATCTTTAATAGCAGATATTGCACAAGTTGATGCTTTTGCATAATTTTCAAATACTCTTAATACTCAATGCAATTCTTTACCAGGCTGCAGAATCACATTTCAGTGGAAAACACAGCGAGTATGAACATACCTAACGTGCTTCTTTCAAACACAGAATCACATGCTTGAGATTTTCTAAAGGACTCAAATAGCTAGAAATACAAACATTGGCTTTCAAACATAAATATATATTTCTAAGGCTTTTTTTCCCCTTAATTCTATTGATGTATTAGGGCTTTATGCAGTAAAACAGAGATGTACATCCTCTGTGGGGTCATACTGAGTAAGTTTGAGACCTGTGGTTGAGTCCTGGCTCCCTCCAGTTAAATGTGGCTGAAATCAGAAAGTCTGCAGAAGTTACTAGGGATGGCCAAAAAAACCTCAGGATTTATATCAGGATTATTTAAACCTATTTCCCTAATGGAACAAGTTAAACATGGCAGGATTCAATTCTAATATTGTAACTGTGTAAATGGACATTTTTTCTTTAAATTATAATAATGTTTTTCATATATCCTGCAAACTCCTCCCATACAGTTGGTAGAATCTTGCTGTAGGTAACAAGAGGAAACAACTGCACCAAAGCACTCACTGGCAAGAAACACAAACAGGAAAACCAGTCTGTTCTTCCTACAGTGGTGAAAAAGGGAAATTCAGCAGTAAAAGGTAAGCTGAATGGAATGCTTGCAGTTTTGTTTTTCTCTTCTCCTCCCTTTTTTCGGTTTTATAAACACATTTTTATTTAAAAAGCAGGAAAAAAAACCCCAAACCCAGAAATTATAAGCAGATTGTTTCTTGTCCATTTCCTAGGTCTTTCCTGGATGAGTACCCTTTGCTGAATTTGAACAGAAAAACAAAAGAAAAAACTTGAAAGGTTTTAATTAAAAGTCTCTGTTTTACTGCAGAATGCAAAAGGAAGATTTGAATGCATATCTTTAAAATCAGTTTTTCTAAGCCAGGCATAGCCAGAGAAATAAAGCAGTGCTCTAGTTACTAAATGAACCTGATTCCTAAATAAAACACATTGCAAGTGGCCACGCCAAAACCTGTTTACATTTGGTCACAGCACTGCCTTTAACTCAACTACTAAACCAGGTTAAACAAACCTACATCACATTTGACCGGTGTTTGTAAATACCTCTAACATGCACCACTTCAAATGCATATGGTTTAAAAAAGGTCTCTTCCAAACATGTCAGAAACAATTAAATATACATTTTATATTTAACATAAAATGGGATGGCAGACATAATCCAGTACATCAGTCCCTACAGGAGTCCAAGGGCATACCTTTAGTTCAGAAACTTCCTTGCTCCACTGTTGAATTCTCTTTGCTTTTAAAAGGACGTAAGCACAGATAATTATATGCTTAATGCGAATTATATACTTAATAATAGATTAGATTACTCTTTTACACCTTCTATATGGAGACCTGCCATTCTTCATGTTAAAACACAACTCTGAGTCAAGTAAAACTTTACTTTCTTTGCTCTGTCTTCAAAGTCACTGCACTTATTTAACACAAATTGCAGACCTTTCACTTTGTGTCTCTTATTAATAGCAGTTTAACCTAATAAATTAGCTCCATGAGCTTAATGCTGCCCTCCACCTTCTAAATCAAGACATTGCACTAGTGCAGTCACATGCAACAACTGAATTTTCAAAATGCAGCATGTTACTTCCCTAAAATCCTAAGAACACCATCATTCAACATTTACTATTTGCAAAATGTTCTCTATTCTCTCAGTTTCTGCTCACAACAGTTTCTTTATCAACACTTTAAAATAAACATCCAAAATTTTTCAGGAAGTCAGAGGTGGAGCAGCCCAAAATTCACCCTCCACAGGTGAATACAGGTGCTACAGCCCAAGACAGACAATGCATGGCTTTCTCTTAAAACACTACAGAAATTAAACATTTGGCAGTGCTGATGTTCAGTAAAGGGTTTGTTCCCAGATTGGTAACTGTTGCCTGCCCATCCAATCCCATCCTCTGTGCTCCAAAACCTCTCTTGAGTCACATGTGTACTCTGCCTTCAGTTAGTTCCAAGTCTACAAGAGAGCAACAATTTAGGAGTCCTCTGGTTCTGGCATATCAGTCACATAGCAGAGGGAAAGTTTCCACCTGAGCTGCACGTTTATTTTGTGCATTACTTCACCACCCCTGCCTGTCCTTCATCCACATGGTACTTTTCTACTGCTCTGATTAACGTTCACCCTCTGGATGTTTTCATTGTAAGAAGATGTTCTAATCTGAAAACCATTTACTTCTGAATACACACTGCTGAATTACAGTGCCGTCAGGAGAAGTGCAGCTCAGCTTCTCCTCTAAACATTTCTTCAGGCTAAAACACTTCCTTGTAAATGCTCTGCACTTCAAACATTTATTACCAGGTTTCGGAGTAAAATTAAATTACCATCATGGATACATTATGTTGATTAATCAAGTGTCACAAAAATATTAGTGAAAGTTAAACAGGTAACACAAGGATACCAGGGAACATAAACCCTCAAGTTCCAGTAGTGATGTTTGCTTTGCCAGGTTACACATCCCATAAGTTTGATGGAATGCATTGCACATTATGTATCAAACTACACAGTCAGGAAGAAAATTAACTTCTGAGGCCCTGGTGGGGACTTTAATTTTTCATTAACATTAAGTGAACAGTGGAAAAGTGAGAATCCTATTTGCTTGAACTTCTAGTGTTTACAGAGGTTCATGAAGACAGAGTTTTGAACAGGTGACAGCCACAAATGTCACTGAATCAGTCTCTGAAATATGAATAAAGGAATATTTATTTCCCTTTAACTCCAGGGAAGCCAGGAGTTAACCCAAGCTCTCTCCCTCTCAAAGAAGCCAAAGGGTCCTGTCTTTTCTCTGGAACATGAAGGTTGTTGTGGCATCTTTATTCCCTACTGTCACATGGGAAAGAAGCTCCAAGTCTTCCAGATGGAAGGCAGCAGAAATAGCTTCATAAGCAATTTAAATCCAGGTTGCTTTCTGTAGATTTTCATCTTGATTCTGTACTCGCCCTCACACCTGACATCTCTCCACATAGACTTGAATGTTAAATGTCATTATACCCAGAGTTCTCACCTTCAGTTCAGCTGCCATTATTTCCATAGCTCTCTTTTTTTGTGTCCTATTCGCCCACAGGAAACATGTTTGATTTTTTTAACCAACAAAATCCCCACAAACAAGCAAAAACCCCAAACAAAACCAAAAACACAAACAACTAAACAAACTCCAAAACACTCAATTTCAAAAAGCACTCCTGTTACTGAATCTTAAACAAATAAAGTCTCTCCTCTAAGCAGAAAATACAAGCTTAAGTTTTTTTGCTATAATGGAAGACGCTCTTAAGATTGGAAAAGGCCTTGAAAACATTTAGATTTTGGACAAACATGTCTCCTGTTACAAAAGCTTCTGGATCACAAACTAGTACAGGGCCAGACTTCTCATTTTTAGGAGAAATAAGTCATACTATGCTGTTAGCAACTCTTCAAGAAAACTCAACCCCTTCAGAATCCATTTAGCTTGTAGTTGTTAATTCCTGAGTTGTAAAAGGAATGTAAAATAAATTAGTGTTGCTTGTGAACTGTTTCTAGACTGAAACAATAGATCAGTTACACAGATAAAACTTTCTTCATCCCATTCTTGGATTTTTTCCTGCCATCCTAGTAGAGGTTTTCCACATTAACCTTCGTGTTAAGGAAGTCAGTATGGCATCAGACCTAATAATATTGCTCAGTACCAAGACAGTCAGAGCACAAATACATATGATGCAAAGATACAAGGTTTGCTCAGTCTTGTAAAGAGAAAAAGCTAAGGAATGATCTCATTACAGACTGCAACAACTTGAAAGGGAGTTAACACAAACCCCTCTCAGTAACAGATGGTGTAAGAAGAGAAAATAGCCACAAACTATGTCTTGAGAGATTCAGGCAGATTTCTATCCACCAGAAGCCTGTGAGGCACTGACACAGGCTGCCTTGGAGGGGCTGAGGTATCTCCATCCTCAGAGGTTTCCCAGACTCTGACATCCAAAACCATAGCTGTTGAGCTGGCAGAACCTTAACAATGGTCCTGCCCCGAGCAGGAGGTGGGGTGGAGTAGATGACCTCCTGGCAACTCTTCTAAACACCTTATTAATATTTCTCTGATTGTATCTCTGAAACTAAGATATGTTTCAGGACCAAATTTTAATAAAGATTCCAAGTGAAAAGTAGGTTCTGCTGCAGCCTGGTTCATAGCCAACACTAACAGTGTCACCTTCTCCCGTCAGTCATAACTTTTGGGTGAATTAACTTGAAACAGGTTAATTCAATACAATGTTTTTGTTGAAATCAATGAAGTCTAAAGAGGCACTAATTAAAGGATTAGTGGTCAAAATCTACCTGTAACATTCCAAGATAAACAATCCATATAGGCTATTAATTCTTACCTTTGCCTAGCTTTTCTTTTCAGAAAGCACAGCATATAAACGTTGACATCCAATTTAGGAACTAAGTTTCAGCTACTGTAAACAGAAACTTTCCTGTAGATTTAAAAGATTCACTTTGGGGTTAGGCTTTTATTTGGTTTAAAAACAAGACCATAGAGCAATTCCAGTTTTTTCCCTGGAGTCTAACTAAAATCAATTGTCAGGCTCTTGAGGAAGGATGGTGTTGACTGCCCCTACTTGTCTTATGCAACAAGGCACAAACCACATTGCAGCACAGCACTCATCCATTTGTACTCGTGCTAACAGACAACCAGCAATCAGTCTGCATGTCTTAATTACCCTTTGGGGCCTCTGCAAACCCAACAGCTGGAAATAAAGTTCCAGCCTGAGACACACATCGAGGAATAGCAGTTAGGCAGGAAAAACTAATCCACAGATGCAAGGGCCAAATGTCACAGAGTAAAACTCTGAGATTTCATCACCATATTATGTAGAAGATAGTATCTACACGCAGTGCAGAGAGCCCTTAACCCCAGCATATCCTTCACAGAGCTCAACCACTGATTAAAAGCAGAGCACGAACACGAGACACGTATTTCACCATAACACCTTCTGCTCCAAACCAAACCAAGGACACCAAGAACAGAAATCCTGGCCGCTTGCTACGGTCTGGGGGTGCACGTACCCCCCCAGGGACCCACAGCAGCTGCCTGGAAGGTCGTGGTAAGTCTATCCGTGCGGGAGCCGGGCGGTGCGGGACAGCGGGGACGTGCGGGACACCGAAGGAACATCGCCACCTACCGAGCTTTATCCGCAACGCTGTCCTAAACACCCCACCGAGCTTATAACCCTCCCGGCAAGCGAGGGCTCCCAGCAGGATGGGAGGGGAGCAGCGAGGTGGGTGATGCCCCCCCCGGCACTCTCCTCCTCCAACGCGGCTCCCGGGCTGTGCCCGCTCCGCCCCGACGGGGCACCCGCCGGGTGTTTTGGGGCGACCCCTCGGCTGGGGATGCCCCGAGCTCCCGGAGAGGGGTCCCGATGAGGAAAAGGGATCCCGGAGCAGTGGGAGCGAGGAAGGCGCTTTCTCTGTGCCCCCCGACACCCGCGGAGCGCAGGACGCTTCTCCCCGCTCCTGCCGCCCGTCCCGCTCCTCGCGTTCTCCGAAGCCGAACAGGAGGGCTCGCAAATCGCTCCCGAGAAGTTAAAGCGTGCGAAAATTAGGAAATTAATTAACACGGTCCTCAGGCTGTTTTCACAAACAACTCAGACTGGGGGAGGGAGGAAATAAAGCGACATGTGCGTCCCCTGCCTTGGACCATCCTCCGTCTCGCTGTTTTAGCAAAAGCCATCAGTGCACTGACGCCTTTTAAAAGCACAATTTTACATCGTAGAAAATACTCTTCTGCACGGACAATCATTTCACACTGAACATATTGGATATATTTCCTTTCTTTTTTTCCCCCCCCACAGATATCTAGACTGAACTACCCATCAAAACAATTTAGACCATAAATATAATGCACAACCCACAGCAAAGCTACCAGGAGAAAACATTTATGTGCATTTTTTTAAGTGGAGATTGCAGTTACTCTTCTTGTGGGCTTGATGTTATCAAAACAGTCTTAAAATCGACTGTAGTGTGCCCCTATGATAAATAATGTTGGATTTCATGACAGCTATTGTATTTACTTTGTTCTGTTCTGGTTTATTCAAAAAAATTCAGCACAAAAGAATAAAAATATGAAGTAAGCGTTTCTTTACAGAAGGAAAAATACCTCATGGCAATGAGGCCATTTGAGAGAACTTCTCACAAATGGCCTGTCTTTATGCTGACAGAAATAAAATTCTGCCCATGAGGAGAATGGTGTCATTTTTAAGCTGTGAAAGTTAAAAAGGAAAATTGGAAGCTGAAGTATCTGCACTTCCAACTTTAAATAAGATCTTTATTTAACTCTTGGAATAGAAGCCAAAACTTGCTCTCTCTTTTTCTCTTTTTTTAATTTTTTTTTTTTTTTGAAACCACAGCAAACTGATATCCAACCTTCAGCAACACTATTACCAGTAAATAAAAGGACTGATGAGGCTAATAAAATATGGGGAGGCTGTCTGCATTTCTCATTATAAAATATGGTGGAAGGACATTGCCCTTATTGTACTCTTTTTTTGTTTGTTTGTTTTTCCAATTGTTTTTTAATTAGAAATCTCATAATTTGAAGTAACAGTAAAAATCATCACTGAATAGAAACTAACACAGTTTTTACTTTAGATGAAGTTAAAAGTTGTTTTAAAAGTGTATCAAAACAGTTCTGTTATGATCACATTGATTTTTTAACTGAATGCAATACAGACTTCAATTATCAAAAGAACACGTCTTAAGAATATGACATTTAAAAAAGACATTTCTTTCTGGTAACAATTCCTCACAAGACCCGGCATACACAAAATTCTGAAGTAATATGCATAATCTTTTTATCTCATAGCTTGAAGTAATGCTTATCAGAAAGAAGGGGGAAAAGCACAGTACAAATAAATTTCTTTGTTCAGATTTTGTATAAAAGCAGCACCCACTGATTGAAGAAACCACCACTGCATTCTGATTCAAGGCTCTGAGTGTGAATGAAGAGATTTTAGTTCAAAAATTAGACAGATTTTTAAATGTCTCTCTCCAAAGCAAAATCAGTAATACATTCAAATAGTTTCATTATAGTAGGAAGAAAACAAAAAGTAAAAAAAAATGAGAAACAGCACGTGCTTGATTACAGAAAACTGAAGGTGAAGGGGCAAAACTTAAGAAAGCTTTAGTAAAAGTGCTCTTTTTTTGACATCATCCATTTTGTTATTTTGAAAAAAAGGAGAAGAAAGTGAAACAAAAATACTTTCTGTGCGCCTCAAAAGCATGTACTGTAGTGAATAAAAAAGAATATATTAACAAAAAAATTTACTTTCCCAATCAGCCACTCAGTATAAGACGAAACAAAGTCTGTGATTCACAAAACCAGAATCCCAAGTGGTTCATTTGACTTTCCATCGTCAAAATAGTCTGTGCTTGCGTTTCAGACCTGATACACAAGTCGTGAAAGGCAGGGCGACAGTAGAAAACACATGAAGTTAAGGAGACCAGAGCTCAGGCAAAACATAGATAAATCTTGATTTTAACAGAACACATTGTTTTAAGAAGTACTAAGGAAATTCCACTGCTAATGAATAGGAAAAAGAAAGTGTATAATAGCACATCATGCTTGTTTTCATTTTTAAAGCAAGGGCTTAATTTTATTTTACAAAGATATCTTTCAGTTTCATTCTTTTGGTTCGTGCCAGTCGTTTGATATCATTTGCTTTACTTTGAAACTCATTTTCACAACCACACAGTGATTTCAGTAACACTGCCCACTTTCAATACAGCACCACTTAGAAGCTGACAAGTTTAGTGTCAGCCAAAAAATGAACACAGACTGAGATGTCAGTCAGCATCAAAAGAAAACTAAAATTAGGTGTTACAAAAATTTTTGTATTTGTTGGCCAGTTCTAAGTTTTTTTGACAGCTCAGCTGTCCTAAGATCCTGCAGTGGTGTGAAAATATGAGGCACGTGCAGGGAAGAGAACCTTTGTGTGTGCCCAGAGGGCAAGACTGAAGCAGGACAGTAGGAAACCCATTGGCATTAAGAACCTACCCAAAAAAATACAAAACCTTCCATCATAGGATACAATTAACAGCAAGACACAAAGGTGCAGGAAAACAAACCTCATTATTTCCACCACTCATGGAAATACTTATTAATCTTCCATATGTCTTCTATTCAAACAGAGAAATTTTCCATTCACAGTGGTCCAAGTGACTGATTCTTGAATGTCATTTATTTGAGGGCACCTTAATCAGAGCCAGGATACAACTCTGCACAAGTTTTCCTCTACCTTCATCTAGTCACAAGGGATATCCAAAACCATATTTAAGTCAGACACTGCTGCAGTCACTGTGTCCATGATATCCCACAAAAAAAGACCCAAAAATTTCTACAGTGCCACACATTATCCAACTATTGAAACCAGAACAAATGAAGCCAAGGAGACTGCCAGTATCCTGGGTAGGCAGTAACACAGTCTAATGTGACAAACTACTTTCAGGCTTTTGAAATATAAGAAAGGAGGCATTTTCCTCACTTTCACTTGGATTTTTTTGATTCTAACCCAATTTTGGTTGATGGAAAAACTCTCATTAATCTCAGTCACGGAGGCTCTAGCCTTCTTAGCACTGCACAAACTATTACAGGAGCAGGGAATCTTATCCTTCTCTAATCCTTATGAATCAGTTTCCATTACCAAAATTATCATCATAATCAAATGATTATGAGAGGGACCACTGAGATAAAACAAAGTTATTCACACCAGATGTCAAAGTACTTCAGTGTACAGTCAGCAGCTCAAGTACACCCCCCAAAAGTTTAAGGTACTGAGTATGTCCAGCTCTCAAAGAAATCTGATGTTTCTGAAGAAACTTAGAGATAAAAAACTGTCAAGATCAAAGACAGTATCTTTATTTTCCAATCAGTGTCTTAAATTTTGCCTGCAGTTTACTAACTTTGGTCATGTACTGAACACGTTGTGGTTGGGTATTTTTTTGTTAGGGTTGGTTTTGTTTTGGTTAGGTTATTTTTGACTTGTTTGGTTTCTTTTTTAACAATAATCTATTACATGACAGTAAAAAAACGCCAGAGCATTCTCTTCTCTAGCTACAAACAAAACAAGATAAGCATAATTTCTCTTTTACTTTTCTACTGACTACGTAAAAAAAAGTGCCACAAAATTTCAAGTCCATAAATTTGACTAATAAACATGTAAAGACTGAGTCACAAGTTGGGTGACTGCAGAACGACAGACTGATTATTTGTCACAAATGTATTTTTTTAATGTTACATATTTTATATTACATATTACATTACATCACAGATGTTTTTGAGGTTTTTTCCAAACTTCCCAAAGAACGTGGAGAAGGAGTCAGACACGTCTTTCCTACTAAAAAACGGTACTGAAACCAATACAACTCCTCACATGAATATGCAGAGCAGGATTTAGACTGTACTCTTTCTGCCCTGTATGAATTATCCATCACGTTTCCATTGTACATTATTAAAGTGACTTGCTTTATCCTCCCAGTCCCCCCATCTGTGCTGTAATTTATGGGAATTACGGTTAATGATCATTTGCGTTATGCTTAATCAGCATATCAATAATATGCTCGGCACACACTAAGTAGCTCTTCTTTCTTCCCCCTTTAATGAAACCTATAGAAATGGAGCTGGTATTTGACTGATTGGCATCACAAAAAGGTTGCCTAGGCAGGTGCTGGGGATGGTAGGACAGGATAGAGGCCTTGTGGCTGCTGCCAATCAACAAAACCCACTATTATATTTTTTAATTCTGCTGCCTTGTTATCTAGAGGGGCTGATGCTTTGTACTTAGGGGTTTGAATGAGCTTGACCAGATCAGCGTTACTGAGGCCAAGGCTGTGGCTGTGTGGGATGGTTCAAGGAGAGATCACATTCTTACAGGGTGATATTACTAACCACAGTCTAAAACATCTTATGTGGGATACAGAAACTTTTGAATACAAATGAGCTACAAATCTTAACATGAATATTCAGGAATTTCTGGAAAGCTGTTATTATACATGCCCATGTTGAGGCTGACTTAAAAGAATAAAGAAGAACCCTTGAATGCTGAAAATGACAACCAATCAGTTTGAGTCATTTTGCCAGAAATAAATTAATAGCATGTATTGATAGGATAAAATTATTAACCTAGTAAGAGGTTTAATAAACACTTCAGCTAAATTATTTTTTTAAAATTCTGTCACTCACCAGCCTTGCTATACAGACATTTATGAGAACACTGCTGCATGTTTGAGAGGAACTGGCACAACACCAATATTCTCATTTGTGAGTCACAGCCTCGAGTGCAGCTCTATTAGCTTTACCTTGTAAATCACCACCATGCTATTAGCAATCTTTCAATATGATGTGACATCTTTATTATAATGTTTTTCCACTGAAGTTTAAGTTCATATTTTAGTTAGCTCTGAGACAGACACAGCCATATTTACCAGGTTTAATTAATTGACTATAAATA
Source organism: Neopelma chrysocephalum (assembly GCF_003984885.1). Taxonomy (NCBI): domain Eukaryota; kingdom Metazoa; phylum Chordata; class Aves; order Passeriformes; family Pipridae; genus Neopelma; species Neopelma chrysocephalum. The sequence goes on along the minus strand of NW_020897803.1, from coordinate 2,394,296 downwards.
AAGGGCTGTAGAAAGAAGGCGTCCCTTTCACACAACGTTCAAGTTGTCACCATTTCAGAACAAAATGCCAATTTGGACAGGATAAACATTACTATTTCTATGCTTTACATTTATATTTCAATATGTAAGCTTAAAATTTCACAGTATTTTGAAGACTACAGTTTAGAGACTCAGTTCTCTTACAAAAACAGTGACAGCATATGACCTATCTTAATTTACTTCTAGGCATTTTTAAACTAAGAATTTCCTTAACTTGTAAGAACATCAGTACAATTCCATGATTTACTCTGGCTTCAATATCCATGGATATCACAGTAAACAGGAACAACACGTACAGATACACACAAACAAGTTGTGCTGGATTTACCTGACAAAAGACTTGCAGGAGCTAAAAAAAAATTGCTTTGACAGATCTGGGGGCCCTTTTTGGTGTGGTAATGCAGCACATCTGTTTTTCTTATAGCCCCCAAGATACCCTGCATCATTCCCTACCAACGGCTTTAGGCATCCAAGGCAAGAGAGACACAGCTGCAGGGAGGGGAGCAGCAGATCTGCACAGCTGCAAGGAGTTGAGCAGAGCAGAAGAGTAAAGCAGAGGAGGGGGCATGGCAGCTGGGAGAGAAAAGGGGGAAGAAAGGCTTTGCAAGAAAAAAAAAAAGGAAACAAGAAAATAATACAAGTGAAGACAAAACAAAACAAAAAAACCCTGATGAGCCAGAAATTGCTGGAGAGTTCCTTCTTGGACATCCTGTTTAGAGATGTTTCTTATTGGGAAAAGTCAGCAGGAAAAGCCCCTGGAAAGAAATATGAACTCTCTTCCCACTTCTTCCCCACAAGAATGGAACGATTTTATTCAGAGACACAGAAAAAGGTCCATGTGTAAACTCAAAAAATAAACCAAACCTTCATCTTAAATACTGCTAAACACCTGGATAATACTTAATATCAAGAAGGCACAACCTCAGTATTAACAACTGAATCCCACAAGGCAGAGATGCAAAGGTACTGTTAACACCAATCTCTGTAAAAGCAAAAAGGTGAATTAAGAGATGACCAAAGCAAAAAAAAGCCCAAAATTTGCATGTTCATAACCCTGCAGACAAACCAATGAGCAAATACCTACCAACGCCAACATGGTTGGTTTGTAAAAAGGACAGTTGTTGGATTCTTGACTAGTGACAGTTTTCCCCAAGGATTTAGGAGAGGCAGTACTCTCTAAGAGAGGTTTACTCATTGGGTGGAAGACACAGGCAGACAGAGATGCATGAAAACTCAGAGGAGTTGTCATCCTAAAGGTGGAAAACTAAAATAAGGCTGCCATAGAGGACCTTAAGGGTGGGCACAAGTGACAAAACAGGAGGAGAATGTAGAATGAAAGTAAAGTAGAATGTAGGAAGAGAATAATGGGTTGTTCCTACACACAAATACACACACAGATCCACAGAGACTTGAAGCTGTGGAGTGGCCAGATATCAGCACCACTGGACAGATAAGCACTGATATTAAGTTATAAGTGGGTTTTTTTTAAAAGAGACTGCTGGCAAAAGTTTTGTACGAATGATGGAGTTAGTTCAAAAGCACAAATGTTTTAAGACTCTGTATCTTCAAACAGAATGTCCAGTTTCACGAGCTCTAGATACAAGGTAAACAAAAAAAAGCCCCAAACCAACACTCTAGAACATTATTTAGACATTTCTTTGATAATATTTTAAGTCATAAGTAAAAGTACTTGAACAATTCAGCAACAATTGAGCACAAAAGTTACTAAATTAGTACTTACATCACCCACTTATGTCCACACATTTTTCACCTTCTGCTACTTCTGTCTGAATAAATTACAAATAATACAATGAAGCAGACCCATTATATCTTTTAGAAATACACTTTACAGCGGAGGAAGAAATAGTACCTAAAGAGAGCTTTTTGTTGTTGTTGTTCAAGGCACCTCTTGCTTTCATTTTGCTCCACTAAGAGTGAGCTCTTCCTGGAGTTTACACTGAGTGTGATGTATGTTGTAAAGAGAAGGCACCACAGCTATGTGAGCTATGTATTGCAAGTTTAGAGACTATTTTTGAAGCTCCAAAGAACCAGCATTACTGCACAGTGTCCTCTGAAGAGGAAACAATGGTTAAACAGCACACTGGTCTGTAGCAGCACTTTTCCATTTCACAGTCTGGTGAACTCACCCCATGTGATGGGTAGGAGATCCAGCCCAGCTCCCCTTGAATTGTTTTTGAATCCAGAAGATTAACTACAAAAGAAGATAAAATGAAGAGCAATGAGTTTCCTTTGCCTCTGTCCAGTTAACCTCAGTTACCCAAACCAAGAGACGTGTTTATTTGAGGACCTTGTGAGCATTGATTTGTTCAGGTGGCCTGGCAGTCGGCTACAGAGAAGAAAAAGACAGACAAATGAAAAGGATTGTCTTGTTTATCTTAAAACACAGTATGAACAGCAGACGGGGAACTTCTGAAAACAAAAAAAGTGACAAAAAACAAACAATGGATTGCTGGCTAAATTAATTACAGCAGGGGGTGGGAACTGAACTCTTCTATCAGCTGCACAAACTGCAGCCTTTTCCCCTTGGATGCCTGAAATTTGGGTCAATGCATCTAAACTACATCGGTGAGACCTGAATATTTTAATCATTATTTGATTAAAAGCCTGTATTTGACATACATAATTTTTCTGAGAACACAGGACTAAATAATGAATGCTGATTAAAGTCTTTCCTGCAGTTCTTTCTTCCTTCTGGTCTAATTTGTTCTCGAATTGTCTTGCAGTAGTGTTTTCTAAATGTCATGTGTAACACATCAGATATAAAAGTAATTATTTACAATGTTACAAGTTCAGACAAACCTACTTTTAAAGAGGGCCATCAATTAATCGCTAATCTTGCTCTTATCTCTTCTTTTTTCTTTTTTTTTTTTGAGCTCCGGAACAATTTTCAGGATAAGAAAGATTTTATTTGTAAACAGTCTGACAGACATTTTCCAGTCAATCAAATTACAGTGTGTTTATACCAATTTTAAAATAAAATACATACAAAATAAAATACATACATCCAAATTAAAGGATATTCGTCTTTGTCATTTACTTATTTGTTTTTTACAAGCAGAAAAGTCAGTTCTGTTCCTTATCTTGGCCATATAGCCTCCAAGTTCTTAGTCTCACAGTTCTCTAACTAACCATTTCTTTATCAACATGAAGCAGAACAGGTGAATTGATATAAAGCACTATACAAAAAAAAAACCTTCTATATAAATACAAACCATTCAACTATTAGTACACAACATGAAAGTGCTGTTTGCAGCTGCACCAATCAGTGCTCCTTCAATATTTATTATCTCTGATCTGGGCTTACTTTTGTTGGCTGTGTTCACTCTCCTCCCTTAATTTTTTTTTCCTTCAACATGGAAATTAGTGATAATGAGAAATGAAATAAATCCCAGCTTATGCTAGGGAATTTTAACACCTGAGAACAGTGGATCTGTTAGAGGTGGCCACTGTAGCAGTCTGAGCAGCTTCAGCTTCTATTTGTTAGCCTGAAGGGTTGTCACTGCTGCCAGAACCAGATGGCCTGGACATTGATACTCCAAGAAAATAGAAGAATAGGATACAAAAAAAATAAAAAAGAGGGACATTATCTATGAATCTGCTAAGTTAAGCTATTTATATTATTTCATCATTATCCTTTTAACTGCTGTTTAATTTTGGACATCACTTTAAAAAAAAAAGCTATGAAAGCATTATTTTTACTGTTAATTAGGATGTACAGGAAGAGACACAGTAGGGAAAACAGATGTACAGTATTAGAAATAACATCATGTTACAAACAACCATAAATATACATATTTTCTACTTTTGTGTGCACACATTTTTGTTGTGTACATGTGTATATGCAGTGCTATAATACATGAATGAGCTGCTCTGCCATCTATGTGGGAAGTGTTTCTCCCTGCAGTTATACACACCTTAAAAAAAAAAAAACAAAAAACAGTACTGCGAATTTTTACCTACATCAACATACAAAATAACTTTATTATTCCTACGGAAAGAACACAATCCAGTAATGTATATTTCTTAGCTCTGAATTTATCAATAAATAAGTTCTCAATCACTTACATAAAGAAAAATCAGTCAGTCCTTTATTGAGTGCAAAGGGCCCTAGGCAGACTATTCTGGAGCAAGGTTTGCATCTCCAAAAAGGAAACGCTAATAAAAATTCAAAAGGAAAATTGCACTTCTCGGGTTTGTGAGTACAAATTCCCACAGATTACAGATCTCCTGGGATAAGACAGATATGTTTGTTGTGCCTCTGCAATACAGGGTGGTGAAGCAAGCATGACTTCTGAGGTAAATTACTTAGCAATAAGCTGCTAAGGCAAATCACTCAGGAGTAAACTTAAGTAATATATTTATTCCTTAAGAATGAGCTTCTTGAAAACATGATTGCAGCCACTCTGAAGCTGATGAATTCAGTCCAAATTCATCAGTCACATCTGGAAAAAATGAACAGGCAGCAGGCTCACAACCTGGTGGTAGTTTCCCCCTCTAGACTTGCCAGGCAGTTCCAGCTCACCCTTGAGGTGGAGATGATCAGCATTCAGCACCTCTCTCTCTGTGCCACCTGCACAATGGTCAGCTCCCTTCTATCTCTCAGAGCAGACTAACCAGGTGAGCATGAATTCCTGCAAGAAGCACTCAGAGGAATTACAAAACTTGGAACCACTAGGCAAGCTACTCTTCCACACTCAAAGACGTTTCACTACATTTTAGAAATCCTTAGAAGGATTTCACAAGTTTTCACACTGACTTACAGTAGCTTTTAGTTCAGATGTGTGTACTGTTCTTTATTAATATCTAAAATGTAAAACACATTTCCTTTCAGGTGGTAGCCTGTTGAAAAAAGGTCTTCCTTTCTCTGAAAAAAGCTTCTGTGACACTGATTTTCCTTGTGACTTCAAGGAAGAGTTGCACACCTTGATGGAGAGCAAATAATTAATGCAGAACTTGAGAGCTGCAATAATGCTGGTCCCTAGACAAAAATGATAGGGAGAGGCAACAGTACATTGATTTTGTCATTGTATGTCCTAACATTGCATATTAATATGAAAATTGAAGGGGAAAACAGAAGAAGGAGAAACAGAATAGGAAGGGTTTGCGTACTATGTCCCAAAACCAACGCTAATAATTTGTCTTTCTGTTACTGCTTCCCAGAAGGGAGTGAAGAGGCAGTTTTACAAGTCAGGCCACATGAAAGGGAATCAGGATTTCCAGGCTCTTTCTGAAGTTTATGAGTTTCTCACACAACTCATTTGCTCTCCCCCTTCTACCTCCTTCTCCTGCAAAACTGTGTCTCTCTCAGCTCCTACAGAAATCCCTGAGGTTTATCAGCTGGTTACTAAGGGTAACTCTTACACCAGCTGAACAGTTTTATTGCTACTGATGATACTTTCTGAGAGAATGCCTTGAAAAGGATTACTGGTTATGCTAAGGAGACACAGAGGAGCTCTCAAAAAACAATTTTAAATAAATAAATAAAGTGCTGTCTAACAATCCCAGTGTTCTGCACTGGTTCCCATCTTGTAATTAACTCACTTGAAAACCAGTGGTAATTCTGAGGGAAAATTTACTGGTATTAAAATACTTCAGTGCTATTAAATTTAAGCAATCATGACTTCTGGCTCTGAAAATCAGTGACTTGGTCCTCCTGTAAAACAGTCTTGCTCACCCTACTGTACAATGCAGCTATTTCTGCCAAGTGGCAGCACACAGGCAAAATGCCAATTATGAACATTTCTTCTTAAAAACAAATTTGTTCTCTAAAAAGAGAAGCTCACTCCTGCCTGATTCTTCTGGCCGCGCACAATTGCAAGAGATAGCATTATCAGTTCTCTCAAGGTGGATTTCTGCCTAGGGAGCGTAAAAACCACTCTCCTTCCAACAAGTGGAGGAGGGATGTGGATGCAAAATGCAAAGCTCCCTCATTCTCCTTCTCATGGTATCAAGCAGAAGATGAATGAGGGCTGGGGTGGAATTTGACACACAGGCCCACTCATGCTACCTGAAACTGCTTCCAGACCGAAAACTGAGGCTCACTAACAGCAGGTGTCATCAGGAGTAATGTCAGTGACAGAAAAAGAAGAGTAACACAAGATCCTGAGTTTGAAAGCAGTAGCATTTCCAGAAACACTTGGAGTAACAACTGCTACAATGAACTGAACTCAGTACAAACACCTTCCCCAAAAATAAACAAATAAATGTTGTGCCAGGTAGAACCATGCCCCAAAATCCCCTTCACTGTCTAAGAAATGAGGAGGAAAGCCTGCTAGGAGACATTATCTTGCAACTTGCAATATCTAAAGTACTGTCTACAAAAAACTTCACCACTGGAAAGCATTTCCAAATCACATTCTATACCAAGAAACTGCAGAGCAATAGACAGTGATGTAAGATACACAAAATATTTTTTTCTTCAACTAATTAACATTTCCCATTAGAAGTTAAAAAAACCCCAAGGCACAAGAAACCACCATCATTTCATCTTTTCCTATTTGGCATCAAACTGTCAGTTTAGAAATGCACTAGTCAGTTATTAAGAAAATGCCAACAAATGGGAAAAAATAAATTTGCTGTGCAACCTAAAAAATAAATTTAAAAAAAATGGTGAGTGTCCATAATTGAAACGTGTCATATAATCCTGAACAGCAAAGAAAATACTCTGTGGCAGGAAGTCAGCTAAAGCTTGGTTTTGGGGTGGGACAGAGTGGAGTCAGTGCAAACCCTGATGTACATTTTTGGAATGGTGAATCCTTCCCAGCAAGGGGGACTTACACCTGGATTTTCATCTACCTCTGAGTACAGATCTGAGTCTTCTCAACTTCTCATTCCCCCAGCAGTGGTAGATCACCTTTGTGTCTTTGGATTATTCTGAGGCTGGAAGAAACACCTACAGACAGACAGGCAGGGCTCAGGCCAGGCCAAAGTTGCACCTTGGTGCAACTCTAATTGCCAAAGAGGATCAGCTCTCACACTGATGTTGCTGAAATCATGCTGAAATTTGCTAAGGCTGACCAAGCAATCTTTGGGAAGGGACAACAAATAAAAAGGGTGACCAGCAGTGAAGCCTGGTTTTACGTAGCTCCACTTTGCTGCTTGTCCAATAACAGAAGTCAAGTCTCCTGTGATTTTGTGGTCCTGCCTTTCCACTCAAATGTTTTAGTGAAGATGTTATCACTGCTCAGAAGGAAATGACCTGAGAACAGCAGAGGTGATCCAGGTCCCCATTTATTAACACTGCTTGTACAGCTTTGTCTCCCTCCAGCCTGGGACATCCTAGGAAGCAAAGACTCCTAAAGTCTCCTAAAAACAGCCACTAGAAACTTGTCCAAGTACCCAATCCAGATGCCAACAGTTTGGCCCATTTACCACACAACTCTTTTCCAAATGTGACATTTCTACTACAGCTCAAAGCCAGACTACAGTTCTTTGGAGAGGCACAACACTGCGGGGTCTGCACTTTCAACCCTTCTTGCCTGGGCCATTTTACTGTACAATACAAATATGATTTTGTGCAGAACATTTCAAATTTGACAACTGTCATGTTTAATCTGGGGTTAAATTGCTGACTGAAGAACTCCACCAGGGTAGGAGCAAGAGATGAGCAAACAAGGGAAAACCAAAACTAATTAAAAAACAGGTGCTCCAATACTGAACACAGGAGTCTTCAGAAAAGACTGGATAGTCCAGGTCTCCATTATTTTCATTTAAATGTTCATTAAATAACTGTTTCCAAAGTTAGGAGATTTTGTGACAAATATTATATGAAAAGACAAATGATTAGCAATATATGTCAAGTTAGGCTACAGAATATTGCTTCTATAGAACATACGAGCTTACAACATCAATTTTGGCAAATTCTAATTTTATGGTACTTTCCCCAGCTTTTGAAGAGGAAAAATTTAATTTTCCTCACAGATTTTACTCTTTTCAAACACACTCCCCAAGAGCGTCTGAGACCAGATTTAGTTACCTCAGCTTTTCCTACAGCTGAAAAATGAAGCAGCCAAAGAAAGAACCTCACTACAAGTTCCTCTCAAAAGGCTGCCACGAAGGAGGGAATGCAGGACAGCAACAAGCAATGCAGGAATGCCAATAAATAAAAGCATGGATTACAAACTGGAAAACCAGAGCAATTCCAGGAGGCTCTATGGCTGCATAGCAGCCCCTCTCCCTGCTCACAGCACGGATTTTGGTGCTGCTGGGGATGGGTGACACTCCCATGCCACCTTCACAGGGGTCAGGCCACGCCAACTGGCAGCCTCATCTCTCTGTGAACCTCAGCCCTGCCAGCCTGGCCCTCCTCACCTGCACTCAGTGCCAAGGGGAAGCTCTGCCATGCTCTGCCTCCTAAGTACGGAGCCTGAGCGTGGAGAAGGGACACCACCATCCCAGGTCTCCCAAACAGACAGGACAAGGACAGTCAGGCCCAAAAATAAAAGCCTGACATGAGAGGTTGCAAAGAGCAAATCTGCAGAACTGCACTGTCCCTTGGCAGAGAAAACTGGAACTGATTCAACAGAGAACAGAAAACAAACAAACACCCCTAGAAATGTCCAGAGCATTCGTGGAACACCAAAAGATGTTTCCCCCACCTGACTGTGGCACCTTGCAGAAGCTATTCTGGCTACTGTAAAGAGAAAACAAAGACAAGCCATTTCTGCTCCAATGATGACATATGAACCAGCAGGTCTTTTTGCAGGAGGACACTCTGCAGCTCTTTTTGCACCTTTACACTGCTTTTTCTCAGGATACCTGTCTGTGTTATGTTGACAACCATCCATCCATCCTCATGGATGAACAGAGGCAAAACAGATTTTATTTCTTTTTTATTAGTTTGAAACATGAGAGTCCTCCTGATATTGTTCAAGTGGCACAAAGCTCAATTTCCAAGTATGTAAAAACATATGACTGGTAGTGGGCTGGAATGCAATGTTTATCAAAGGGGCCTAATAAGGTTTTGGTTTTATTAGGCTATTTCCTGTAAGTTGATATGTGCCAGTTCTTTTCATTAAGACAAGGATATAAAAATTAAAAATGGATTAACTTAATGGGTTCCAAATTACTGTGACGCTTTTGCTTCTTTGCATTTTTTTTTAAACAGTTCCAACTGGTCCTTTTCCAGTACTTCCTACAAAAGGCAAGAGGCATAAAGCCTTTAGATACCTGAATTACAGTTTAGCTAAACTCCCATTCAAAAACAAATCCTACTAATCTCATTCTACTCCACCACTCTGGCATTAAATCTGATACCAGTGAGGCACTGTGTTAATCATGGAAATGCAAGATTGGAGCTACTGTGTTGAAGGGAGTTTAAGCTCCAAAACCCAAGTTTAACTTTCTCAGGGGAAAAAAAAAATAGCAGAAACTATGGATGAGATTCTGTTACCTAAACCCAGGCACTCCCTGCCTTTCACCAGCCCAGAATAGAAGTGGATCTCTTGCAGGATGTGTCATATTTGTCAGTCTTGCTGGGTGCCCAAACTCTGAGTCACATAAATGGTGCCACATGTGCTGTCTAGCCAAAACTCAACAGCAAACGTTACTCAAATAATTTTAATAAGTTCTAAAGCACTTCTTAAGCACATCCAACTCTTTTTACTTCTTTGCTCCTACTCCCCTGGGGAAAAAAATAATTTTCAGTATTCACTAGTTTTACAGAATCGAGCCCTCTGAAGGTCTGATAGATTTGGGGTCTACCAGAGCGTGGCAAAGATCGCCCTTGGGGAGGCTTCCAGCAACTCAAAGGGGAAAATAAATATTGCATCATAATGTCCCAGGTTCACTTAAGGTAAACTGAGAATTCCAAGCCTAGTATGACATGCTCAGTTTCTAGAATTCTAGACACCAAAAGTGTCCCAGAAAAGACTCTTGGGCAGCCATAACACCCATGACTGAAAGTTCCTAAGTTCCCACAAGTTTTACTGCAGTTCAAACATATTTAAGGTCCTGAAATCAACAAAAATCACAGCAAATGATCAATACCCCTTCGAGGACAGACATTTTTGAGACGAGGACCAGAGCACAAGTCCAGGAAATGACTATTCATTTGTTAAAAAGGCTGTGATATCCCCCAAGTGAATCAGCTGGCAGCAAGCCACAACCCATAAAAAAACCTTGCTTTTAAGAAAATCTTTGCATGGGGCACAAAAAACAAAACTCTTGCAAGGGAAGAGAGTTGGGTTGGGTTTGGTTTTGTCAGTTTGAAACACAGAAGTTAAGATTTGTAAAAAAAAAATCAGAGAATCATGAAGTACTACATTTGGAAAGCCACATACTCAGGTGTGCCCTGATAGTTTTGTCAAACTTTTCTTCTCTACTTCCATGAATCAAGAGCTCCAGCTGGAATGGACTAGGAAATGCTTGGGCCCTTACATGGCTACTCCACAGATAAAATAAACCCACAAAGTGAATGACTAAACATCATGGTGCAAACTGGGGGAGTAAAATGCCAATAGCATAAGAAATCTCCTCAAATGTCATGTTGAGAAAATCAAGATGCTAAAACCATTTTTATTTTCCAATACAGTGATGTCACCAACATATTTCCATTGTTTGCCAGGTTAACAGAATTTATGGAGGTAATTAATGCAGAACATGTGTGCTGAGCTATCCATATGAAAAATGGAACTGCCCTGACTTCATTTGCTGCCTTTGCAACCAAAGCCCCGCTAACATCTTTTTTCACTATTTCCATATGTGAGAAATACAAATATTTATAACAAAGGTAAATGACTAAATGACTGCTCTATTCCCATCTACCCACAAGCCACTTTTTCGTATCCCTGTCTTCTGCTTATTCTTCTGCTTCCATTACCTTCCCACAAAGGGCTCAGGTTTCCATTATGTGCCACAAACTAAGCATGCTCCTCATGCTTTTCCTCCAGAATTTCTTTCCTTGGTTAGCACAGACAACTTCTGTTTCAATTGCTTGAATTGAAAGAATTCCAGCTTTGACCCAGCTTCCAGGACCAAGGCAACCAACTAACTATGGAAAAGCAATGCCATTAAACATGTAATTCTTTCCTTTGTCTTTTCTTCTGGACATCTACAGGATCAAAGTATTCCCCTTCTGGTAAATTGTATTTAGTAATGGCTGAATGTTGTTTTGCAGGGCAAGGCCATCACCATCACAGAACCTGTTTCTATATAAAGGCCTTAAGTCAGTGTTTTCCATAACTGGTCATGAACATGAAGGTTGGACAGACATAACTTGGTTTGCCTTTTTTTTTTTTTTTGCTTCTTTTGTTTTCTGTTTTCTTTTTTCTCTTCTTTTCTTTTTATTTTTTTTATTTTCTTTCCTGTTTTAAAGAAAGCACTGCTAGAGAAAGACTAAATAGAATGGTAAAAATGCCCCTACCCTGTCTTAACTGCAGCCTCTGTGTAAATTCAGCACTGGTAAATCATAGTCCTGAAGCTTACTAATGTAAACAGAGCTAAGACTTTCAGGGAGGCAAGGAATTTCTTAATTTGTGCTTTGCTCAGTGTTCAAATCACTGTCAGCACTGAATTCTGGGTTTCTAACACTATCATTAATCGGAAAACGTTTGGATTTTAGTCTGATTTTTCTGAGATTCAGATCCAACTTTCACTTCATCTCTGCCTATCTATTCTCTTACTTTAATCCTTCTCTCTCCTTCCATAAGAGATCTCTCAAAAAATCCAGCACAGCAAACCCCCTCTAGCTGCCTTTTAACTTATCAGAAACTAAATCAAGAAACCCCTTGTCCCTCGTTGCTATTTGTTACTGCAGAAAGTTTGTGGGAAGCTCACCACGGACCAAAACATACTTTTTGTGCTTTAATTACAATTAATTTAAATAGTAACTCACCCCTCGTAGATTTTCTACAAAGCCCTCCAATCCCAGGCACCAATTTAAAAGCTTTAGTTTTTAATTAGTCCTATACCTTAGCAGGTTTAATTATTGTTAAAAAAAAAAAAAGACACCAATGCAATGCAAATGTTTCTATCCAAACATAGATATAAAACAGTAAGAGAAACCAGCTGGAAATAAAAAAAGAGTGCCATTCCCACACCTTATTACACTAAACTGCCCTGACTGAACCTTAACATTCAATCTATTGTTCACTTAATTGCTAGCAAGTTTCAAGGACTGTTCGTTTGGTCTGCTATTCTTCTTTCATCAATATTTTTCCAGTAGATTAATGGGATTTTCCTCCATATTTTGCCTGAAACAGCAGGACACAGTAGTTTAATGCAAAAAAAGGAGAGTGGCACAACCGTTTCTGCTTGCAGTGTGTCTGATTTAATAATGTCTCTGCAAATTTAAGGCTCTACGTGCTGGTGTTTCATTCAGGCTCCCCGTCACTCTGGCAGGCTGGAACTTTTCTGTCACCATCTCAAGGTTTCTTTCAGGCAAGATTATCTTTACTTCTATATCTTTATTTCTTTCATTCATTCACTGCAGAAATTTGAAAGGAACTTTCAGTCTGAGAGACTGAATTTTAATCTCACATCCGTTTCATGCTGAAAAAAACGAGCACTTACCCTGCAAAATAAGGACTTGCACTCGGATTTATCAAGCCCTAAGAAACCAAGAAGCACAAGACTGCTGCTGGGGAACACAATCCTAACCCCACAAATTGCCACCACGCTCTGTTTCCAAAATTACACCACTGGGAGTTCATATCTAATCTTCTGAATTAACCTATTTTCTTTTAAAAGTTTTGATTCTTGTTTAAAACAGTTTGAATATTATTTGAAAAAAAAAAAGCTACTGCTCTAAAGTGTTTATGGAAATAAGGGTTACACCAATGCAGTGAATTTTTAGCAAAATGGATCAATCATTTAACAGTAGTCATATGAATTTGTAAACAAAAAATTCTTCCATTTCACTGTGTCATTTCTTATGACAAGTCTTCTCCTTTTCGTAAGTATATTTTCAACAATGCTTCATCAAATACAACAATACATTTGCAAAAGAAAGGAAACGTTTCATTCCAGAAAAAAATAACTCTTTGCAGGCTGGAATTATCTTTTAGAAAGGCAGTGAGTTATTGAAAGCCCTCTGAAGTTTTATCTAACACCTCTGGAAAAGTCCAGCTAATTTTGCACTTTAGGGTATCAAAGTGACTTTCTGTGTTTCAGTATCAGCTCCTCTGAGTTGAGCTTTGAACTTCACCAAAGTAAGGATGTGATTATTGCTCCAGGGTTTTTCGTTTGGTTGTGGGTTTGTTGTTGTTGTTGTTGTTTTATTTCTTTATTATTTTTTTTACAGAAAAATCAAACAGCAGCTCCAAAGCAGTGGTACTGACATGAATTACAGGTATCTCATGGAACTAACTCAGGCTCTGCATAAAAATCCACACAGTGCTGTTGTATCTGGTAACAGCTCTGTAGTGACCCTCACTGGTGATAAAATCCAGAGCTCTGCAAACAAGAAAATGAACACCTGCATCCGTATTTCTAAACTTTCATCAAGTGGGGATTACAAGAACAAGAGCAATTACATATACTCCTAGAGGAAAACTTACTTTTGATTCTGTTTGAAAACTTGTAAGTATACTAATAGCAATTTCCCTAACACCAGCAGACAATAATTTAAAGAAAAAATAAATTAAAGCCAATTTGTATATCCCCCCAGATGGGAATGAAAAAATTAAGTTCAATCTCAATGCACTCCTGATGTGCAAAGATTTTATGTAAATAACTGTTAAACTTAGTGTGCCTATTATCTGTTTCATGCTCTCCCTTCTGGTGGTGCCTCTGAAGCCTCATTTTCTGAGGACATAAGAGTTCGAACCCGTTCCTGTGCCCCGACTGCTTCGTTGGGTAACAAATACATTGTATCCAAATTAACTGCAATAAGAATTAATTGCTGTGTCCAATTTGCACATCTTTTTGTGTTTCAAACATCTGCTTTAAGTCTGGTACAGCATATGTAGTGATTTATTTTTTTTATACACTATACTGAAATCCGCAGTAAGTCAAGAGAATGTCCAGTGACAAACTGAAAAGGAAATAAATGATTCTGTGTGTTGCAGCCTACTATCAAAAAAGTTGACAGAAAATGATGAATTTACTCAGCTTCTCCTGTTGCACAGGGTTTTAAAACCATCATGGTGTGAATTTAAAAACGCATATTATTTGTCTAATCATACAGTTTAGGATTAAGCACAGAAGCTTTGAATAAGATACAGCTGTATGAAAAACAGTCCTTTACCCCCCCATGACTTTGAGTTTTGTGAAACTAAATTTTAAAAGGTATCACACTAAGACTATACCTACTTTTAACTTCTTTTGCAGATAAAATCTCAAGCCAGAGGCACCAGCAGGAATTGTGTCATGAGAAATGAAGACCTACCCTGACCTAATGATACCTGACACACAGCAAAGCAAGATTTGTAAAAAGCATTTCCCTGTGCAACCCCTTTTGATTCCATTGAAAAGTTCCCAGTATTGACAGCCTCTCCCAAAATTACATGCAAGATTTAGTCAGGCATTTTGCTCCATGTGCAAGCATCACATTTTTCAAAACCACACCAAGACCTGTCATTACTACAAAGGCACAGTAAACTGTCTTTTGCAATTTTAAGTGTTAACAGAGACCAGCTCAGATAAAATGCTGTTTTTAATTCCATAGTTATGCAAAGTTCTGAGATGACAATCAATGAAAAAAGGATGAAACTGCATCTGCAAATCTAATGCAGACTAAAAAGAGAGGCTGATTGGAACCTTTTTACTGTAAACCAAAACTATTTGAAACCAAGTACTGTAAGCAGATTTACGTATTGATCTTTTGGTAGCTGTGTTCACAAGAAATTAATTTTATGCTAGATTGAGAGGTTACAAGAAGTTTCCTGTCTGCACAGTCAAAATATTGTTGAAGCAATTCAGGTTGTCAGTAAAAGCTTAAACAAATTTGCTGATAATCCTGTTAATGACCTAGGTCAAGTGTTAACTGTTGTGGGTTATAAAACAGTGAAATTAAGGTTGCTGGTACCCTCAGGCAGGCAATATAGTTACAGAAGAGACCGAGGAAAAATTATTAAATTAAAGAACAATAAAATTAATTTGATCTCTTGATACTGGAGGAATTATGGAGAAAAAATTTGCATCCTTCTAAGGAAAAAACCACAACCCTCACTAAGCGGAAAATGGAAGAGGAGAACGTGTGTTTTCTGTGGATCTACGTGGTTCAGTTTGCAACTTCCAACTGAAAAAAAGTTGGATGTCAAATCTTCCTGACATTTTCCTGCCTTGCTGAAAATGGCACACATCTTCCCAGTGCACACAGATAAATCTGAACTTCACAGAACCCTCCGGAGCTCCTGTGACTGTGCAGGTAAAATTCACGCAGCTTTTTGAGGAGCGCGACAGAGAGAGTTTAAAAAACAAACTCAGTGCAAAATTTTACATTCCATCAAGAAAAAAGCTCTAAATAAAACTTGTCTGGGATGAAGCAAATTAACAAAAACCCAAGCACTCCAAGAAAAAGAGAAAAAAGGACTGCACCGAACACCACAAAATGAAAGAAGCCAATAACTTGCCTTCAGTCCCTCTTTCATCCTTTCCTCCCTTCATCCCATCCACTCCCATTGGAGCATTAGGACTAACTCAGGCAGTCATCAGTTTTAATAATCAATTACAAATGTAAACTAAATTTGTATTTAAAAAAGAGAAATATTTCTTTCAAGTAAAATAAAATTAGGAAATATTTCTGACAGCTCTGAACATGCTCTTGTAATGTGCCTACTGCAACATTTACATCCCCTGGAAGTTAGACAAAGCTATATAAACGCACCAAAAGACTAGTTCCATCTTTTTTTAAAACAATCTATGAGGAGAATTTCAACAATAGCTTTAATATAAAATGTAGGGAAAATAGGTATACATTTTTATCTACACACCTTTATTAACAGTCTCTGTCCAAAATATACCTTTTTTCATTCTCAGTGGTGAAGAAAGGAAACTTTTCTAAATACCCCAGAGAAATGCAGAAACATCTATCTCTAGTTTTGGGAGAAAATTTCTGGTAAGAACAGTAGGAAAGTAACTATAGTAATTAGAAAAAAATTATTTAATACAGACAAACATCGTCTTCTGACATGCTCTTGTTCATCAAATTAGTGGGTCAGCAAATCATAATAATTCAGATTTCTAAATTCACATGATCAGCCTAAATACACTGTAAATAAATAAAAGAATCATTGAACTTTCCTAAACAGAGGTTAAAAAAAAAGAAAAAGAAAGAAAAAAAAAGGGAAAAAAAAGCCCTTTAAAAGTTGATTTCTTTTTTTAAAAGAAACTGTCAGTATTCCTGGTTTTGAGAGGCACAGCAAAACACATGCTTCAAAAAAAGTAGCCATGCAAAAGCAGGTTACTCTCTGGTAACTGCATTTATACTGTTGTTTTCACCATCTGTTTTGAAAATATTGTTCATATTGTACAAGCTCTTGAAGCTGAAAAGAGAGAATGGAAGCAGTATTTGCTCAAAGCTGACTTGGACAAGTGTGTTTAACATGCATTCCCTATGATACCAATTTTTTCCCCTCCTTTCTCAATTCTTTGCCAGTGACTTTAAACAAAGAAACAAAGTGGTTATTTTCTTTTTTTTTTTAAGGCTCTAATATCTTTTGGGCTTAGTTAGTCTCAGTTTACAGAATGTGCCACTGCCATGGAGGCAGAGCTGCTCCACTGACTGACAGAACAACCATTCCCAAAAAGCTTTTAATAAGACAACAGTAACCCCTACTAACACTCTTGTTTTCATTTCTGAAAATAATTTGTAAGAGATGACAATATTTACAAAATAACATATATCTAGAGGGCTTAAAAGTGACTATTGAAAGCACACTCTTTTAAATAAGCACCGACTATAAAACAAATTTACATAAACCACACAAACAGAAGACATATTGCTCTTCTACTATAATGGTACCATGATTACTTCCTACCATTGAAACCAGCTGATTAAAGATTACCGAGGACTTGTAAAGTTTTCATCTTTGCTTATTTATTTTTTCATTCTATTTCTTTCCCCCCCCCCGAAATCATTTAAAATTGTTATCTCACCGCCTTATCCCACAAGCACCCAGAATATCAGTAAGTGCATCAGCATTACTTGTACAGGAGAAATAATTGCTCTCACAGCTTTGATATCTGCTTCTCTGCACAAACACTACAGCTTGAGAAGGTGCAAGTTTTACATGGTTGCTGGATGCTAGAAGTTCTTCACAACCTTTGGCCTCTAGATTTTATCCCTAAAGATAATTACACTGGACATCCTGGTCATGCCGAGTGCCCTCACTGTGCAAGTAAGCAAAAACTCAGTTATTTTCTTTTTATAATAGGAGAAAGTCAGTTTTAATTATTGGTTTAAGTATTTAAATAATTTTTTCAGTGTCTAGTCGTCATTACTTTTTTCCCCCTGAAACATAACATGCATTTTCAGCAACTGTAATCTTAAAAACTAACACAGCAAAAGAGAACAAAAACCACTCACGCTTTGTTTCTGCAAATTCACACACATTGACATACACGCGCACAATTTCAAGGCATTAATAGGAGCTGATACGAATAACACAAATAACACCATCTGATACAAAACCGCTGTACGGGACCAAGAGGAGGTTTTACAGGGGAACCAGCTTCGATTCTTTTCCTGTATTAATTAAAAGTTTTGAAAGGCAGGACGACTAATTCAACCACATGCGAAAGGGCTCACAGCTCGCGGGGTGAGGGACACGGGGGCCACCCTTTAGCCTTTACAGCCGGTTCCTACCTCTGTCAGCTCTCGGCTGTCGGAGGATGGAGCGGAAGGGCACCTGCCGGGGCTGGGATGCTCCGGCTCCCCCTACGCGGTGGCACCGCGGCCGCTCCCGGCGCTGCCCCTTGCCCTCCCCGCCCTGTGCCCACCTCGCCTCGGGGCTCCTCGCTGCCCATCGCCCCCGCTGTCGGAGGAGCCGGGGGGCGCCACAGGCTGCCCTGCCCTCGCCAACTTTCCTCGGGGGGCGGGTGGGGCGGCCACGCACCTCCCGCACGGCGAGCCCGGCGGTCCCGGGGGCGAGGAGGGGATGCCACCCGGGACCACCTTAAGGGCGAGCGGGAACGGGGAATAACAGATCAAAAAGAATTAAAATAAATAGGAAAGGGTGGATGGAGGGACGGGAGAGCAAGAGGAAAAGGGGAGATGGAGGAAAGGGAGAGCAAGAGGGAAGCGGGGATGGAGGAAAGGGTGGGTAAGAGGGAAGCGGGGATGGAGGAAAGGGAGAGCAAGAGGTCAGCGGGGATGGAGGGAGAGTAAGGAAGAAACGGGTCACCCGGGCCGTGCCGCGGCTCACCTTCGTTGCCGGGGCGGGCGCTCAGACGCGCGGCAGCGCCGCGGGCAGCGCGGAGCAGCAGCAGGAGCAGGAGCAGCAGGAGCAGCGGCGGCGGGCGGCGGCGGTCCATGTCCATGTCGGCAGGCAGAGCCGCATGTCTCCGCGCCGCATGCCACCGCTCCGCGCCCGCTCCGCGCCGCCGCTGGGACCGGGAGCGGGGCCGGGAGCAGGAGCAGGGCCGGGACCATGCCCCGCGCCCGCCTTCGCGCTGCGCCCGGGAGGGGCCGCCCCCGCCCGGCCCCGCCGCCGCCGCCACCGCCCCGGACCCGGCACCGCCCCCGCCCCGCTCCGCCCACCCGCGGGGGGCGATCCGGGCGGGGGGAACGCGGCGATGGAGCGATGCGGGGTCGCGGTGCGTGCGCGGGGAGGGGAGGGGGGCAGATCGCGGATCCCGGGCCGAGCCTGCCCGCCCCCACCCTGTGCCCGCAAGGATGCCCCGGCACACGCGGCACGTAGCGGGGTCGCTGCCAGCGGCGGTGGCACGAGTCACGTAACTCGGAAGCCTCGGGTGGGTGCTTTAGCCGGCTATCATGTCCAATTACCGGCCTTTCCCTAGAATGAATGCGACTGCGAAGTAGCGGTGAAACCCTTCGGAGTTTGAGGCTGCAGCCATAGCTGGCTTGCTAGAAAAATGCAGATCTATCATTCATCTCTTTGCTGCCCACGGTGACTCTACTCCTGCCTGCGCTGTAATTCCGGCCCCAAAGAACAGACTTACTCTGACCTCACTTAAGCAAACCGGAGCCCTCACAGGAGCAAACTGGTGGCAGGGGTCTCCTCCCAAGCGCTGCTCTCTGTAGGGGCGTGCAGCTTTGCTCTGTAGGGATGTGCAGCTTTACTGGAGAAGTTACCATGTAAAGTGAGCATTTTAGCAGCATTCTCTGCATGCCTGCACTCACCTCCAGTCCTCTCAGCCCAGAACAGGCCCCAGAGTACCTGTCAGAACAGTACTGCTACCCCACTGCTCCCAGGGGGAATCACTGCAGAGCAGTGCTTCCCAAGCTTCCCCTTCTGAAGATTATTTTTTTTCAGAATATGGACATCTTTCTTTCCCAAGTGACTCATCTTAGGTCTCCAGAGCCACCCAGTGTGGTTCTGTGGAAGTGGGAAAATATTTGAATAATACTGAAGTCAAATAAATATTTCACTCCAAACCCAAGTTATGCTTTCACATAGCACAAGGTCTTGCTCTGAATGCCTGTGCTGTCTGAAAAGTCAGCAAGCAACAGGCCAGGAGGAAAGGAGCTTTTGGCAGCAAATTGGAACTACATCGCAGAATTAACATCCAAAATCTTTGATAGGACAGTAACTGAACCCCTATGCTTCTCAAATCATATCTGAACAACCTTCCTCTTGATTGTCCTATGTGTCCTTGGGTCCTCGGGGTCATCAGGTTCAGCAGGACAGCTGAGAACTGCTGCCCGTGGGATAACACTGCAGCACAGCACTGCCAGCTCCCTCCAGCAGTGATGCAGCTTTCCCGCCACCCCCCACCCCCCGCGGCAGCAGAAGAGGAGGTGCTGGACTGGTTGCAAGGCAGGACCTGTGCCAAGGTCTCTCCTGCCCAGTGTTGGCATTCCCCAAACATCTGGTTTAACTCTGCCAGGTTTACACTGCACTAAAGGGGTTGGAAGTGTGTGTGAGCAAAAGCAAAGGAGAGGGAAGGCTGTGAGAATTCAATCTCAGGTACTTATTTCAAGGGAGCACAGTGGAGGACATGAGCATTAAACATTATTAAAGAGAAATTAATTTCCTTTCCTGTTTCCAGGCTTGATTATTCAATCAACCAAATTAGGGAATCATCAAACCTAATACCATCTGTTTCATGTCTCCAACCCTTCCTTTCACTTATACTCATATTTACCATATATTTCCCCTGTGGTCAAACTTCCAAAAGGAGAAAGAGATGCCCAGGGCTCTTGAACAGTCACCTCCAGGGGCAGAGGGAGGAACAGGGTGGTCTGGTCATACAATTAACAGTGTATGGCCTAGAGATGGACACCCCCTGTCCTCCTTTGCCTTCCTAAAGGCTCATTTCACTAAACCTTTTCAATCTTTTGACAGAGATGTTTTTCCACAGCAAAAGTCCAGAAATATACACTGAATTCCCCAAAATGTCACCCTCCCTAGTAATTAAAACTATCTTAGTTTGAAGTCGGGGTTTTTTTGCAAAATTTTACCTCAGCTTTTCTAGAATAAACAACTGTTTTCGTTGAGTTCTTTCGTATGGCAGAGACAAGTGTGCTTTTCAAAACACTACTAAGTTCTCGGAACTACTAGTTTTGGTCTCCGTGGAACCACATCTTTCTTTCATGACTTCAGGTAAATATTTTTTTTAAGGTGTGAAAAAAAGGTGAAAGAAAAAGGGTGAAGAATGATAGCAAATTTTGGGGCTGGGGAGAACAACGGTGACAACAACCAAACCAAAACCCAACAAACTTCTGTTTTCAGTTAGTGGAAAAAACATTTCTAAAGAAAAGGGATTTTGTTTTTCAGTTTAAAATCACAGTTTACAGTTTACACACGGTTTCAGTGTGTAAAACTGTGTGTTTTACACACAGTTCTGTGTGTGTAAAACATCTGCACTTTCCAGCTGCAATATCTGAATCTGCTCATGCTCCTGCTCTGGGAGTGGGAGGTTGAGCACCCATCATGGTTTTACCCCATAACAGTGATTTGCTGATGCAGAAAAAGCAAAAAAAGGAGAGGTAACCACATTCCACTGCCTAATCTTGGGTTTATGTGATGTCATTTTCTACAGATACAAATCCAAGGCAAAAAAAAAGGGTAATGTTATCATTAACTCCTTCACTGGTTGGCTGTTAAAAAACAAAGGATGGATATCAGAAATATTTATGCATCTTTTTCCAAGATAACAATGTGGTTACCACGTAAAGATAATATTGTGGGGTTTTCTGGTTTTTTTTTAAAGGAGATAGAAGAAGGAAGGAGAGGAATAAATTAAAATCCATCCAGTAAACACCAGATTGTCAATTCCCAAGTCTGCCTCATGACAGCATCCATGCACACGCACACGCAAACACACAGATTTTGGGTTGGTTTCACCATCCCTGCCTCAAGGTGTGTTTTTCAACCTTCTTTTCTCCTTGTGAAGGTTAGAAATGCTCTTCTTAGAAACAAAGATGAGATTTTCATATCATGTTGTGGACAGCTCATAGCTCTGTAACAAGGGGCAACATGGATAATACTCAAACACTAAAGGTGAACTCTGCAGAATCTTTTCTCCAGATCAGAGAAACATTACTTTAAACAAGTATTTTGAGATTACTCATAGTAGTCACATTCTGAATTTCTGAATATCTTAGCACCAGTGAATTCATCTCATACAGGAAGAATATTAAAAAATGCAGTCTACATAATGCAAATTTTTAGTATCAAACCTCAAAGAAAGAAAACCTCTCAAGTTAAAAAAATGAATAGCAGAAATATTTGGAGAAAATTTGAAATAAAGAACACATTTTTAAAAACTGCAGGTTCTGGGAAAATTCTCAGCAGGAAAGAAAAATAAAATTCATTACAAATTTCTCACTCTGCTTTTTTCTCTGTGACAAGCGTTATGTTAGTTTTGTGCAAATTGCCTGTTTACTCTATTAAGAGTAATTTTCTGTGAGCTTAAAGGGCACCTTTGAAGAAAGAAAATAGCCTCTAGTGGCATTTCTACATAACCAGAGTGCACATGGTAATATCTTTGCCCTAGCATCCATAAAATCATTCTAGAGAAACACATAACTATGATTTATGATTTTCTGCCAACCCTGGACTTTAATTTCTTTAATATATTGAAGATCAAAATCCTTACTAAACACAAATTTTATCTCTTACATTTTTCTTTTGTAAACAGGGAAGTGACACATTCTATGATTGCATAATGGAAAAAAGAAATCATAACACATGGGCAGAATGCTCCAGATCTCACGTTTGCATACTAAATAGGAAAACAACTTTCTGCCTAATGAAAAAATGTTACAGATTATTAGGAATGGCCACAGAAGTAATCAATCAATTTATCCAATGGACTGGGCCACAGTCTGCTTCCAAGAAGCTTTTTAATGTTTATGGCTCTTGAGTTGCATTGTTTAATTAATTGAATGACATGAAACTTCTAATCTTGGAGGTTTGAAGATAAAGTATTCTCCTTAAAAACAAACAAAAAGAATTAATGATGGGTTCACCACTCATAAAGAAAGGTGGCCAGACAATCCCCCATTTACTGGGGGAGGAGGCACAGCAGAACAATGCTCCCCATCCATGGATGCCTTTGCCTGTGACTCCGTGGGATTGTTTGGAGGCGTGAGAACATTTCCTCCTCAATTTCTGCTACTTATTTATGAAGGTTCTTGTTTGTGATGTTGTTATACCCCCACTGACCCCCCATTCACAGAGACTTGTGCTGACAGAACTTCTCCACATAAATCATACCAGGCACAGCTTTTCAAAATTGTTCAGTGATGTTTAGGCCTCTAAACAACCCTCTGAGGATATATATACATATATATATATATCTCTACATATCTATCTGCATATCCTTAAGACTGACTGTTGAAGTGTTGAGATAAAATTATAAATGGAAGCGTTGCTGCTTGGCTTCATCATAAAGCATCAGCTTGACATGGGCCAGTCTTGGAGATGGTGACCAAGGAGGAAGAACCCTCCTAAGAGCCACCAAAGAAGTAGATTTACTTGCTTTAATTATTCTTTGGGAGACATTTTATGGCATAACCCAAAGGTCTCCCAATGTACAATGTCACCCTGAAAATGAAAGCAGAGGAGAAAATGCAGGATGTGGAAGAATAAAAGACAGGATGCAATAAAAACAAGTGATAAATGAACTGTGAAAAGTTACTTTAAACAAGTAATTTAAAGCTAAGCTATAGCTCTTTCCAATCAATACTTACATAATAATTACACGGAAATCCAGAAAAATGGATTAGCTAGACAGCATAAGCGACTCAGCTTTGAGCAGCAACAAAGCTGAAATTGTAATTATGAAGCAACTGCACACCAATTCCATAATGAAAAAAGTATGACTTATTATGGAGATGGAATACAGTAGAAAAGGATGCAAAATGCAAATGCAGTTTAGCTGCAAATTTTCCCCATAAAGTCTGAATCATTTGTTAAGTCTGTAATAAAAAGGTGACACTCCAAGCACTTTGACTGAATTTACCTATCTGTAAACAAAAATCTATAGAAGCCATAAAAGAAATGCTTCACTAGCATTATTGCCAGTTTTCAGAGAAAAGCAGCACTTATGTGCAGGAGAGAGTATTACTATCTTGAAAAAGGCTTGCCAAATTTTAGCTTGGATGGAGCATTTACAGTAGAAATCTCTGAATCCTGTAAAACCAGATCGTGTTATGGAGACACTGGCAGACCTCCAGTGAGGTGCATAATGACAAGTTTGATTAGTTTATTTATTTTTTTTCTTGCAGGTCACAACAAATATTCCAAAATTTCTGGTGTTAAAAAAAAAACCAAAAAGATAACCAAGAAATGATATTATTTATTCTCAAGTATTTCAACCATCTGACTTTTTTTTTTTTTCCAGAAGATACTGTGAGGCACTGCTGAAAGAAAAAAAAGGCAGCCACATTTTAAAATAAATGCCACGGTAGTTCTAATACTGGGAATCAGCATCCAATTTAGGGAATGCACTTGGAGAGTGCACAGATATATTTCCGTGATCTGGCTGAGCTGGATTGGAAATATTCCCTTGTCTTTGCAGAGCCAGGCTTGCACATTGACAGCAAAACAGGTCGTCTATTTTTGCTAACTAAAAAACTTAACTGCAGCAACAGTTATGGCAAACTGCAGTTTCAAACAGCATAATGCAAATAATTTGAAGAGTTGGTGTTCACAACATGTGAAAAACTCGTGAACAGTTTCATTTCCACAGTGAACATTTTGCATTTGACAATTGATTTGGTATCTTAGAACATATTTTTTGTGCTACAGCAAAGAACACCTGAGATCCCACATATGAAAGTGGTACTTTTATTTTTTCTGTTCATTTGCTGTTCTTTCTCAAATCCTCTCGGCCACTCCCTTGTAGTCAAAAATGGGGTTTTCTCCCTTCTCCCTCATGGAACTGGCACCGTCAGTTTTGTCCAAGGATGTAGAATAAGATGGGTAAATATCCATAAAGGAGCAGTATTTTGGAATCCTCAACTTCACATCTAACATCAAAGCATGAAATCATTTCACACCTTTGCTCACAATGGCAAGATGTGTATTTGGTTGCATGGTGTACATATAATTTGTACTTCCCAGCTGAAAGCCTCCGCCCAAGAAAAGAATCAGAACTCAAAAGTCGACAAGTTTTTTCAAAAGACTTATTCTCAGCTCTGATGCCTGCATGTAGACAAAGAGCTTGCCTTAAAAGCTGCTTAGTTCAGGTCTTTGGGGAAAGATTCATTAAGTTGAACCTGAGATCATCATATGTAATGATTTAGATATATGTAAGTTCAGAACAAATCCTTGTCTTTCAGAAGTTCCTTCACGAAATCAAACAGACATGCCCAATTTACCAAAATTTCTCAGCTTCCAGTCACAAAACAGCAACGTAAATCATAAAATTGAGGTACCCACTAATCATAGCCTCCAAATCTTACTTCCCCTCACTTGTAGTCAGCTGGGTACACTCACCCTTCAGCTGGGAGCAGAACAAATTGTCAGCAGTCATGCCTGTGCTGATGAATGACTTCAACTTCTGCCACAGCATAGAAACATCCCCACCCTCCTGACCCGTCACCCAGCTGACCCTGTGTGTGCTGAGAAGCTCTTAAGTCTTCCAATGTTTTCTTCTTGATTATACTGAGTTAATTACTTTGCTAGAATGCATGAGGTAGCTTTTTATTAATCTCCATGACCACTTGGGCAATGAAGAATTGCAGTTTCTGCAAAAGATGAAGTCAACGTTACCTAAATAGTATTCATTATAATATTGGTGTTGTAATTATTAGAAAACACATGCAATAAACAATTATACATCATTAATATTCTCCCAGCCCAAGAGGAAATAAACCACCCATAGGAGGACAGTCTGGCAACCTTGGGTCAACCAATCTTTATCCATTAGATAGGATATTTTATGATTATGATATTTTATGATATGCTTCCTTCCCAGTCCTATAGCCAGCTGCAGCTCTGCAGTGAGGGTTGGAGCTCCTTAACCTTTCTAAGTCAGAAGGCCCACCAAAGAGGGTTGTAAATGCAAACATTTCTTGTTCTGTGCCAGAGATGTGCAGGATGTCAGGAAAATGTATTACAGAGACTTCTTATTTTCTTGAACATGGAAAAAAATGGGTTTTCCTATTGCAACGTCGGATTTGGTTTATCTGAACTAAATTTTCAATCTTTAAAACGTCTTTTTCTTTATTCATCAGTTTTATTTTTCATGATACAGACAGTTCAAGACTTAAAGGGACTGTTAGGTTAAACATTTGCTTAAAGAGCTTCTCTCATTTCTTTGAGCTGTCACCAAAACCTGGAAGAATGTGTGTATTACTTTTATGGCACCAGAAATGGAGAAAGCTTCTGTTTATCTCCTAGTCATTTGTATTATTGAGTTAAAGTTGCTAGGAAAAGGTATGCTTTTGATATTAGTTTTCTCTCTAGAGTCTTTAATGAGAGCAATAATCCAGTCAGTATTCAGCCATTTCATTTGGAAACCTTCTGCATCAGCTTTGGAACTGGGAAGGAGCAGCAGGATGAATAGAAAGATGTACCAATTAAATAATCTGTACAATAAGTTTGGGGAAATTTATTGCAAATAGTTGCAGGATTTTCCTAAATTAATGCAATGTTCTATCTCAAAATGCAGCTGTAGGAAACATGTACAGAGTAAGAACCATAATAAAAAACCCCAAACCAAACCAAACAAACTATTGGAAAAGCTGGGGACAATTAGTAGAAGAGTCCATATTCAGTTTCTGGTCTGAACTGGCGCTGACATCATGCCAAGCTGCAAGATTAAAAATCCAAACCCCACTAGAATCGAAGAGTATTTCTTGAGAAAAGAGGACACTCATCAAAAATGACACAAAACGAGAGCCTTACATAAAATGAAAAAAGGAGATGCTCTGCAGAGGGTCTGCAAAAAAAATTCAGGGGACTTGTCAGATTTGTGGAGGGGAAGGTTTTCCTGAAACACAATATATGCAAACAGTATACTCTGCTGGGTTTATGGCTGTGCTTCCTCTGATGTGACTTTGTTTTAAATAATACTTTGCTTCAAGGTGGCAGTTGAGTGAATTATTACCATTGTCCAGAAGAGAAAAGAACTGCAGCATGTACAGAAGTAAAAACTACTGAGATAAATCACAGGCAGTGGAAGGAGGAATGTAACCTCCATCCCTGCTTAAGCCTGAGATCTGTGACCCAGAGGGGACAACATTCATTTAAAGACAGAAAATAGGCTCAGATTTTTTTTCCCTTTTGTTCATTTGGTTCTTTAATTAAAATTTCAAGTTTTAGCATTACCTACTTCTAAAGAATTTGCTGTTCTGTAAATATCAGATCAATACCTGCCCTTTAGCTTTCCCCAAGAAAACTGTAAAAGATTCTTGTGAATTCTAGAATAATAAAGGCAGAATTTTCTATTATTTTATGCAGTATCAAATGTTCTGTCTAGAATTAAATAACCAAGCCATTCTGATTTTGCCAAGGGTTTTTTCTTTTTTTTTTTGATTAAGCAATCTGCACTGGATTTGTTAGATAAGCAAATACATTTAAATTCCTTTCACATGTTTTCTGATTTCATTTTAGACCTTTTGCAAAGGAGGTAAATAGGTTTCTTGGAGACCTTAGAATATTAAGCTTATGACCTCCAAGCTTTTACAAGAGAAAAACGAAAAATTGCTTACTAAAATATTAGGAAGGGTACTCAATTTTTAAAGGATGTTATTATTTGAATTGCAGTTGTAATGGAGCTAAACCACACCTACTTAGAGAGCAGGGCCCAAACATTGCTTTTGGTTACAGCAGTTTAAATCCTTGGAGGCCTTTATTACTAGGAAAATGGAGTTAGATTTCAGTAAAATCAATTTTTAAAAGCACTAGGAATTTGCTTTTGACCTCAGTCACAGCAATCTCGGCAGCTTTGCAAAAACATGCTCTCTCTCTTAAATCTGACTGACGCCACTGATGAATTGCGCTGTAAAATTTACTGTTTCGATCCCTTAATACACAGAAGCTGTTGCTTGTGTTTCTGGAGGATGAAGTACCCTGTGAAATGGAAGACTATTGCAGGCAAGGAAGAGGTTTTTCCAAAATAGTTGCAGAAATGCTTGCACAGAAATACAGGCATCTTACTCTTCTGTCCCACAGCGCATCTCAACTCCTTTAGCATTAGATTAACCCATCAGAGATGGTGGAAACCAGTGGTCTTAAAGGTGGCCCCAAACTGTCCCTACCTCTGTACCCTCACAAAGTATTAAGCAAGCAAAAAAAACCCAAACTGCAAAATAAGTTGGTTCCTTCTGATGGAACCAGACACTACATGACTAACTTGCTGAGCAATATTATTTATTTTTATACACAGCTGTCAAGTCTGTACCTGTTATTTCTCTTGCTTTCTATGTAGTGGTTTAATGCTTTGGAGTTTTAATTGTGAGGGGATTATTATTATTATTATTACTGCATAATGGAATCTTTGGCCATATAGCATCTAGAATACTGCAGCAATTCAAGCAAGAACTATTTTGTGCCTTCAAACTTTCCTTATTCTATGCCCACTTAGGAACTTCTGGACTTTTCACCTGATAGAGTCTGAAATATATCTGTGATTCATGGCTTTCTAATGAGGTATATTATTTCCATTTTCTGTTTTGTTTCTCCACGAAGGATTGTCCTTGGTGGCACATCATTCACCCCATACCACAAGAGATACTTAAATATACACAAGCAATACTTAAATATCTTACCCAATAAGATGACCCATCAATAATGCATATCCAAATTTTATAAAGTAATTTTATTTTTTACCATGTCTCTGCTTGCCATCAAATCATCATGTGCACTCTGACCCTGCACGCTCAACACATTTTAACAGACAGAAGGAACAGAACCATCAGTTCTCCCTGGCACCATCTGGGGTTCTTTTACAGTTACTGTTTTCCTTGCTGCCTAAAGCTCAATTCAGCCTTTTTTTTTTTCTTTTTTTTTTTTCTTTTTTTCTCCTTTTTTTTTTTTCCACAACCTCTTAGTGATCTTCTTTTTTTGGCTTCAGGTTTCTTCACATCACCTTTCCAGCCTTTACCTTTGTCATGCATTCCAGGCAGTGCTGCTGTAAAGCTCAGGAGAGGTTTTTTTTTTTCTTTCCCCTTGCTATTCTCATTCAGCTTCAAGTGCACTGCAATTACAACAGGATATGAACTATCCTGCACTGTTATAGATGTGTTCAATTTTCTCGCTGTTAGTAGAAGTCTTTTCCCATCACTTTGGCCTGACAAACGTGACATTCACACATTGATTGTATATGTCTGCTTTACACAGCATAGCTAATGACTCTCCCTTAGCCTGACTTGAATTTTGGATTAGTTTTTCTACTGCTGACTATTCCATTCCATCAATAATTGCAGAACAATTAGCTCAGCTGTGATTTTTTTCCCCAAATGCTGAGCAAATCCATGAATCTTATAGCACATGAGGCAGTTTATGTAAGGTTTTAAACTAATACTTCATTCCAGAGACTTGCCTCCCCGTGTCTATCAGCCTGCAGACACCTGAGTGACTTCTGCTGGGCTGCCTATTCTCAGAAGGGAATAGAGTTTGCTTTATGCATTGCCAACTACTAAGTTTTCTCTGAAAGTTGTTTTGTAGTTCTGTGACGCTTAGTGTTACAAAATTTGAGACTTAATCTTAAAAGCCAAGACAGAAAATAGATTTCTATCATAAAACCTCCTCAGTGTCTCACCTGATTCTTCTAGCACTTTCCTTAATGCAAAAATACTTTGTAAATCACAATGTTTTCTAAAGGCAAAGGGCAATCATATCACAGCAGATTTTCCTTTTATCTCTGGGGGATCTCAAACATCATCTCTTTTGCAAGACATTATTTTGGGCAATGAGTTATGGGTATCATTTACTACATTACACAGCTCTTCATTTTGGACTTTCCATCTTGAGTGTAAATATCAAGTCTCACTTGAACTCACATGGCCATTTCTGGGAGTTTTTTTAAATTAATTTTTATAGGCTCTGAAATTAAAAAGAAAAGACTAGTACTACTGATCTGATTTCAGATATTAGTGAAAAATGGGATGGAAAGGTTTTTTTCCTGATCTGTAGCTTCCTCTCCCTTTCACATGCTGAAAAACTAGCCTAATTTCTTCCCACTAAAGAATTATGTGAGGCCCTGAACATTAAGATGTGCAAAGCTACCTCTGGCCTGTGTATCATTTCTGGATCAGATCCTTCTTAGCCTGAACAGACAATCCAATTTAGGACGTTAATATGCTCAAATCAATTGGTGATAAAAAGCAAATGTTTTTCTTTTTGCATGTAAAAGAAGTAATAATAATAATAACAACAATAATTTTAATTTATTATTATTATTATTATTATTATTGCAAGTCTATCCCAAGAAATGTAACATTTGAAGAGTTTCCTAAAGAAATGTATGATTCAAATTCAAGATACGTGATGTTAAATTTGACGCCAGGAGTATGACTTCGGTGTTTCAAACTCAGGAGACATACTGGTAGCTTTGACTGTCAGTTCCTGTATTTCAGAAGCCTTGTGGTTTTGATTAATATATCTTCCAGGATATTAAATTCTTTGTGCATTCAAATAAAAGTATATTAATAATGAGAAAATATAAATCCTCACCACGCCCCAGCACTCATAGAATCATTGAGGTTGGAAAGCACCTTTAAGATCATTAAGTCCAATTGTCCACCCAGCATCACCACCATGTTCACCATGCATTTTTTTTCATATTTAAACAAAAGAAATCCCAGTAAAGAACTGAGGTAACTCTCATTTACTTGACATTTTCTACTCTGTGGTTAATAGAAAAATGAGCATAGTGACAAAGTGACAGATGGTTTTCTTTGTGTAACATAAAATAGGGGATAAAGAGGTATGACTGGGACAAATTGGGGCTGTTGTCTCTGAACATGTATTCTGAGAATTGTAGGCTCTTTAATTTAAGGTGACCATTTCAATATTGAGGACAAAACTTATTCTCTAAGGGCATTTCATGGGTCAAAAAGATGAACATGATTCCATCAGAAGGACAGAATTGGTTACAAATCCACTACGAAAGTTATGGGTATGTTGGAATGAGGAAGGCTTAAAACAGGTCTCCAAAGAAATATGACCATATTTCATATTTATCTCCAGTGTAGGTTGTAGCTTGATACAAACATCTATGTGTTGTTTCTGTGTCTCACTCAGTTTTATTGTAGATCAATCACTGAATGCTCTTCATGCATAAATATATTCCTGCCAGTGCTTGAAACATAGATTTTTCTATTATTATTGTTCAGTTCGTTTCTGTGCTACCATTACATAGTCCTGGTCCTTTTCACTGCACTCCCAGAATTAAATTGGTGATGTTAGAGTTCCTTATTTCACAGGAAGGAATGACTTCCTTTCCTAATGTTTTTGTCATTCACCACACCTCCCCATCAACACATCCCTACAGGTACAAACATGAATACAAGCAGTATATAAAATTATCTTATCCTTTTTCCTTTTTTTCTTTTCCCTTTTTTTTTTTTTTGCATTATAACAGTGCCTGCAAATACCAGCCAAGAAAAATGTCCTTTAGAGCTCTGATTCTATGAGAATACAATCCTCAGCCAGAAAGTCCTTGGCATTAACCCAATAAGATATTCAAGGTGCAGGGAAGAAATTAAAGAGAAAACAAAACTATAAGCATTTGTTCAATGCTAGTGCAAAGGTAGAAACTGGATCAGCAAAAATCCATTCTCTGCCTCTTTCAGTCCAAAAAATTCCTGGGTCTTTTACCCTGAGTGAGAACAACCCTAAGCAGTTGAAATGCTGGTTCATCTCAAAAGCTCAAATTATGAACATTTCAGATGAAAAAAGATGCCAGCATAGACAATACAAAAATACTGCTTTGATAATATCCCAGAACAAAGAGAGGAAGCCCAAAGCTTTGATAGCTATTTATAGCAAGATTCTCCAGGGTTCTATAGCAGGGTTCCACAAGGTTCTCCATTTAAGCAGAGGAGGACATGGAGAAATGGTGCTACTCACCAGGTAGTGAATAACACCTTTCAGGTGATAACTCCCAATCAAAGAAATAAATCTTTGAAGTTCTGGTTGGAAACCATACTATTTCTAGACAAACTATCAGTATTATAAGAGGAGCAATGAGGGACAAAACCAGCTCGATGCACAAGAGACTTCTGCTTACTATTAATTGATGTGTGGCACTAGCAAATAACATTTGCAACAATTGCCAAAATTGCAAATACTTGCAGGAGTAGATTTGAAAGAAAGATTTAACGTGGAACTGGTTGTTCCTGTGCTATTCAATCTATTGCTTCTTTTACATATCCATGAATGTTTTCTAAAAACCATGGGCTGTCATCCAATGTGTTGTTTAAAATCACGCTGGGGGAACCTGGTTCTCTGCACAATCACACCAGTTTTGTGCAAAGTTGCTCGAAACAGAGAGGTGGTTTTTTGGGATGAGTCTGAAAATGTGAATCTTTTAATTCTTTCAATAGCTATGAGGTCAAGAGAAGTGCACACACATGTACAGCTGTACTCACAACATGTACAACATGTACAGCTTCAACAGGTCCTCGGGAGCAATCCTTCAAGCTGCCTTAGGTAAAACAATGCAGAAGTTAAACTATTTTCCCATTAACAGCTGAAAACTACAAGATAAGGACACTTGAAACAAGACAAACACTACAAAATAAGGATCTGCACACATAATACATGGGATTTTTATTTTACTGTAAACTTTGAGGTGTAGCTGTTAGAGACTCAGAAAACATAGTTTGAAAAATTTCATAATGTGGTAGAATTGTTCTGAAAAAGAAAAGAAAGAGCCCTCACTGAAAAAAAAGTTAAACTCTAGGAGAAACTTAGAGAAAAGGAGAAGCAAAAAAGAGGGAACAGATAATTGAAACACCATCAGGTATGGGATTCTTTCTGTCAGTGCTCCTGCACAATGCTCTTTGTTCCCTTTTCAGTGAGTCACCCCACCTGTCATTTTTGCATGAGAAGCTATCACAGAAATAGCCAATATAGTAAATCTGGTGTTGTACAGAAATAGTCTATCCTGGAAAAATTAGCAGATGTACTTTTAGTGGTGGAATGTGGGCAGTCAGGGAGATTTCTCAGCTGTAGCAAAAAGAGCTAGAATTTTAGCCAGTCAGTCCACAATACCAAATCCTTCATTTGCATTTCTGCTGTCTCATGGATGACATATGCACTTGTGAAGGAAGGGTGTACCTAAACTGCCCAGCCAGGGCATCTTGTGGGGTTGTGGAGTTGCCAGATCTCTGTTTCAGACTATTCTGCACAGCTTCAAACACTTTTAATGGGCAACTTGTGAAAACAAGGACAACTGTCTACAGACAATCTCAGACTACACAGATTTGCTGAATGAATCCCATACTGAGTCAATACCTCAGCTGTTTACCTTGAGAAGATGAAAATCAGATGAAACTCCTGAGGATTTTGGCAGGTGGAGCAATTTCCCCCACAAGGAGTGGGTACAGTGAGTTTGAATATGTATTCCTGAAATACAACAAAGGTACTCAATTAATTTTGGAAAGTCACTATCAATTTCTAAACTTCCATTGAGATACCATAAATAATGCTTTGCAAGCTTATTAATGTAATAGCTCTGATATTCATTCTGTTTCATCATGTGTTTCCTAGGCTTTTATTCACTTTGATTTGGTTTTTTCCTCCTCAAATGTTATTTTAAATAGCTTTCATGAAATTGCTGCATAATAAGTGTACCCTTTTGTTCTTATTCAAGGAAGCTCAGCGAAAGCATAACAAATAATAAAGCTGATAAAAGGATACATGAAATGCATTCCAAAATCCAGGAGTTTTAATCCGATACCAGCGCCATTTAACTTCAAGCCAAGACATGTATCTCATCAGGCAACATATTAAGAAGCTGTAGGGCAATGGATTCAAGCCCAATAAGTAGTGGAATTCTGATTTTACCCTCATTGACTCGTCCTGACTGTAAGTGTGCAAGAGGGCCATTTCATGGCTGCCAACTTTGCTGGGTGAGCTAGAATTAAAATTAGCTGTTAACAAGAAAACAGACTACATAATGATCACGGTGGAATCTAAAATAAATTATGATATTTGTGCTCACACACTTATATTTCGGAAAGCGAATGTGACTAAACCAGGCAATTATCTTTAATTAGGAGGGGCTAGGGTCATTCCATTAAATATGTCCATCACAGCTAGTTAACAATATTGATTAACAAGATAAGAAGCCGAATAAGCCATTCATCCCTGACTGGGGTTGTTATAGATTTTCTGGTGAATTCCTACAGTGTATTACAAAAGGAAAATAACAGAATTAGAGGTGCCATAATTCCAACAAAGCATGATTTCCAAGATGCTATTCTGAAAAACATTCCTGAAACAATCTGCTTTTGTTAATATGGAATAACTATTGAGCTAAATAAACACACAAGAGCATTCCATAAATGCGCTTGACATATACAGGGAAAACACTCTTTTATCCTTGAAGCAAAACAATTTCAGGCCCAAACCTTGCGGGGCTGAAGACAAAGGCAAATTAAAATCTGATTGACTGCAGATGATTAAGAAGAATGCAGATCTGCCACGAGGAGTCCTGGACTGACTTGGAAATGGTTGCCTAAGAATAGCTCAGTGCAATCCCTGATTTAACTCAGAAACAGTCAGTGGAATCAAATTATAAATTATTTTGTCTTTGAGATATTATGAAAGAGAAATGCAGACATACATATGTTCCCTCTCTCTCACTCACTTGCTCCTCCACATGTTTTGCAATAGACAAGTCCTCAATCTGTGAGACGTCCTACTATTTTCAAAACAAAAGTCAGGGGGTTTTCCTGCTTTTTTCCTTTCCCTTTTTTTTGTTTGGGTTTTGTGTGTGTGTGTGTGTGTGTGTGTGTGTGTGTGTGTGCGTGCTTTTTTTATTTCCTTTTTTCTCCTCTCCCAACTCAGTGACTGATCCCCAAGTTCAGTGGCAGGGGACCAAGGGGATATCAAACCTGCACGGAGCTTCTGAAGCCCTGGTGCCAAACTGCAAATTGGAAATGCACCCCTGGTTACTCCATCAACAAAAGGGATCCTTGATGTGCAATTCCACTCATCATTCCTTTTTTTTTATCCTTTGCATTATCAGGCAGCTGAGATGAGACAACAACAGTGAATGAGCATGTGCCTGATTGTTGGCATGTCAGACATACATTATTAGAAACAGTGGGGGCAAGAAGAAAGATGAGAGGGAAGGCATTCGTTTCTTTGTTTAGATGTTGGAGAGCTTATTTGTGAAGAAAGGAGTTCTAGGATGCACTGACACAGATATAAGGACTTGATGCAATGGAGGAATGCAAACTTTCTCTGTGTAATTTGGATAACGAAATTCTAAAATATTTTCCATTTTATATTAAAAGAATACATATGCCAGGCTAATCTGACTTAAAAACATTGTTGCTATATCTTAATATCACATTTAACATTTTCAGCCAAGCAACTATCCCACAATTAACAAAAAAGCAAACTTATTCTGATCCTCCATATAAAATACAAATTATTGGTCATATTCAAAATCATCTTCTCATATTCACTACTTCAAAAAAAGGACTGCAAAGCTACAAATACTTCATAGAATGTAAAGCAATCACCAATTTTTAATGATAATATTTAAATTATTCTCTTAATGAAAACATTTAAGAAGCATTTAACTATGGTGTTAATAGCAAAATAAAGCTATGGTTGGGCAGATAATAACTACTATCCTCATTTAACAAGGAATTAAACCCCCTCAGAATACCTGTTTTGGGCCAGAGATATAATAGAGCAAACACCAAGAGGGCAAAAATCTCCCTCTCTGGAAAT
Source organism: Neopelma chrysocephalum (assembly GCF_003984885.1). Classification (NCBI taxonomy): domain Eukaryota; kingdom Metazoa; phylum Chordata; class Aves; order Passeriformes; family Pipridae; genus Neopelma; species Neopelma chrysocephalum. The sequence goes on along the minus strand of NW_020897803.1, from coordinate 2,358,801 downwards.
ACATAACTTTTTCTTTTTTTCCCCCCCATAATGTGTTTTAGTCGATTCTTTAGGGAAGTTTGCACTAGCAAAATGTAAATGTGTTACATATAAATGTAAAATAGCAAATCATGGGACCAAGAAAGAGATGTGCAACCTTGAAATAAAGTAAAGCATTTTATATGGACTCTCAGAATGTTAAGAAAACATTCAGGACTGACTTTTTTCAAACATTGTGTACCGGGAAATGCTGAAAGTCAAGGTTTGGCAGTGAGTTCCCCAACATACTTATTTCTTATTTATCAATGTAAATTTCTGCCCCAAAAATCAGTAAAACACAGACTATCACCAACATCTTGGATGCTGTACTTCTTGGCAGCACTTCAACGGTGAAATGACATTTCTTTAAGATCAGTACTTTTGATAATGGTGCTGAAAAAGTTTCCAAATGCCTGTGATCAGAGCACCTGAGAAGGTTCTAGAAGAGATACTCACTAGAGATGCTGCACGATAATGACAACTGGACAAATGAAAGCCTGACTAAATGAAACAGTGATAACGTGAATATTTTGACATCCAACTGTATGTGAGTCAAACATGTTCTACATGAAATATTAAACATCACATACTTTTAGCTTTGCAATAAAAACATGAAAGGCAGAAATTCAGATGATTTCAAGACTATGAGAAGTTTAAAAGACTTCTATGAGATGCTTAAAAGACACCATCCCAGATCCACTTTAGCTCAATGACTCCTGTTGATATCAGAAGGCTGTAGCTGAGACCAGGTATTCTTTGACCCAAAAATCTAAGTTCATGCTAAAATGCAGTTTCACCAGTGAAGAAAACTGTGATCAAGGAAATGTTAATCTCTGTGGTGACTCCTTGTGTGCATGAGATGAGAACAGAGAGAACATTGTGAGAATTGTGGGTGCAGATGACAGAGGGAAAACGTTGCCAGAACACTGGGAACTTCTGGAATAATTCTAGGAGTTAATTTTAAAACTTGATTAAACCACGCTATTGTTTATGGATCTTAATGTTTTCAACATTACAAAGCACAAAGCAAAACCTTTTTTCCTTAAGCACAGAAAACACAGTTTCTAACTACATTACTTGAATGCCACAAGATATAAACTACAGTGTAACCACATTGGTGTTAAATTTGCAGTAAATCCCCCCTTCTTTGAATTTCCTGGGGCTGAATGCTCCAGTGTGTCTTCTGTGGTTAAAATCCGTAATGTCTCTTCCTTTTTATTCATTTATTTCTCCCCCTTTGCAATGCCTTTGAAAGAATCTTTCTCTACTAAACCTCTACATTTTTATAGCTACCAAATCTTTCATGTTTCTGTCAACAGAAAGAAGCTTTGAACAGGATCAAGTATAATCACATCTAGCTTTTTATTGTTATCACTATATTTACTAAAGAACAGCAGACTTTGTAGGACATCTTTTTTTTTAAACAGTGGTGGCACATTATTTTCTAGCTATATGGAGCAGTTAATTTATTTCTGCTTGCATTGCAGAAATCTCACTGTCCTGAGAAAAGTGAGATTTAGAGAAATGAGTGGAATTTCTTCCTTTAGATCTGCTCAACAAGGACGATAGGTTTGACCAAATAGCTGTGGCTCAGCAAGTACCTCTGCATCCAAAAAACCAGCATCTGTGCCTTCAGTTTTATTTGCAGGTGTGACAGAACCCACTAGTGGGGAAGAAAGTCTTCAAGCTTTGTATCACTAGTGAGCTTAAGCCAGTGCATTCCCATGTCAATGGAAAAGTCTCTGCCTCTGTAAAAACATAACTTTAAGAAACAAAGAGGAATTAGGAGCAAAACAACAAAATGACATATTAAATAAATTCTGTAGCATGTCAACCCTATTACCTGTCTCATGATACTTCTTCACAGATTAGTAACAAACATCTGCTTATCTGCAGTTGCCAGGCTCTTCTGCTTCCAGTTATCGGGTCCTGTTCCTTCTGCCTCTCCTTCATGCTCCTGCAATGTCCTTCCTGTGTTTTCAGCAGTTATGGCATTTCACAAACAGCACAGGTGACAAACTACCAACTGCACCACACTTCACCTTTTCTTCTACTCTGTTTCTCCATAGAACAGCATCACTGAACAGAATCGACCTCTACATGATAAAGCAGAGTTGTCATATTTACTCCTGACTGCTGATCTGCTGTCTGGCCGTTTAATTCCCTGTTTCATTTGCTTGGAATAGGAAAGCTTTCCCAGGTGTAGGAGTTGACTGCCTTAAGCAAATGCCATATCTTTGCAGTCCCAATTCAAAGAGAGTCACTTTTCCTACAACATCCACCCCCTTCATAGGGCTTGAAGCAAAAAGGTGGTTCCATGGAGGAAGAACCAACTAACACAGAGTTTAAAATTGTCAGAAAAAGCTGCACAGCTTGCCTTAAACAGATCCCAGATGTGGGACCATTCAGGCACTCTCTGGTGCAGCAGGACCATACCAGGATTTTCTGAGTGCCATCAGGACTCCGGCTTCTTTGTAGCACCAGAAAATCAGGAGATGCTTGACAAGCTTTGCCAGCACTGCCCCAACTTCAATGGATGTGACTGTAAGCAACAGTTGTCAGAGTTCAAAATGTAAGCAACCAGGTTATCAGGGCTGACCCACACAATTCAAAATGAACCTGGGGTACTGGCCCAGGCCTATCCCAAGGCAGCACATGGTTTGGGAGCTCTGAGAACCACAGAAACAGGTCTCCTAACTCTTTGCTCTGCATCTCCCCTGAGGGAAATAAGGAATTCTCATGTTCTGAAATGTGGCCATAAAGCTGGCCATCCTTTATCTGGGGACTGGATATAGGTTTAATGATAACCAGGGATATGCTACTTGATGCTCAATAAAGTCAGAATTCTCTGTTAAAATTGAAGTCTTGGTCCCTCAACTCTCCTTGCCGGTGCCTCTGAGCCAATTGCCGTCAGCAGCAACTCAAGAAATAACATTTTTATATTAGGATACAGACGTTGTTTCTGGGACACAGTAACCAGAAGATTCACAAGATTTAATCTCCTAGCTCTTTCAAGCAGGTAAAAGCTCAAATGTACCAAGAGTCTCTAAGGGAGCTGAGGTTTGTCTTACCACTGATCATCAGCAACGTGACAGAACTCATCAAACTGGCAAGAATGATAAAATATTCTGATTGTAATATTTAGGCAATGCATACTGCTTTGCAAAGACATTGGTAATTATATTTTTTTGATTAAGCAGAGGCTAAATAATTTTTAACCCTCTAAATTCTAATCAGGGTAGTTTCAGTATTTTCATAACGGCATCTGTTGCATTTTTGTCTATTTATAGCTGTGTTGTTCTGTGCAGAACACTGGAGAGCATCGTGCTTTCCTTCCTGCTTTACCCAGATGAACAGAATACCTGTGTACTGATTCTCAATAAAGCCATGACCCTTGTTGCCATCACAGTGAAGCCAAACATGCTGTCAGAGCTCTTGCCAAGCACCTCCCACCACTAACTGTGCAGCAGAGTGACTGAATGACCCTCATTTGCCTCTCTACATCTCAGATCAGACACGGAAGCTGAATAAAGTCAGGTACTCCACACACAGCTAGGGCATTTAGTCACTCAAATGCACATTTGCGCTGACCCCAAGGAGATAATGCTCCTTAAGCCATGGTTCAAAATTACATTAGCAACTGCCAAGAGAGAAATTAGAAAGCACAGATGCTTAGGAGATATATAGATAATTACGTCACATATTTTACATTTGGTGCCGGAAAGCCACCTAATTTGTAATTAACTCTGACTTCTTCATACCATGCAGGGAGGGAAGAGAGTTCTTAAGGAACTTTCTCGTCCTAAAATATCCTTAACCCAAATTATAGCAACAAGGAAGACTGCAGGATCAAAAGATCAGTTTGTTCCAAAACAGAGAGGTCAAACACCTTTTATGTGTTATGATTCCTCATTTATTTGAAGCACACTTACAAGATTTCTTGTCTGCTTTGGGCAACTTGCTTCTTCACAAAATCATGATGACACCTTTAGCTTCTGCTGAGAGGCATCTTCACCTCTGTCTTCCACTTAATCTTTACTTATGTGTGGTTCTGAATAGCCATTTAGGAGCTTGCAGAACCCGTCTCTGGGTTTTTTACACTCTGGAGATACATAGATGAGTTTTCAGCCTTTTTTGCAGCAATAAAGTTTTAAATATATATTTACTCCAAGAATTTGAATTAAAAAGAAATACAAAAATTGCTTGGAATTTGAAGGCAAAGTACAATAAACAGTGAATTTTGTGTTCAAAATCAGAAAAGCATCAGCCATGTGAAATGCAAATAATGCCTCTTCAGTGGTGCTATTTTCTCTGTGAATCAAAATGAGCCCATTTGAAAAGGTTATCACAAAATTATTTAATTAGTATTACTGAAGTCATGTAGTTTAGAATAATGATGATCTAACAATGCTGATGAAGGGTTTACAGGGCAGCAAGTTTAACTCCCCAAGAGCTGATCAATAACTGTGATTTCTCAGTACAAAAACTTGTGCCCAATGTCAAGACACTTTAGTCAGAACAGATGAGGTTTTACTGAGATGCACATTCCCATAGTGGCAGTGCTTATTATTCTGTGATAAGAATTTTAAAGCTCACCTTTAGTTAAACAATAGTGGTTTTGGCAAAGATCTGCAAAGGCTTCTACATCCTCAGGTGGATCCAGGTATCCATAAGCCCTAAAACAGAGCTGGGAGGGGCTTGGCAGGCATGATTCAAACTAAATTTTGTAATGCAGTGTAATTATTCTGAACATAAATGAACTCTCACTGGAATAGTGAAGTCCAAGACAAACTTGTTCAGAGAACCAGAGAAGAAAAAACAGAGAAAAGACAAATTAAATGATGGACTAAAACAGGAACTGTCACCAATCTAACAGAAATATCACACATGAAAGGATTCTCATAGAAATGTTTCAAAACTTCTTCCTAAGCTGGCACTCTCATCTGTACTCCTAAATTATAAGTTTCAATCACTTGCTGTCTTTTCTCTTCTGTATCTCCTGTTACCTGCAGTGAGTTAGGTGTGGATGCTTCCTGCTGTGCTGAGTGGAATTACTCCACATTTGATAAGATTCCTTATCCCTAGATCAAATTTATGAACTTGAGCTGGCATTTTCAAATAAATCCAAGAATATGCATCGAAGTCCTCATGGGATTTTTCATGGAAACTTCAGCATATGATCTTTTCAAACCACTGGATATATCCAAATCCACTTTAAGAGAGGAAAAAAAAAGGGGGGGGGGGGGAGGAAGAAATGTTCCCATTGCTTCATTATTTCTGCAAGAAATTATCTTTCCCAGCACTGATTCCATACCCTGTGCCAGATTTAACAGGGAAGGCAGAACACAGTAAGTTTCTTCTTGAGCTGGTTTCAAGCAGAAAAAAATCAAACATATAAACAAACAAAAAATGTAAAGTAGGTACGAGCATGAAAATCACCCTAATTCTTCTTTCAGAGATAAAATCTTCTGTGTGTATGTGAGCACAAAACTTTTGTCATTTGTTTTTCATTAGTACTGAAAGAACATGAATCTTTAAATTACAATTACACACAGTTACAGCCAGTGTGGGACTCTTATTCTGGCTGCTGCCTTAACTTCAGGAATAAGAAATAATTAGGTTTTGCAAAGAGGAAGATTCCATACATACTGCAAGCCATGTCTTTGTTGTTATACTCACATTTTTCCCCATCTGCTTTCATGAAAAAGTACTCATCTTATGATATAGGCATCACAGACATTCTGACAGCATTTTCTCCTGTCTGAACAACTTGAAGTCATGGTAAATATTGACATTCATCACCATCTTGCATGTCTTTACTGGAGAGAAGGGCAGTCAGCAGCTGACGTGACTGTGACAGTGAAAAAAGTAAATTTTAAACCTGAACAGATCCTGAACCTGAAGACCAAAGATGTGACAGGGTAACAGCTCTATAAAATCAGGAAAAATCTCAGTGGTCATGGAGAATGGTTAATATTCAATGCTTTTTGTGGGTTTTTTTGTCTTCTTCTTTCTAAAGAAATCAAAGAGAAACTTACTTGAGGTATCTTAACTTGGACTTTCACAAAGTTTCAGAAGTTTAGCCTTCCTATCTTGTTTACTCCACCAAGGAAATGTTTTCCACTTAAACAGCACATTAATCTAATTAAATTAAATTATTCCATTCTATATCCCTAAGGTAGAAAGTAACCACATTTTCATTTATTTATGTGTTATTTTCCCTAGATTCTGAAACCAGTGGCAAAAAAAATTGTAGTGGAATTAATTTTGAAGATGCATCTGATTTATGTTACTCCTTGCAGCAAAACTATTCCCTTTCCATGGTTAAAGCTGCTTCCCTGATACCTCCCATCTGCAAGGGAAAGTGGCTACATTTTTTTCCTTTTTAAGGGAAAATGTTTCCAGCAATCTCTCACTTTTACATAATGAGATTATAAAGAAAAAAAAATTGGAACTGTCACGAATAATGCCCTTTTGAGGACTCTCACAAAGTTTTGGACGTGTTTTCCTGCCTAAAAGTTCATAATGTGCTATAACTAAATTAACACTGGTAAGGATTTTCTGTTCCTTCTAGCGAGGAAAGAAAATATGTGCTGAGTTACACTCTGAAAGTGGGTTAACCTTGTGCCAATTATAAATACTGCTGCTCTGACATGGGTAAATGTGGTTTGTTAGGATTTCTTACTGCTTTTCCTCACATCACTTAGATAATGCTCCAATCTCCTCAGTTTCCTTTCTTGTCACAGATTGCTCATAGAAAGAAGTGTGAAGGCAATCTAGATGCTAGATTACCCTCGAATCATAACAAAAAAAAGTCAAAATACAGTTTAAAAAGTGTAGAGCTGTTATTTTTTAATGTTTCTAGCCAAGAGCACTGTTTAAACTAAAGAAAGAAAACCTCTTTTAGTTTGTGCATTGCTATTTGTGGGTCTCCCAGAAAGTGCTATCCCATTAGGTTTCAACTAATTCAAAATTAACTGTATAAAACAACAGGGCTTGAACTCTCTGTTGCATCCATTCCAGTTTTAAGTAGTTTCACCAAGTATAGTTGTTTTAATCCTAAAATTTTCATCAATAACCAACATAGAAATGCAAATACTTTTTTGTGCTGCAATTTATTACCCTTGGGGTGATGCCATATAATGGAAACCTTTAGACTCTGCCATTGGATGTGACATTTTTCATGGCTTTTGCTCACGGTAAAACAGATCAGTGGGACCTGACTTGAACCAGTGGCTCCAGACATGTATTGGAAACCCAAGGTTTTGCTTTGCTCTGTAATATTTCTGCAGAATGAAGAAAAATTTGCCATTAACTCACAAGTGTTTTCACTTTGGGTATATCGTGTATCTGACTCCTCAGTTATAAACAACAGAGTTACAGCCACATTATAATTCATGCGCAAAATATTTGCATTTTTCCATAAATATGTTTCAAATTTCATCTCTTGCACTTCAGTCTGGAGGGTATCTACACTCTCTAGATCTCATTTGAAATTGAAAATACACACATTTTCATTTTTATGCAGCCTAAGCTCTTTGCCCACACCAATATTCATGCTCAGATCAGCTGAAGTGATTTGTCAATTTACATCAAACCCATTATTTGTAGTTGGGGTTTTTTTTAAGGACTAGTGCCAATCTTATTTTTCAGCCCTCTAAATGATTTTATAGTCCTTATCTGATGAAAAGTAAAAGCATTTCTTACATGTAATTAAATATTACATATTTCCACTACTTTTCATGGAAAAAAAGCACCTTTGTCTGAAAATACAGTGGTTCAGTCACATCCCAACTTGTAGCCAACTTTCCTTTCAACATGAAAACTGATCACAGTTCACTCCACGTACTCTGAAACAGAAACTAAGAGCAAAAATATGTGTTCAGGTCTTGTTGGAGTTAACCACAGTTTCAGCACTATGAAAGTTAAGAAATCCTTCCGTTTGAAACAAATAATGTATTGTATTTTTGGCTTTCCAAAAGGTGACATTTGACGTTAATGATTTGGTTACTAATGATTTGGTTGCTTTTGCATCTGTAAATTATAAACCAGTTCTGCCTTTTAGAGAAATAACAACTAAATACAGAGAAAGTAAATATCTTAATGTTTGTTGAAGTTCTTTTGTATAGTTATTAGTCACTGCTAACAAGCAGCACTTCAATTATAAATTGACAGTTACAACATAGAAATTAAATTGAATTTTTGTCCAGAAGGTGCTGTAGAATGCTAAGAAATATATTTAAAAAAAACCAACAAAACAAACAAACAAACAAAAAACCAAACACAAAGCCCCCAGTTGTTTGGTTTTTTCTTTAATGCAGACAAATATACTCCATTCATTCATTTTGATTCACAGATGTACCTCACAGACACTGTCTTGTATCACTACTAAGCTGTTAAACAATTGGCAAAGACCTTTTTTATCAACTCTCTTGTTCCATTGCCAAAAGCAGAAGCAAATGAAGTTCCTTTAATGTCACTGGAGCAGAACTCCAGCGCCTGTTGGAAAGAGCCACAGCAGCAGTTTCAGATGTGTGAACTCTAAACAAAGATGCCAAATGCATTTTGTGCTGTTGACAAGAAATAAATTAGAAATGAGAGTCCAGAGGTGTGAACCATTACAGTTTGTACTTCAGCAGAATTTTTCCTGTTAGATATTGTATTCTAATAATACATATCTTACAGTTTTCATCAAAATCTCTGAACTCAGCTACAAGAGTCAAAGAAATGGGAATGTGTATGGAAGAGATATACATTTTTCAAGACTAGTCCAGCCCTTTTTACTCGGTGAGAAGGACCTTCAAAGAACCCAAGAGGATCAAGTGATTACTCATTCATAATAAGTTTGCAGATTAAGGGCTCTCTTTGCTTACTCAAAGCTCTTCCTTAAATACATTTGCAACATCAAAATTTTGCCACAGAGGAGTAGAAGAGGATCCTGATTTGCTTTGTTTATTTTTTCAAAAATGGCTGTAAGTGAAAGTGGAGTTCTTAATTAATGCCATAAGCTTTTTGATTTACTTTGTATGGTTTCTTACTCTCAGAAAACAAATAGGTGTTACCTGAGTACAAAAGGGAATCCACACGCAAATATTGAGACTGGCCTAAACTGAAACAAACCAAACCAAAGTCTGAGACAAGGATTTTGTTTTTCTTGCCTTCAGTTTGATCTTACAATTACAGGTCTTTCTCTGAAGATGGAAATTTAGTTAAATAAAAGCTGAGACTTTTTCCATTTAAGAAGTAGACTCAGAAATATGGCTTTAAAGGGGATGGAGGAATCCCCACTAAATGTGTATCACAGGAGTGGCAGCAGGTATAATTCCTGTGCAGTAGTCTCTCTAAATGTCTTTGAATATTCCAGAGGACAGGATATCAGAGCTGTTTTTTCAGCATTTCTAGAAAGCTACCTTCACAATGCACATTTATCTGTTTTCAGAAGCAAAATTAGCTTCATCCTCTTTCAGTCTGCTGAGCAATATTTCCAAAACAAAGGAAGGAAAGGGCAAAAAGGGCATGTCAGTCTGGGTTCTTGCTCCCACATATAAACCAGTGAAGACATTCACACTCATTTATGGCATTTATGAAACAATATTTTCGGTTTACAGAAGACCACTAAAATGCAATGCTCTGCAGCTCAGTCTTTTTTTTTTCCTTTCAAATCAACATTTTTTTAGTTACTGTCTGAGTTACTCTTTGAGTCACGCCCATCCAAAGGGCAGGAAGCACTGAAATAGCAGCAGGCCCTTCTGGATGAGGTTGGCAGTTTGGAAAGCAGTGACTATCCTAACCAGAAGTAAGAGCACAGAATAGACTGACTTTCACATTTTGTGCCGCGGGTCCAGCACTTTTCCTCTAGCAAAGTCTTCAATATCATATTTCTATTTACAGAAGAAGAATGTTTGAAGACAATACGTAAATACCAGTCCCCAGGTATGCAAAGGCTTCTTTACATTGTGCTGCAGTAAAATAACCTTGAAATGACCCAAGTTCATAATTATACTATTTCAAGAGTGCTTTACATTGCCAGAGCTAACCAGTATAAAAAGGGAGCGTAGTGCAAATGAGAAGTGAAGCCCCAGAGTTCTTCAGTGCTATGGCTTTGTATTTCTTGTTCCTTCTATTTTTGAAATACAGCACGTATTGTTATAGATAGTTATATCTGCATATTACAAGCAATTACTGGGCAAAGTGCTTTTCTTTGTCAAAGTCATTGGCAAAACTTACATTATCTTCAGAGCAAACAAGCTGAGATCAGATCACTGTGTACACTGGGAAAGTGAAGCGTGCTGCAAAAAAAGGGAAGATGGAAACTGCATTAATTTAAAACATGTGCTCTTAAAAAAGAGAAGCCCAACTCAAAGACCCATGCTAATATAATGAAACCTGACTTTCCTTCAAAGAGCATATTAAAAACTTTTCACGTCAGCCCTCAGCATTTGGGTAAAAAACTTAATTTAGCTCAACTGTAATCCACACTGTCATGGGCTCTCTAAGGCTTATTGTCATGTACTGAAAAATGCACATTGCCCAGAGCCTTACATCATCTTTCTGCACCAGACAATTGACTGCAAGCCGGTTATTATTATTACAAATGTCGTAGCACAAAGCACATGTGCCCCTGTCTAATTTTTCTAGGAAGTTCTACAGTTCCTGAGTAGCCCAAAAAAATTGCCTGACCCTGCCAGCATCAGAGTGTAGTTTTTCAATCTCTACAGTTTTTGCATTTAAGGTATAAATTACAACTTTTAGGCGTATACTAGAATCATAGATAATAAAGATGATTTTATGGCTATTTCATTGGTTTGAAAACAGCACTTTGCTCAGGTTTATAGCCCATTAAGACACTGTGTTTTTTCCTTGTATTATCCCCTCCTGTGCAGTACTAATTTAATTTTAACACTGTGATTTGAACACCACACATACAATTAGTTTCTAGCAGGAATGGAAGGTCTCACTGAAGGTCAAATTATAAAAAGCCTATGAAGCAGGACTAACTGATGATTTCAGATCAAGTAAAACAAGTCAAACCTCTAATTTCAGAGTTTTTTTCCTAATTTTAAGATAAGTCTCACTTCAGCCAATCTAAAAATTTGATACATTTTTTAAAAACCCAGTTAATTTTCTTTCTATTAATATTATTCCTCCACACATACTGAAATTCATTTTTAGCCAAATTAACAGCAGCTATCTACATAGATAATTAGAACATATAATGAAGCACTGGTTTAGAACTTCACCAAAGAGCTCTCAGTTCAGGAAAATTAAACAGTAGTGATATAACTGGTGTAGCATAAAGCACTCTAAGAGAATACTGAAGGGCTTGGGGTTTGCTTAAATGTCCACTAGAGCAAAACTTCAGGTAAGCCCATACCTGTGGTGACAGCAGAGCTCTCTGGCTTATTCCATTTGTCACTCATTTAGAGAAGTACAGACAGCTTTCCAGGAAACCTTCTCATTTCTCATTTTAGAAATCACTAAGCTCATAAATCACCACTGTGCATCTAGAAATCAGGCATTTGTGTATACATCATCCTACAGTGTTTAAATTTTCCTGAGTGAACTGTGTGCCATCTGTGGCTTTAATATTTGTCACATATCACATCTTACCTATGGTTCAGTTTTGATCACTCTGTTTTCCTCTTGATACTTGCAATTAACTTTTAAAGATGTGCCTCTAACCTTGGTGTAATCTTCCTGAGGAAAAAAAGTATACGAATAAGATACAAGTTCTGCTGGATAAATTCAGATTTGAAGACAGAAGAAAAGTCTTTATAAGGCCAACAGAGGCAGTTGGGAAAATCAGGCAGGTTCCTTCCAGTCTTTAATACACACAACAGATTCAAGGGCAAATGTGAGTCAAAAGAGCCAAGACAAAGCTGAGACAAAGACAAGCTGGGACTTTACTGAGTAAAGCTGAAGTTATTTGGTACCTGTGAAGTAGAGGAGACTTGAGGAGTGTATAGTGAAGGGAGGGAGGAGAGCGAGGCGGGGGAAAAAGAAAGAAAAGGTGGCAGTAAACCCAGTCAGGACCAGTTGTATCAAATATCTGCCTCTCTAGCACTTAAAAAGGCACCTGCCCAGTCTTAGTTATGTAAACAAACTAAAAATCTCTCCAAACCCAGGAAATAGAGAATATCATCTGACACCCATCCTTAGAAAACATTCCCCTCCTAGGAGTAAGCAAGAGAGGAAGCTTTGTAGCATCCTCTGAATAAAGAGGGTTTAATCATTTCCTCTTAAGGTGGATGGGAATGCAGAGAGCATTTGTCAGGTCACTCCTAAAGTTCCCACTAGTTTTGGCTGAGGGAGGCCAGCTGGACACTAAAGACTGGAGGACAGGGAAAAGATGATGCATTCATATCACTGGGTTCACTGAGACAAAGACTTTCCTACTTATGGTTATATTTTAGACCATACAGTAATTCTATCTGCTATTACTTAATTCAGGCTATTATTATTTATGTGAAACAGTACCTTTGATACAGATCAGTCTCAAGATTCCTTCATTTCATTTCTGCTACAGCCAATCAGCTGTGTCTATGTTTTGTTATCACTATTTGGAAAACCATATCAATTGTCCAAATAAGCAAGAGAAATTTGGAGTACTAAATCTCCAAGCAATGGAGGTCCTGTTAAGATGTGCTTTAAAGACACTTGCCATAATTGGAACTGAAAATCTAAATCTCAGTCTGCAGCAAAACAAACATTATGTTCAAGCTTAAACCTCCAAATAAAAGCAACCTGGGATTAGGCACCATGGAATGCAGGTATTTGTCAGTGGATCACTAAATGATGGAACTACTTAGCACCTCTAGGTATAAAAATTCAATTTTTGTCCTACTTCTCCTGACGAAAAAAGTCAGTCATCTGATAGGACTCTTTCTTAAGGTGCCTCATGTCAAATGGTGCTAGAGCTGTGGTTTCATACATTTGGAAGAAGGAACTGCACAAATAACTTTAAACCAGCAGAAGAATCCTCTCATGCTTGTTCTTTCCTGCTGCTCTGACAGTTCCCTCTGCAGCAAATTGAATCAGCAAATGCATCTGGCTCTTTTGCAATATTTTATTTATTTTTTTCTTGTTAAAATGAGAAAGGGGAGGCAAATGGAGAAAAGCATAAGAAATTCCTAGAAGTAAAGAAATGCTCCCAGGAAAAGGTGTTTAGCTTTATTTCAGACTTAGCATTTCCAGTTTTATAAATTAATATATAAATATTACAGTCACATATGTGAGTCTCCTTCTAATCACTGCAGAACCACATCTGCAGTGATTAGAACAGAGTTATGCACTACACAGACACAGACAATACCTACCACATTTAGTACCTCTAAATCAGCACCATCACTTCCCAACATATTAGGAGACTCCTGGCTTCTGGTTCCGCTTCCTGGCCGTTTGAAATAAACCCTGAATTCCTGTAGCTGAATAAAGACATTGGAGGACTTTAAAAGTACACTGATGTGCCAAAACAGATGACTATAGTAATGCTCCACATTTGCTGTTGTAAAACTCTGGTAATTTCCTCTTTCAAGCATCCTTTTAATATATTATTTCCAAATAGTTGTTAACTTGACTCCTGCTTTTTGTAAGGATAAATTACCGGCAACTTTCAGAGTTGGAAAACCATTAAATGAGACAATCAATACTAGCTATGTTTCAAGACTATTTTCACTTCTTATTTAATGTTTATTTTGTCCCAACCCTGTAGATAAAAACATGACCATAGGATAACATATGGAATCAGAATCATTTATGTTGGAAAGGACCTGTAAGATCATCAAGTCCAACATAACAAACTAACACTGCCAAGTCCATCACTACAAATATAACTATATATATATACACCATACATATAAAAGTGTGTAACACTATATATATATAACGTGTCCCTTACATGAGTACATACAGACCAGTTATTAATTGTTTGCACTATTGCTCTAACAGAAGTCAAAGATACAACAAAAATGTTCAAAGCAGTAATGGTTCTTTTGAGATTTCAGATTAGGAACAAGAGCTTGGAGATTTCTTCTTCTAAACAGAAGAATACATTGATATATTAATGATTTTGTTTAGAAATACGTGGGGGTTTATACATTTGTTTTCTTTTACATATGGCTGGGTTCAGCTCCCTGAAAGCTGTTGTGTATTTACCCAGCCAGTCACCAAAAATGATAAAATGTGACTTATCTGATTAACCACAAGTACACACCATGGTTTGAATTCAGAATATTCATGATCAATCAGCTCAGTAAATTGTAACTGGGAAAAGCTGTTAATAAAAAATATTTGAAGAGATAGACTCAAGGAAATTGTGATCTGTTTGTGGTTATTCCAGAAGTAGAAAAGATGGACTAAAATCAATCAATATCCCACTCCCCCCAGAAGCACATTCAACTATTAAATTAGCACTGCTAAGCTGTGCTATTTGTGTTGGCTATTTTTATACACAGCAGGCAATAATCATTGCTTAATGAGAGCCTAGACTTCAACACCAGGTGTGATTTTTGTCGTTAGGGGATCTATTTTTCTACTTTTCATAGTTTTCATCCCAACCAGTTTTCATCCCCTCCAGTCCCACCTATTTCTCTCCTGAGGCTTGCATGTTGAATGCTGATTCCAAGCTCAGCGTGGGGCACGGGACTTTATTTGCACTGATGGTTGTAATTTGTTACACACAGATTTCTGTGAAGATGTGCAATGAAAAAGTGATTTTTGTTATAGTTCTTACCTTAAAGATCACTTCTGATTTCCAGCCTCTTCTGGCATTTCTTTTGCAAAGAAATGTTGTCTAAAATGTTAGTTTCTCAAAAATTTACCTGTAATAATGAGAGAGATGTATTAATGGTATTTACTGTCAACGAAAGCAAATATTTTTTTCCTATACTAGTGTTGAATGCTCAGCATGTAAAAAGCTTAATTACATGCTATAAATTGCTGACTTTCTGCCTTGCTGTTCAGTCATTCAACCAGAAAGAAAGTTGTAAAATCTTAAGAATAAAAATCAAGAAATTAAAAACATAGCTTCTGCACACCTTACAAGGGAAACCCCAGTTCTGAGAGAGTCGCACGTGGACACAAACTCCTGCTACAGGCATTTCTGGGAAAAAGACAAATAAACAAAACTACACGTGACTTTCTTTGACAGATTTTTTTTCAGCAACATGAAATTAAGTGCAACCAGATCAAGCAAAAACATGCATTCTTTATCCCAACAAGACATGATAAGATCCAGTTCCTTTCATATGAGACTTTTAGTCCGGCCTGAAGCAAATACAGAGCAGAGCTCTAAGTATTCATTTTATAAAATCCTATTACCAAATACAAATAGGGAACAACTTGGCAATATCACTCCACAAATAGACTACACTTTTAAAACTAGGTTAGAGTAGCAATTCTGTACAATTGACACCAGCTTTAACTGTGTAACACAGTTTTGTTTGTTTGCTTTTAATTCAGACTTGAAAATTTCAGGGAGCAGTCAAGGATTTGGGAATCCCTTCACATTTGCATAATGTCTCTTCTTTTTGGAAGCACCAAAGGATAACTTGGAAATACTGGAAATGTAATGGAAATCCAAAATATACTTTTGACTTGAATGTTTGAAAACAGTGCTATAACAACAATCCAATATTGTTCAAATTAGCAGCTTCTGTACTTTTTCTCAGTTTCTATCTCTAGGCTGAAGGTGGCTAAAGAAATGCTAAAGAAAGCAGAATTAATATTTTCTTTCCTCCATGGACATGATTTTTAGGTTTGTTTGTTTGTTTGTGTTTGTTTGTTTGTTTATTGGGGTTGTTGGTTTTTGTTTGGGGTTTTTTGTTGGTTTTTTGTTTTTTATTGTGGTGTTTGTTACTCATAATAGCATTAATATCTCAGTAATTCTCCTGGCCTCCTACAATTGTCTTGAGAATCTTGACAAACTTAGAAATGTGAGAAAACGTACCAATAGCTTTATGGTAATTATTTTATCCAGAACTTAGCAAGACTGGGTAGGGTGCCTAGTACTAAATATTACTGTGGTTTGCTTAGTAGTGTTTGCAAGATGGGATGGCACAGAAGGCCCAAGTTTTGCATCTGAATTCCCTGGTGACAACTGGGTCTCTTCGTGCTCTGTGTATCACTCTAATACTACTAAATGGCCTCTGTTCCTGTTAACATCAGAATCCACACCTGAATAAGCATTTTCCCAAGTTTACACATGTAAAGCAAGACAAAGTGCTATTCCAGTATTACAATATGAAATATCAACTTCATGATTTGATTCAACAATGTACCCTGCTTTACTCTCATTGATCATCTTTTTACTGCACACATCTCATGACAACAACATGAAATTAGTAATTATCATCCCTGTAGCTCTTAAAACCTGTAGTGAGCTACACAGAAATACTTTAACAGTCATTTAAATTAACTCTCTTGTTCTGCAACAAAATTTCACAGCATTCAGAAACTGCAAGTAGAAACAAGAACTCAGGCCAAAAGAAAAAAAAGAAATCATATGATTGAAAAGTATTTGCTAGGTGATATTGCAGTATACAGGTTCTTATTCTATCTCCCACAACCACGTTTTTAAAGTCCTCAAGAAACCCCCAGATTTCTGTACAGGCACTCATATATTGCATTTATTTTGAGCTGGGAAAACCCCCCCACATTTTACTGTTTCCCAGCAGCATAAATGGTTAAAATCTTTGTGCTGTACTATCAGCACATGTTCACACACCCAGATAATTGTCACCACTGAAAAAGAGGAAAGTGGTCCAGCAGTGCCTGCAATATGGATCACTGCATTCCCTGCTGTACACAACCCCTTCAGATCAGTCTGTTGTCCAGATGAGAGATACAAGTAAAATCACATTTGTTAAGGGAATGGTCATATTTCTCTTCTATATATCTGTGAAACTCATAGCCAATAGTGCCTCTTGAAAAACAGCAGTTCAATGCGTAAAGGATTGCTCTCTACCAAAATTTCACCTGCTCATCCAAATTCTGCCGGGGGCTTATTGACAATGCCTCTTACTGCTGTGCATAAATCACCCAGACCCTAGTGAAGAGCCATGCCTGTGTCAAAAACAATGCATCTCTTCAGCAACATAATATGGATCTACATATTTATGAAAATTAAACAGAATAAACCAATCATCGCTTTCAGTTGTACACGTCCTTTCAGGTCTGCACAAAGAAATGGCTAATCAGAAGCTTCCCATCACTGGCTTCAGTTTGATTTATGGAGAAACTTCTTTCTTAATTTTTCTGCCCAGAAAGATGTTGGAATCTCCATTCTGTGGTGGTTTTTGAGGCTCAGCGAGGCAGAGCCACAGCTGAGTTAATCTACCCGTTGGTGACAGCCCTGCACTGAGCATATGGTTGGACCTTCCCAGGTTCCTTCCAGCCAATGCTTCTATGATTTTACATTATGAAATCAGTCTCATATGTGAACTGAAAACTAACATGACATTTCTTATGCTCTCTTTTCTAGCACAGCATGATTTTCCTTTCTAAACACCTTTGTCAATGCTGATTTTTCTTTTCATGCTTGTCAAGTCCACTCTTATACAAATATTAAGATACTTCCACTCCACTTTTGACCAACTGCCTGATCCTGACCTGGAGTTGGACCTCTATTGACAATCACTGCTTAAATCCAACTGCCAACTCAGTTTTGCTTCTCTATTATTAATATATCAAGCATTAATATATCAAGCATGAATATCTGGATATCTGTGTGTCCCCTGTGCATGGGGTGCACAAATGCAGTAGCAGGTGCTGTACAAATACTCAACAAAAAGATGATCCTTTGGCTACTTTCACAGAAATTCCTTGAGTGTGAGCACACTTGAGATAAGAAAAAGATAAAAATTGCATCGCTTATTTCTGAAAAAAAGTTATTCACTGAGCTGTCATGAGTTGCAACATTACAAAACTGAGGTCATAAGCAATTTTCTCCTTTTTAAAGACAACCTCATCAGGGAGGGCTGTAGCAGAAGTAAGTGAATGCAGAAAACCCAGACTGCTCTGACCTTTAGAATCTCAGAGTATTTCAGGTGTCGCAGTTGCATTGATTTCCTGTGTCTCCCATACTGTATTTCTCCTACACTGGCAAACAGGAGGCTGGGCTGATTCATGAGAGCTGCTATTTGCATGTGCAGTTTATTGGCTTTCTCTGCTACAGCTTCTGTCAGTAATGCTCAACAAAGATATTCTCACTGTGTGTTCTCCCTGTTGTGTTAGCCAGAAGAAAGATAAAATACAGCCATTATATATACTGATTATATACATTTACTTGCTCTGCATTTACTACATTCTAATTTTAATGCTTTAACTATGAAAATTAGGGAAACTATTGCCCACAATTTTAAGAAAAATATCTTGGTTCATGACTGATAACTGGTGACTCAGTGTGTGCTGGTGCACCCTCTTCTGTCAATGTGACACGGGAGAATCAGTTCTTGATTTTCTCCTTCCTGTGGATTTCCTCATGGGAAATAATCTCTGAATAACCTCTTGCTTTTTTTCCCTTTTGGATTTTTGTTCTTGCTCCAGCAGTATATATTATGTGATAGCAGAAGGCAGGAACAAGCCCTCCACCTTTTACAGTCATTCAGTATAAAAGGTGGAGGGTAACCTCATGTAAGGATTGTAAATTGCTTCAAAAATTAAATTTGCAGGACAAACATCTCTAATCTCATAAATCTACACATGTAACCTGCTGTAGATGCTGAACATTACACAACATCTCTGAGGTAAACTACTGGTACTTTCTTAGGTCGCCCCCATGTCATATACAAGTTACCACAGGGTGGGACTGGACTTAGATCTCAGGAATCATCAACAAGGCTAAGACAATATAAAGGCATAAAGTTGCCTATCTATGGACAGCTTTTGTAACCCTTTCCCTGCCAGTTCAACAGCATGCTGATGGAAGTCACCCAAATGTGGAGAAACCAGAATCCGATTGGGAAAGATACAAAGCGTGGAGGGAGCTTTACAGAAATTAAATGGACTATGAATGTACTTGATGGACCTTTCACCGGACTGACTGTTTCTCCCCAGTTTTTATTATGTTATGTGTTTCTACTGTTGTACCCCTGTTTGCTGCTGGTTTTTATGAAATTTTGACGTACCCCCATATTAGCCCTTCTTCTCCCTCAGACTTTCCCGCCTAAAGTTGTTTACTCCCTTGTTCTCCCCTGCTTTCCCGCTCCTCTGACACTGATTGGCTGGAATTTGCCGCAGTGCAGAGTGAGCTCCCATTGGCCCTTTCCCCTGGATACCCCAGAGTTACACCTACCTCTCCCTTATCTCCCAATCCTGACTCTCCCTGGGCTGTCAGCCCCAAGCTCCTCCCCGGTTCTGAATCCTCCCCTCAGACCTACCCTATTTAAGTCCCTGCATCCCCTCAATAAATCGGCATTGCTCCTTCACCCTTCACCTGTGTCCGGACCCTCTTTGCAGTGCCGCGTCCCATTCCCTTTCCCCCTCAGACCGTGGCACCCAAATGTTCAAATACGTGTTTGTGGAGGACAAGGAAAACGAGTGGAAGAGGTTCCAGAAGTGGCATGAGATTTACGAGAATTGAAGAACACTACAGCAGAAAAGGACTTGACCTTAAAAACATATATGGATTGTTAATGCATGCTTTTATTCATGTACCCCAGTTATTTCTATTACATGGACATGTCCAGACTTGTCAGCTCCCTCATGTTCCTGTTCCTCACACTGATTGGCTAAGATTTGCCACAGTGTAGAGTGACTTGTTATTAGTCCCGGTTGTCTTATTTTCCCTCCTACTTTTCCTTGTTTGTCCCCTAGTTTGTTCCCTCACCTGTCAATCCCATGCTCCACCTACCTTTCCAGTACCTTCTTCCCCGAACCCTATAAAAGCCGGTGCATCCCCACAATAAACTTGCAATAGCTCCAGACCTTCCACCTTGTCTGAACCCCTTTGTGCTGTTGTCGTCCCAGCTCCAAACCCGGACCACAGCGCATGTTTATTGCACCTTCTTTGTAGGACCAGAGCTCTGTTAGATCTTTTCCACAGGTCACATTTTAATTTTTTTCCTAATTTTCATTTCAGTGTTAGTTTTCTTCATAAGTGTCCTCGTTTTTCTGCCTATTTGAAACTAAGCAACTGTGTGTCTTACACGCTCATTGCATGGTATCATTTGGACAGCACTAAAAATTATATCTGAAAACAGTTAAACATAGGTTTCACCCAATTTGTTGTGGCTGAATTTCATTTCTTGAACTACTGCTTGTATTAACCCATCAATTTAAACTATCTGCTAGTTGGTATCTACTGCTACTGTCTGTCATTTAAAGTATCTAAGGCACAAAGAGCTAGTAAGGATTAAGAAATTTTCTACGGCAAACTGTTCTAAGTTAAAGCAACTGAGTTAAATAATTAAATGCTCTACTTCATTAAGTTCCTCATAGAAGTAATTTCATACCTTAAAAATTTATTTCCACAAGACATAAAAGCAAAGCAATAGAAATAAGTATGTTATGCATATGATAATAACAGTGGTATTCAGCTGCCTGAATATATGCATATAATGTTATTTTAGACCCTCTAAAGGTATGTAAGATGTATATTGGGACAGCATATGTGGTTGAGGGCCTCCACCCATCTGGAAAAGCACTTGAAGTCAAGATGTAATGTTTCTAATGTCAGACCAATGTGATTTGACAGCTGAATCATTCCCTAAAAATCTAATTGTTTTTAGAAGTGCATATATACATATGTATGTGTATATATATATGTGTGTGTGTGTACATATATATACACATAATTGATAACATTACAAACTGGAAACCAATAGAATATACTACAAAAAAAATTCCAATCTAAAAATTTCAACATTTTAGCCTATTTTATGATAGACAAAATAGGAAACCTCTCAATAGTCCTTTATGGAACAAAAATCCAGTTTTGGCTTTCTCTGTCACTATATTTATATTATTCTACTGCCTTAGAATAACAGAGCATAGACTGTAGGCTGAGGTTCCTGTCTCTGTCATCCCCTTTTAAATCATTCCCCCTATAAAATGCTTAAAATTTTTGTGTGCAAACCTCTTCTTTCACTCAATTGACACTATAATGCATAAAGATTTATGTTAATGAAAAAAACTGATTACATATTCGTGGAGTTGTAGTGTCTGCAAAGAAACTTCAGAGACTTTTCAGAGAGTACACTAATTTCTGTGATTTCTGTGTCCATAGCACATGACTTTGCTTTTTGGCAATATTGGGATTTTTTAGAAATTGTGGTAAGCTATCATTACTTACTGACATTTGTGGGTTTATTCAACTATCTTAACTCAGTCTGACTGCTAAAACAGCTGCAGACAGGAAGTAATTTCAAACTTGGCTTTAAAGCTGGATGCAAACCCATAACACAACAGGACTGGTACTACTCCTATAATCATCGTGAATCTTACATAGAATTTAATTAATTGAATATAAAGATTAAAAATCTTGGTCTGAAATATTACTGATCCCCAAATAATTTTCAACTAGTGCTAATTATTTGAAATGTAGGTCTTCAGTTTCCCTCTAAGCCAAACCATGACTTTGGATGGCATAAAAGCAATAACAGCAGCATTGAGGTTGCTCAAGTATAAAAGGTGTGAGACCAAAATCAGACCATTTACCAAGAAATGTTGAAAAGAAACTTCCAATTTAACAATTTCTGTTTAAGAAGTCTATCACTGCTCTCATGAACAAAAAAGAAGTCATTACCAGAGGCAGCAATAAGTCAAGAAGTCTGAATCCATTCATACTTTATAGACAAACAACTTACTACTGGCAATGCATAAAAAAGACACATGGGTTCTATAAAGCAAAAGTTTATTCAAGCTCATGCAAAACTCATCCAAAGGATTGATATACTGAAGAACTAGAATTTATTTTCAATAAATTTGCTGTTGTTTTTAGGATGAATTTTAGGAGCCATGCAATAACTAGTGGTTAGGTTCTAACCAGATAACACAGCCAGACTGGAGCTTCCTATGAAAAACACTGCAAGATTTACATTATATATAAATTGTCTACGTTTAGCAGTTTCCAAGATATCAAAAAAAGATGTAGAGATTCTAACCTATGTGGATCACTTATATGATCAATCGCAGTATAAGTGAAAACTTCATTGTTATTTTTGATTCTCCACGTTTTAGATTAATGAGGATTCAAAGGTTGTTAAATCTTCTGCATTCGTTAGGTTTTCAGCCAGTGGGAAATTCTCCCTGGCATTACACTAATGAAGTGCCCCTAAAGTCAGCTGGTATAAATTGTGAATGTGGCACATGATTTGACTCAAATACATCAGGAGGCTTAAACTCAGGGAAAATTCATAATAGCCCTTTCCACATTTTTAATCAGTTTAGTCCAAGCCATTTCTTCCTTTCAAGTGCCAAGTTGCAGCTTAATTTAAAAAGGATCAAATTTTCATTAGTTTTTGAAAATTTATCCACAAACAGGATTTCATATAAAGAAGTCAAGTCTTGTCTTCCTTTTTTTCAGTAAAATTCAAAAAGATTCACATCTATTTCCATCAAATAAAATTACCACAATAACAACTTTGTGTTTCTTTCTTTTTGAGCATGAGAGTTTACAAATAGCAGCTTTTCTTACCAGAAACCCTCACAGTTTCTATCCAAAACAAATCTGTGCAGTTTGATTTACTTCTAAAGCAAGGGCCAATTAATAAAATTAGAAGAAAATAAGGATCAAGATCAGTAAGTAATCTCACCCACTGAAATAATCCTGCAGTTGTGGGGAAAAAAAAAAGAAAGACACCAAAAAAAACCCAGTCAGAAATCCTATTTGCACTTGCAAGATAGCCATGTTTGTGTCAGTATACATCTTTTACATGGCAGAGATATTTATGGCTAAATGCTGACATGTTGTCTAAGAGCAGCAGTAAAATGATGAAGATAATGAAGAAAAGTAGATGCAGTCATTAGGGTTTTTTCCTATTTATGCCAGGAAAACTTGCCTACTTCCCTTGAGAAATGAGAGTCATAGGCTGTCTACACCACAGTCAGAAGCATGACTGCAGCAAATGTACCCTTACCCAGGATAAATTGAAGACACCCAGCTCAGGTATTAGCAAGAGAAAAGAAAAAAACCTCAAAGTAAAACAAAAAACCGCCACATAAATACATGGTCTAATTATCCTGAGTCCTGGCTGGAGCCTTGCTATTGCTGTCTGGGCTGACTAACTGGATTAATGCAGGACCTCGAGGTTTCCCCTGTCCCATCCAAACCAGCAGGGCTACTTTAAATTAGAAGCCCACTCTGAACTAGAAATAGCTGTTCAGTGCTAAATATTAAAATATTCTGGCCAGGTTGCTTGGATCTAAATGTTGCTTTCTCACCTCACTGCAAGAAAGTCTCCTCAGCTGGAGAGCAGAGCACAAGCAGCAGGGCCTGGAGGCCAAAGATGCCAAAGCAGGTAAACCAGGCTCATCCTGGTTGCAATTCCTTCTCCCTAGAACTGCGGGGGAAAGGAGAACCACGTTGCAGCTGAACATCAACATCTGTCCCAGCAAAATTCAGATCCTAACAGATAAGAATTCACCTTTGTAGCAAAGAAGATAGAACAGTTTTTATGCAGACTCTCAATGAAATATTCTTATGTGATCATCATAGCTCCTCACAGCAAATGGTCTTCTAACATTTTCAAACCTGAATTGAAATATTTTATCCAATAGAAAGAAAAACACAACACAGCTTTATAGCAGATTAGGAGGCTGTTTATCAGCTCAAAGGTAGACTGCATTTTTATTCACTCTTTTGAATTTCACCTAAAACTTCACATCATTACAACTCATAAATCACTTAAGCCTAAGGTGGTATATAGGCCTGTACTTGTCCTCTAGGATGAGCTGGGAATGCCAATACAAAGATTTGGAAATCCCTATATAAGACTGGTGATGAAAAATTATATATCTCTTGACTCATTTCATTGGCCTGGTAGATGACCATCTTGAGGGAAAACTTACCTCCTTTAATTCCTCCCAGATTCCTCCCAAATCAAAAAAGCAAAATGAGTCATCTCAAGTTCAGATGACCTGTTTCAGATTAATGTTTTCATCTGGAATGGGAATAATATTCTACCTGAAGAAGAATAAATTTGCCATTCAGAATGAGAGCTTTCATATGCCTAGGAACTAACATCCCATCACTAAATGGCTAAAATACATGGCAGGAAACAAAAAGTGCCCCTGTTTGCATTAGCATACTTGAACTACCAGCAAGTTTTAGCAGTTAATACTGTCTCTTTGCCAAAGACTCATGAAATTTGGCAGAAAACTGATTCACCAGTCCCATGAGAAATTTGTCCCTGGAAAACACAATGCATAATAATAGTTGTGGCAGAAAAATGCTAAATTACACAGGGGTCTGTAGGAATTTTCAGCACTGATCAATGATAGCCAGCAGAAAATAAAGCAGAGAAAGTACAAACTATTAAGAATATTAAGCTCAAAATGAGATTAATTTGCAGATCTGGTAAATTTAGAGTACCCTAAAGCAGAAAGAGTATGCAAAGAGGCTCTTGCTTTTTAAGCATTGAGTCTTTCTACTTTATCAAACTGAAAAACCATTCTGTTTACCCATTTCAGGAGTTCTAAAATGTAATCAAGTTAGTGGCCAATTACCACCCCAGTCACACACCCACCTGAAAAGCAGCAAAAAGCAATCACCAAATGAAATGTTTAGCAAATGGCTCTGCCTTCAACCAACATTTTGACAAGGAAAAGCAATGCAGGAAGGATGAAAGGCCCAGACAAGGGTAGGATGACTGCAGTATATGAAACACCATCAGTATGTTCTGATAGTCAGAGCATTTTGCTCTAATAATATTGAGAAAACAAAATTTAACAAGTTACATCCAGTAAATACATAATCAGAGAATGCTTAAGTGACTTGGGATTTGGAGGGCAGTTACTTAAGGAATAAGTTAACTGTTTATGTAGCAGAATTAAAAATACGTTACGATGAGGGTGTAGAATGACTTGGTAGATGTCTTCAATAATAATCCAGCAGGTACCACACAAAGAGTTTTGTTAGTATTGGCAAAACTAAATAAACCCCGAGGAGAAGTATGATTGGAAAAAGCAAACCTTGTGGTGTAAAATAAACATGCATGTCAAAATCAAGTACCAAGTTCCCTCAGATTCCTGACAGAAGTCTCTAGCAATGAATTGGCAGCCTTACTGTTTATACTGCTCTAACTCTTGTGTGACTTTAAAGGAAATTTCTTCTTAGCTAATGCTGAGACCTTCAGGCAGGAAGTTCTCCATCTTACTGACTTTAAACTGTAGAGAAGGTGGCAGCTCATCCACTGCATGTCTCATCCCATCCTATATCCCACCATCAAGGGTCTGGCTGATAAAAGATGATTCACCAAAGCAAGAATTTATGGATTTTTTGGAGTTGGTTTAGGCTATAGAAACACAAATGAGGAAAACCTTTGAGCACCAAGTTCAGAATTCTAATTTAAAATTATCCTAGAGATACAGAAAATTTACTCTCAGTGAGTTGAAGTTTTGGATTTATATGCCAGCCTGCAGAAGTTAATCCGTGGAAACCAAACTTACAGTGAGAACTGATGAAGGGATGAATTAACACATTCTTGCTATCAGCCTTAACACAAGCTTAGAATTTTTGAGTCTTGTCCTGATCCAGATTTTCAAAGATCTTTGGAGATGTTTGCTCCATGCTATTCAGATACTAATTACAGGCTTTGAAGGATTTTGAAGGAGGGTTTCCCTTAAAAATGGGTGTAAATTCTAGGGGTTTTGCAATATTTTCTGGGATTCCTGAATGAATATTAGTCTTAGATACAGAAATGAAATAGCCATTTGTGAAAGGTGACATGAGTGAAGGCTGTGTGAAGCAGAGTATTTCCACTGCCTACAGTAGAACAAGATTTAGCAAAATCAGAGAAAGGGAAAGAAAAAGAATAATCACAAAGTCAGGCAAGCTGCCTTCTCACCTCCTGCTCTGCAGGCAGGCAAAGATCAGTGTGACAAACAGCATCCTTCCTAATAAAGTTGTTATGTCTGATAGGTGATTCACTCTCTTTCTTCTAAATCATACTAGTAATGCCAATAGAAATTATTGACTAAATCACATTTGCTGAGACTCACTTGGTTGTCAATAGTATTGAAAGGATATCCATGTAGCCCTTCACAACCGTGATTTTTCTGAATCAAAATTACATGTAGTTGTGGTGTGGTTTGCATTCAGGGAAATCTAAATTAAAAGACAGTCTAAGAGCACACAACAAAATTTAGCACATTAAAAGTACTATATGTTCGACAGAATGAATTTTTCCTAGTTAGTGTTGTTGACTTCTTTTAGCAATGAAGTCTGTCTGCATTGCATGAATGTGATTTACATTCAGAAATTTCTGATTAGATGTATATCTCGTGCTCTTGACTAACTTACAACTTCTTAAAATATTTCATTGCTGCTATGAAAAGATTCATCCTGGATATTGGACAACAGTGGAAATTGCTGCATAAAGATTACATTAATCGTAAAATCACCAGGCATTAATTCTACCAGCTACTCGAGAGGCAAATATTTCTCCTTTGTGATTAGGGAAGGACAGTGAAGGTTGCCAGCTTATCAGCAAGTCAAAAAAACAAACTGGGCCTAGAATTTGAGGATTATGATGTCCAATCAGCTGGAAATTTCCACAGGATTCAATAAGGACAGTTACATCACAATCTACATGTCCCGGTGTCCTAACAAGAAAATGGAGCAGTAAACACTTCATTTGCCTTCACTGCACATTAGGACTGATGAAGTTTCTCAATTATGCCTCTTTTCTGATTAGGGTGCTTTTCTTCCTGCCCCTCACACTGAAGGACTAGAGAATTTTAGCTTAAATTACTGTGTTCTTTAAATGTATCAACATATCTTCAATAAAAAAGCTTTCCCAACAAATACAGAAGGCTCATGTCTTAGAGGAAGAATTACTGTTCACACTTGTGCCTCTCCATTGCTGCTGGTTTTTTCTTTTTAATGTATAAAAACACTATGTGAGAGGAGAAGCTTAAGCTACAGACATTTCTCTTTTTCCTGTCTTCTTGCTTTCCTTACACGAATTCTTACATGAGCTCAGTGGAAGTTTCAACACTGAATGAAATAACTGTAGTTTAAATGCAGATAATTTCAGAGACTCCTCGGAAGGCAGAACAATTTTTTTCACTCAAAACTGCTTTTTGATCCACGTGGGTAATGCTCCAAGTGTTATGTCAAGCAACCATTATGCTAAGAGACCCAGCATTAGGAATCCTGGGCTGAAACTGTCTCTTCATGAAGCAGATTTGTGGCTTATGACAGTAATTGCTCACACCAAAGGGGCTGGAGCACCATCCCAGCACAAAGCAGCATTTGGAGAGAACAGAGATATTGCCATTAGATGAGTTTAGGGATCTGATAATGCCTGGTTCTTACAACGAGGAAATTACCTTTCATTTAAATAAATAAAAAAATGTGTACTACACACAAACAGGCACTTGTTTGTGTAAATGAAATTAAACGTTGGCATTTTTGTTCAGCTTTGTTTTTTTTAAAACAACCTGAATCACAGTAAACACGGTGTTCTTGTTCCTCTGTGCTTGACTTTATGTTGCTTTAAATGAACCAGTTAAATTTCAATGTAGGATATTTTGTGTTTCTTGGTTATATGGTACTTATTGTAAGTGCTAAAAAGGAAAAAGTGGCGATAAAAGCAAGGCAAAATAAAACATCTGGGAGAAGGAAAGTAAATCCTATGCCTCCAAACTGCTGAATTGGGATCTTTGTAAAACTCAAAGACCAACTCTGTGCACCCAGGAAGTCAATTTAGAAATTTTAACATGGACTATGAAACAAGGAAAAATAGAAAGGTTTCCTGGTTGCAAAGCTATATATCAACATAAATAGATAAAACTTGGTCCTATCTCCATCTTCTTTCTTTTTCCCTGCTCCATTTTCGGTTTAAAAAGCTCTTCATAACATTGCAATTTGTCTTCCCTCAGGAAACTGAATAAGCAAAAAATAAAACAGCTCCATAAAATATATTGTCTGATATGTTTTTCAAGGTTTCGCTCTGCCAGTAAATCCAAGCATGATCTGAATGGTAACAGCAAGTTTATGGACAATGAATAATAGCATGACATAGCTAATTAATGCTATTTCAATCCAAACTGTTTAAACAATCAAGCCTAATTGTGCTAAACAATGTGATGGTTTTGTATGGACAGCAGTGAATGAGCAAATCCAATGGAGATTTAAAGCTAAAGCCCAACTAATTTATGCTTTATGGGTATAACAAACTCAGCCCAGTACCTTGATTATTTGTATCTCTTGTTGGTTCTGCTTTCTTTCATCAGAAAAAAACCCAACCAACCAACCAACCAAAAAACCCCAAAACCAAAAAACCACCACATACTGTACTTACTGTGCCTTGTTTGGACAGTTTTTCTGTCACTGATTTAAAAACAAAACAAAACAAAAAAATACATGCCATTGATTATACAGAACAGCTCAGCTGCTGAACGTGCAAGGATGAATACTGGATATTTATGCCTCTGTTAGGCATAAATCTTGAGCCTGGTTCATTCATCATGGCTAGGCTTCGCGAACGAAGATTTGGGAAGGGCTCTACCCATTTTTCATGCAAGCGCGTTGGTGGCTAAAAAGGCCAATACGAGAAAGGCAAGTCCGGTTGCAAAAGACACAGCAGAAAGACTCCTTAGATGGTATATTCTGCAAGGTTCGATTCTTTCTGCGTTGTCTTTTCTCCTCAAGAGTGATCCTGCGTGCCTTCTCAAAAGCATCAGCAGCGTTATAAATGGTCTGTCTCCAGGCCTCCCGATTAGAGGCCAGAGTGGACCAGTTATGGTGATCAATATGCCCGAGGCTGAGTTGTTGCTTCAGGGAGTCCTTGTATCTTTTCTTTGGAGCTCCTCTCTTGCGGCAGCCAGTGGCAAGTTCACCATAGAGCAGGATCTTAGGGAGGCGGTGGTCCTTCATCCTAGAGATGTGCCCTGCCCAACGCAGTTGCGTTCTCAGGAGCATGGCCTCAATACTTGTGATTGCTGCCTGTTCGAGAACAGATGTATTGGTCACATAGTCTGACCAATGGATGTTAAGGATTGTACGGAGGCAGCGTTGATGGAAGCGTTCTAGGAGACGCAGGTGGTGGCGGTAGATGACCCATGATTCGGAACCATATAAAAGAGTAGACAGCACTATGGCTCTGTAAACACTGATCTTGGTGCTTTTCTTCAAGTGTTTATTACGCCAAACTCGTTTATGGAGTTTTCCAAAAGCACTGTATGCCTTCGCTAACCTATTGTCTATCTCCCCATCAATCTTACCATCTGAGGAGATGAGGCTGCCTAGGTAATTAAACTGTTGGACTGAATTGAGTTCTGACTGGCCGATGGTGATGTGGGGACGGTGGGGGACTTCCTGAGGTGCAGGTTGATGGAGAACTTCTGTCTTCTTTAAGCTGACTTCCAGCCCAAAGAGCTCAGCAGCCTCTGCAAAGCAGGATGTTAAACGCTGCAGAGCTGCTTCTGTGTGGGCATGAGCCTGGTTAGGTTCTTCCTAATTACCCTGTGGCTAATCTTGGTACAGCAGAGTACATAAGGCTCCATATTCTGATTAGCCTCTGACATGATCAGAGTTCTGGGTGCATTGTAACACCCCCATCAATTCCTTTAGACAAAGACAAAGCAAAATAATCAAAACTGATTGCCTGCAAGAAGTCCAGTTTAATTTTATTTACATCAAAGCAAACAGCCAATCCTACTGTACTCCAAAGATTCCTTGATAATGGGAAAAGGTGTGAGAAGAGAGGAAGACAGAGCAAGGACAAAGCTGAAAGGTAAAGAACAAAAAGCAGTTTGTCTGTGTTGTCTTCTGCAAATCCCTAATGTTATCTTTCCTCCCTGCCCAACCATCCTCACCTGGCATTTCTTCATGCTCTTGCCAGGTAGACCCTACTTTCTCCATCACAAAGTAAGGCAAGGGAAGTATTAGACAACTAAATATGGAATTCAACGAAATTAATAGCTAACTTTATACTAGGAAAGTGATTTTTGCTGAGTAAGCCTAAATTTCAGATCTGAAAGAGTCATGTCTTTGTAATTTTATACCACATGTCAATCTGAAGCATTACTATCAACAGATACACTACTGCAGTACACAAAACTCCTACAAAATGTTTTTATTACCTTAAGAGCTTTATTCAATATTTAAAGAAACTTACTGCCTTTCTCTACATTGCTTTCCTTTTAGTCAGTCAGTTCAAGCACAAGCCTAGTTAAATGTACATTTAATCTTCGTTATATCAAGATAAAGCTGGTAGTAATTGTCATTCCAATCAAACCACATAACAGAGCTCTGCAGGATTTCTCTTCTGCAATATTCAGGTTGGGCAGCAATTTATGTCACTTTTGGTACTTGGATTCTTCTCCATAATGAGGTTTTTAAGTGTCCTACCTGACATTTACATTCCTAATGAGATTCCTACACCTCTGCTGGGGTCCATAATTACTAATATTAATAGCTCAAGCTGCTTTACTGGATTAAAAAAGTTAGAATTTATTTTTATATCATGTCCAAGTACAATAGCACTTTCCAGTTCAAATATACTAAACACACATGACTATAAAGCGCTTCACAATTAAATAAATTTAACTTGTCCATGGTAGACTAACACTATTATAGTTGTTCACTGTGTTAGCATTTTTCCCCTATGAGAACCATTTCTCACCCCAGGTATGCCTGGCCTTTCTCTCTATCCCACTTGGTTTTCTGTCTCTTCCATTTACTGCTTCTTTTATATTTACACCCAAATTTTAAATTAACCTTCTTCAGCAATAAATTGAATTTGCTGCAACTCAGGGGAACAGAGGATGGCAGGCAGAGAGAGTAAAACCAGGCAAGGGCTGGAGCTGTGCTGTGTGTGGCAACAGTGAGCTGGCAGAAAAAGGACTGTTCCCACTCTCCCTTCCACCCTATCTCTTTCCTCTGCTCTTGTTTTCCTTGGGAAACAAGGATGGAATTTATTTTGGATGGGGTGAGGGTGTTGGGAAGAAAAGACAAGCAGCAAAGAAAAACCCGGGCTGGCTGCTACATCTGGAGGAGGAGAGGCTTGGAGAGATTCCTGGGTGCAGGTTAGAGGTGGTCCAAAAATATTTCCAAGGGGAAAAAGTGGCCAGTCCAAAGATGGGTCTGTCTCTGCTATTGCTTTTCAACACACCAGAAACTCCCCTTCCATTTCAGGATCTCAGTGAAGAAGGTATTAGTTGGCTGTTCTGCCAAAAGAGAGGGGAAATGCACTGTTTGTCTGCTTGAAGAGAACTTTGTCTGCTTGTTTTCAAGAGAGCCACTGAGACTGAACTCTTGTGGTTATTTTACAGGTGAATGAACAAAAGCACAGGGCACGGTTCTGTCTCACCTACAGTGTTTGGTCACTTAATGGCATTGAAAATTTTGATTTGATTACCCTTTAGTGCTCATTTAGGAACAAATAGTTTCAAGGCACTGGAGCTCAGAATTCCCTAATTAACTGCTTTTTCAATAAGTATATTTTAACACCCTACCACTTAAATATAACAAAAATATAGTTACATTACCTCGCAGTGTAAAGCTATTGACTGGTGATTGTCACACTAGAGAAAACACTGAAATCTTACCCAGCAAAGCCACGATTCTTATCCACAGGTTGTAGAACTGTGGGATAGTTTTTTCACAGCAGACTCCAAAACAGACTTAAACACAGAGATGTACTGACTGGTTTAGCAGTCTTGGATTTTAGGTACACAAAATATTTTTACCTGCTGATAGCAGTTGTGAGTAGGTTCTGACATGTCTAATAAATAAATACACATTAGCAAAGTAATCATCGCCCCGTGTTATAATTTCTCACCTCTAAGAAATTAATGTGCATAATTTGTTTCTGTTTACATGCAATATTGTAATGGCACAACAGCTTAAGCAAATGCAACATATTTTCTGAGTGCCAGCCAGGGGTTGAATGCTTTCTGTGATATTAAGCATCAATCCTTCTCTGGGGAAAAAATGCAACAAATATTTTTCTCGTGCTAGAATTGATTTTTGCAAATGGAATCTGGTTCAGGTGGTGTAATAACCTTTCCTACTTTTTGCATTTGCTCAATGCACAATTCCATCATTCAGTCACAATCAATTGGGTGATAAAGTATTTCCATCATCAGTGAAAATGGAGAGCTTGTACCTTGTGTACCCAATATCAATATAAATCATATATTTAGTTGGCTAATAAGAGATTACACCTCCTAGCATACCTAGTGCAGTAAGTCCCTTACCTTTAAAAATCATGGCAAATCAGCTCCAGTGATTTCAGTTCCTAGATTTCTCTAATGTAAAAGTTTTTGAATGCTTACCCCTCAAAGTTAATTGTACAACTCTATCAAAATGAGGTCTCTGTTATTAAAATAAGGTCTCTGAGACCTTGGTGAGGAAACCAAACACACAAGATGAATCTTAGAGAGAGAAGACAAATCTTAGAGAAAGAAGATTTAAAAAAAAAAATGGAAATTCCCAGCCTTGTTTCTATTAAGAGGAATTCCCGTTCCTGGAATACTCTTTTCTGTTCCTCTAAGTTATGGCAAATATCTTGTTCATACGCAGATTTTGAAGAGAGCATTTCTCATACGTAGGACAATGGAATCGTTTGGTTTTGGGTTTTTTTATTAGGTTTTGTAAATAATTATTTAGCACTTTAGGTTAAAATGCTAAATAATGTTGATACACAATGTTTCATTGGAGCTATGAATATATTTGACCTAAATTTTCAAACATTTGCTATTTCTTTGCAAATTGTGTCTCTTGTGTTATTTCTTCAGTTCCCCCTCTCTCATTTCTTGAGAGGTTTCAGGGCTGTTTTAGAGCTTGGAGTAGGACAAATGGTACTTGTGAGAATGAGCTTCCTGCCAAAACTTACAAAAACTCCTAATTTTTTAAAATGATTTATCTATTTATTTTAGAGAGGACACTTACTGTGCAGCAGGTGATGTGTTTGCATGAGTGAAGCAGGTATGCAAACAACTAGTCCTGGCTAAAAATAGCTGTTATTGTCCTGTAAGTGCTGATTCCTCACTGCACACTAAGCATGAATCTGAATTTGAGCGGCTTTGATGACAACACACATGCACAGTCAGCTACATCTCATTGATTTTTGGGGTGTTGGACTGAATAAACATCAGTTTTCCTACAGCCATTCCCAAAACAATTGATCCAGGCACCATTTTTCACCAGATCACTAAGTGTTAATTCAATTTGATGGGCACAGCAGGCAATAACACGGACTACAAGGAACTTATTTTCAGTAGTTTAGGAATCACATCCTTGTCATCCAAACATGTTGTTGATGCAGATCAAATGAATTTTCATATAAAACCTTTGCTGATTGTTTTTCAGTAAATCAGAATGTTGTAGCAACACTATGGTTTTCTTATTGCTTCTTTTGTAGTTTTTCCATGAGGATCTAGAAAATATAACAACACAGCTACCAACACCACAGGCAGGACCTCCTTTTACAAATAGTACAGGTTTCTGTACTGAAAAAGCTCTTGATTAACTCATTTTATGTAAAAGTCAAGTAACGTATTTAGCAAAGCAGAAGATTAAAACAATAATAATAAAAAAAGCACTGCTCTCTATGGCATTGAAAATGCAGTAGAGAAGCTGCTCAAAGAGGGAATAGACTGGAATTGTTCCACTTTAGCTCAATCTGAGGAAGTAAAAGGGGAAAACGAGGAATTGGTTAAATATTAGATAGTAATTAAATATGGAGGTAGCAGCTGGACATGTAAATTGATAGAATACTTTCTCTGGGCATTACTAAATTAGCAATTAAAGGAAGAGGAACCTGCTTTGGAACAAAACTGCTGCAACCAGAAAGCTGCTATTTTAAACAGTGGTTTCTACTGACATGAAATCACCATCATCTCTTTAAGGTTAGGCCAACCAAATGCATCTAATAAGGTGTTATCTTTCAATCCTTATAAAAACAGTAAAACAAAATTTCCATAAATAGAATATGAACATCCCAAGAAGAAGCCCACAAACATAAGTCCTTGCCAGCTATTATCTTAATTTATTTCTGTTTTCAGAAGAAAAAGAACAACTTCTGGGAGGGAACGAAAAGAATAGACAGGAAATGGAACAAATTGACATCTTAGGGAGCCCACAGGGTAAATAAAGTGAAGTTATCCTGACTAAACGGAAAAATCAACTTCATATTGGTCTAGGGATATGACCTTTGGAGTCCTAAACAGAATTAGGAGAAAGCTAAAGAATTTCCAGATAAGTTCTTGCTGCTACAATCTGAGAGAAGGGAAGCTGCAACAGTACAGGGGCATTTTGATGTGATTTAGTGCACATACAATTAATAGCTTATCATGGGTTGTTAAGGATGTGATTAAAGGACAGCCAATTAACTAAAGACTTAAGAGGTTAATGGTGAAGAAAAAAAAAAGTGACAATATCCTCCCTTCCTCATGTTTGCCCTTTTATTGTGATAAATATATGCTTTCCATACATTCATGAACACAACATTGCAGATTTTCCCTGTACATTTAAATAAACACACTGCCTGAGAAGACATGCAAAAATTTAGTTGGAAAAAAAAATGAGGGGGGTGAGGGTGTTGCATTGCAGTGGCTAAAGGAGATTTTAAAATTTTTTTGAAACCCAAAGCATTTTAAAAGACTAACTTAATAGTCACTACACACTTTGTGATGTTGGTAAAGACTGGTAAACTGTAAGTGAGAGACAAAGTTCACTTTGTCCAAGTGTGATCAAGGTTAGCAATGCTTTGTCTGTGCCATCCCATATTCCACACAGTTGAGAAAATGTGAGTTAGGGTGCATTCCCTGCAGTCTCTGGTGAAGACCATGGTAAGGAGGATATCTCACATTTTCTCATCCCTCAGCCCAGGAAGGAGGGAGGGATGGGCGGAAGATGTGTGTAAGATTTGGTTTTATTTCTCGTTACCTTATTCTGATTTGACTGGTAATAAAATAACTCATTTCCCCAAGTCAATCCTGTTTTGCCCACAATGGCAATTGGTGAGTGATCTCTTCTGGTTCTTATGCAGGATCCACAAGCCTTTCATCAATGTTCTCCCCACTGTCCAGCTGAGGAGGGGACAGGGTCAGCCCACCACAGATACCTAATTTTTCGATTTAACCTGAATAAAACTCAAATAAACGACAGTCCTGGAAACAAACAACTGGATTGAGCTTGGGGGAATGTTCAGCCATTGGAGCTAATTACAGTGACCACAAAGAGCTTTCTGTGAACAGATGCAGTCGTCTCTCTGAAGGACACCCAAGAGTTACACCTATCACATCTCTGACACTTAAGGAAAAAAACTGGCAATAGTGAGCTGACCTAAGGTCTAATCCTCCAAGCACACATGGAGCTGACTCCATAATGTCCCTGTGATGCTTACTGGGGAGTTAATTCTCAGCTGTCCCATTAAAACCCCATAAGCCACCTAAAAGGGTCAAGAGAGCATCTGGGGTTCTCCTTTAACTGCTATCATAAAATAAGCAGCTGGATCTATAAAGGATGGTCACCAGGAAAAAAAACAGTCTCTCTGGTGTTTTAGAAGTAAACCAGCCACCAGTGGAGATTAGTTCTAAAGCCATACCATGAGCTGCCTTTTGCCTGAGGTTTGTTTTGCCTCTGAGTTAGTTGAAAACAGCAAAGAGTTCTCATGGCAGGTTGCAAAGTCACAGATCTCTGGGGCTGCTCTTGAGGGCTGCTGGACACCAGCACAGTAAGTCATTGATTGCAGCAGTCAGAGGACGAGTTGCTGGATGCCTCTCTCTCTAACCAAAATCTGTGGTCAGATTCCCTCGTGGAGCACAGCAGGATCTGGGATGAAGCTCGGGTAAGTGAAGATCAACAGGAGGTTCCAGAGAAGCTGATCCATCCCCAGCAATCTGCTTAAACACTTTGATGTGGACTAAAGGACAGCTTGGGTGGGGGAAGTGGAAACAGCAAAGCACACATTTCTGTTGTAAGGAAAGTTGTTCTTGGAGTCTACTTTAGCACCCAAATAAGAACAGATCAAATATTAAATGTCAAGTGCCAGTCAGAACACACTGACTTATAAACTTACCACTACTTTAGTTAAGAAGAAGTGATTCCTCAATCCTTAAATGAAGTGAAGGGAGCAGAAAATACAGCCTTTTCCATCACTCCATGATAATGTAGTCAAATAATCATGGATAGAATTTAACACATTTCCTTCCATGTCTGAGGATAGTCCCACCAGGAGGAGGCAAAACAATTGATTTTGGAGGAAGGTCAGGAATATTTAGAGAAGAGCCAAATGAATGTCAACAGCACTAAAATATATGTGTTTATTTCCACACTACAATAAATTCAGCTCAGGTGATCCTAAACCTGTATTTCTCTCAAAAAAATGAAACAACTCAGTCTTCAATGCATTTTTTTTTTGAAATACAAGCATGTGATTTTGACAAAAGTTTTTATCTGGAAACATTTTGAATATTCATTTCAACGTAATTATAACCAAGATCTGTGGCAAATTGAGTTTAAGTTATTTTCTATGCAAACCAGAACTGTATTTGCATTTAGTGAATGAAATATCTCATTCACATCTATTATGTACTGTGGGTAGTTATTTAGCTGATGCTACTTTCCCGAGCAGAGCATTTTAATTTGTACAGTATAGAAGCTTTTTCTTTTGACTCCAATGATAAACTCTCAGTCAAATACTATATTAGAATAAATTTATTAAAAAATTGAAAATAGAGAAAAGTTTGTTGAAGGTGATGTATTGTTAAGAATAATGCCAGGCCCATGATTTTGATTACTTGGAATATTTTGAGTTTAAAAGAAAAAAACTTTTCCTACTCAACTGTCATTGAGAAATAGTAATTATTTAACTTTTTTTCACTTTCAATTATATCTGCTTTGAAGGAGGAAAATAAGCTATAAAATTTATGTTCTGTTACCAAATACATAATCTGAAAATCTGTATTTCTATGTGCCATAGTAGGAGAGACTTGGCACTGTACATCCTTTTTGCCATGTACTTCTCAATGGCATATTTAATTGATTTAAAGTGATGTGGCACACACTGGTTAAAAGAAAATAGAGTGTTCACCAAGGAAAACCTTTTTCCATTATCAACCTTCCATCTGACAATCTCATATCTTAATGTTTCTCCTGATTTTTCACCCTCTGGGTGAAAAACCTTTTCCTGATATCCAACCTAAACCTCCCCTGACTCAGCTTCATGCCCTTTCCTCAAGTCCTGTCACTGTCTTAGAAGCTGCCAAACCTGCTGCAGAGGGAAACTAATTCCTCCCTGAATATTGCAGTATTAAATACCTGAAATTGTAAATCAGTGGGAGAGGCAAATTATATTTTTATACCTTTACTACCCTACTGCTGAAATAAACAGCTCAGAGAAAAGGACGTAAAAACATACTTGTTTGTTTAAAGTTAAGTCAGTAGTTGTTATAACATGCCATATTCCTACATTTTTTCATAGCATTCTGAGAAGTTTGAGGGCTACTGCATAATAAAACTCATATATACTCCATTGAAAAATACACAGTATTTTCATATACTTTCTCATTTCCAAAAACAAAACAACAAAAAACAACCAAACACACACACACACACAAAATCCCAAATGCCACAGTTACCAATTGTATTAGTCAGAAATAGTGCATCTTCCCCAGAGGAATAAATTTTCAGTCTCTCACTCATAACTATGTGGGCTTATAATAGACCAGCTGCCCCAAAGCTATACATGGTAGAATAACAATGAGGCATCACAAAGACCCTTTCTAGCAGGATTCTACTCTGAGAAAACAAATAAAAGCCCCAAGTCTTGCATTATCTACACCATGTAGTCACAAAGTCTCAGGAATTTCAAGCATATTGCAAAGATGAGCCAGAAAGGTAAGGAACATTTCACTTATGTGAAGCTCAGTACCTGAAATTCAAACTATAAAACATCATAACCTCTATAGATTAATACAAAACCAGCACATTGAGTTGAACAAATTGTTTAAATCTGACAACAGAGTTGTTTTACATCACTGACATCTCATTCTCCCATGGCCAAACACTCTTTCTGCCAGAACATTTTGGTCCACAATTCAGGTCTTTCCCACGTGAGCAACAGAAGTTAACACGACATCTCATCTCATCTGAAAGATTTGTTAGGGAATTTCTATTTATTTATGTAAAAACAATCACCCAGTGCAATATTTGGTTCTGTTATCATTATTATTTCTTTACTTTGTTCTGGAAGGCATTTTCTGCAGCATGAACACTAAACTGGCAGCATAAGAAATGGTTCTTTCCTGAGAATAAATACTCAAAAACCAACCACTACCACAAGTTGCTATGGGACAGAAACTGCTCCAAGCAGTTTCCCTTCCTAGGAAAGATTTTTTGACATCAGATTTTTAGTGTTCAGTTCATGATAGCATTTCCTCAAATTATTTAATATATTCTGAGGATTTTCTTAAAAAAAAAAAACCAACAAAACCGCAGAACACTTGATTTTTTTTCTTCCTATCAATCACAAGTAAAATAACTGTACAGCTTCTACCACAGTATAGCATTTATATTTGCATTATGCTAGTTATCATCCACTAAAATCTCTGCTATGGAAATATCAGGGTACAATTATGATAGTTATCTTTATGTTCTAACCCAGACATGCACTTAAGCAGATGTTCAGTTCCATGCTTATTAGTAGTCTCATTGAAGCAATGATACTGAATTCTATTATCTGTCTACTTTGCTTTCTTACTCCTTTTTAATTCCTTCTGTATGTTAGCATCCAGGGCAAAATAAGCATATTTCCTACATGTGTTTTCAAAGAGATACCTTTAACTATCCATGCTATAAATTTAAGCATTGCTTTCTTCAATAGGCTGTAACTTACTGTTGTATTTAAGATATACTGAGGCTTTTTCTTTCATTCTGCTTCATATTGTATGCCAACTGATACAGTATCACATGTTATTGCATGTATTTTGGCTGCTAAATGCATGCAACACCAAAGGTTATACCACAAAAGCTGTGTGTATCATCCCAGTTTTGGATGGGTGGACCCAACCACTGCTCCAGGTGACAACAGAATTTATTTCTGATGTCAAAAGTTTAATTCCCAGTTGATCTAAGAATGTATTCCTGCTCTTTCAGATCACCTCTCAGGCTAAGAGAATAAATGCTGCATTGTTCCAAGCCAGCAGCACCCACGGATACCCTCCAAATGGCTCCACAGAGAGACTGAGCTTCCTGCAGGAGCATCTGGCTGGCTGCTGAATGGCCATCTGTGTTTCACCGGGAACAGGATTATAAAACTATTTGCCAGATAGAACCTTATGAGTTTGTGGTTTTTTTTTTTTCCTTAAGACCAGTATCTGGAAAATGGGCCTAATAATAATGGCACCTGGAATTCAGGTGTTTCTCGGTATTTAAACAAATGTTCATGAACAAACTTTGTGCACTGTTCTTCAGATTTAATTGTTTAGGGTTTTTTTGTTTTGATTTGGTTTGTTGTTTTTTGTTTGTTTGGTTTTGGTTTTTTGTCCATTCTTTCCTAGTCTCCCCTCACTTGCACATGGGAATCACATCTTAAGCTTGCAGGTTTTCCCAGTGCCCCTTTCTCCATTATTTACTGAAAAGTAAAGTGGTCCCTAATTATTTGGATCCACTAGAGTAAACAGTTTTTGAAAAGCAATAAGTCTTTACAGCTCTGTTTAGGTAATTAGAATTTGACAGCACATCACACTTCAGATGTTCCTCTCAGCAGATTAGGTATTTGAACTGGGATAGGGCTTGATATAATGGGAAGAATGACAGAGACTTAAGTAAGAGCCAGGACAAAATATTAGCTGACATTTGGAATAAATAGAATATCTAAGAAATGTGCTGATCCTGTAGGATCAAATTATAGTGGACTACACATCTGCCAACAGACAGAGCACAAAGAAGTATTATCTTTGCCTTAGAGATAGAGCCCAATTTTGAGGGATGATGGAAGAAAGGGGAGAAATTAACTGTAATTCTTGTTTTCACAATACCTTGCTTTGACAACAACAGATATTGTCTGAAATTAAAAAAAAATAAACTTTTTTTTTCTGAGGAAGAGGCAATGATCTCAAAGAGACAAATATCACCTGCAATTCAGAACAATGCTGAAAAGCACACATCACTATCTCAAATGCAATTATAAAAATGAAAGTGAGGTCCAGGAAAAAAATAAAAAAGAGAAAAATTAAAAAAGCTCATTCTTGCTTACATCTGGGTTTCCTACTAGTTTATTCATTTGTAATAAAATGGATAAAATAATCCATTTAGATTAAGGGTACTTTGATAAATTGCTCTATTGTGGTAGATCTGGAATACATTGTGTCAGAGCAGATTTGGATAAAGACAGGCTTTGGCAGAGAGGAACAGCACCAAGTTCTGCCTCACAAAAGGAAAGTTTCAGCTCCCCCAGATGGCTGCCCACAGAGGCAGAGCTCAGCTGGGAAACCTTCTGCCAAAAAGAAGTGTGAAGAGATGACGTCTTGTCTTGCTAAGCAGTAGATGAGCATTTCCTGTAAGTGTTTCTAGAATAACCCTGAATCAATCTACTGCAAATTACTTCATCCTAAATAGAAAATGGATCAGCATTAGTCTTCTTTGGCCTTGTCTTGAAAAGGGAAGACTAAAAAATTAACCAAGTTATGAATTCAGTTTAATAAAGTAGTTGAGAGGCATGAATTTCCAGGAGGTTTCAATTCTGTTCAGGGAAAGCTGCTGCAATTATGAGGGATCTGTAAAGTGAGCAAGGGCTGAGGAAAGACGGAAAAGATGGCAAGGAGGAGGAACTTTGTGGAAAGAATGCAGCAAAAATCAACCATCTCAAGAAGAATGCTGTGAACAAACTGAGATCCTACATAGGATGGAAGAAAACAGGCCCACTGACAGACAAAAAGCTGTTTTGGACATCAAATATGTAACAATAAGGCAAGCACAGCTTGTAAAGTATAAGTATCAAGAGGAAACAGAGCCACAGAGGTACAAACTAGTAGCAGCATTGCTTGATGTGAGCCAGAGGGACTGGAAAATAGTCCAGAAGACTGGGAAAAGCTGCCTATGAAATTGTATGTACAGTAGCAAGGATGTTTAAGTAATCTATCACAATGCATAGAGCTGCCTGTAATTAGAAATCTGCAAATGCAGGAACTTTGGAACGGAAATGCTTTGACGACTGGTTTTAATAACACATAAAACTCTGGCTCAGGCTCTAAAGGAAAAAGGGTAAAATTAAATTTAAAAGAAAGAGTTTGATCCTAACTGACCTTGTATACTTTCTTTCATAATATACCTGGCTTCCCAGAAGGAACAGAGAACAAAGGGATGCTCTGTTGGGATTTAGTGAAGCATTTTGACTTATTGCCACATCAAAGTCCCTGGTTAAGATCAAGTTTAAGAGAACAAGAGGAGGACTGTGCCCCCTGTAATGTTAAAGAGAGAGCTACTGACTGGAGAGAGATTAGAGCTAAAGCTCCTCCCGGAGCAATCTGGGGACAAATTTTGCTGAGATCATTAATAACAAGCTCACTAAGAGCATGCCAACATCCTAGCATTTGGAAATGCTATCTACAAGGGGCCTGCAGGAAGCACTGCATGATCCTAAGGAAGAGAATAAAAGAAACTACATAAAACAAAGTGAAAGGTTGTGCCTTTGGGGACCAACAAATTTGGCCATCAGTACAAAACAATGAAGACAAGCCTGGGCATGCTACTCAATCTCAGGACATTATGAACCACGAGCGTGACATGTCTGAGGAGGAACTGAAAGCAATCCTGGGATCCTTTGGGAGATAAATCGTGGACAAGAAGGGGAAAAGCTGAAGGAAAAGGCTACGGCAATTTTATGTGAAGAGGTGAAACGGGCTGGTTTGTTCAGCTCTGTGAAAAGCTGACAGGGAATGTGACCGCCTTCTTTTAATATAGTGAGAGGAAAGGAAGGAGCTGCAAGCCAGAGTGTAAAGGACAGTGTTAACATAAGAACAAAGGATGTAATGAGTATATTCAGAACAGAAATTAAAAGAAGGTATATAAGCACTAGGTAATGAGGTTTGAACAGCTTTCCGAGGAGGCAAATCAGATCTGTTTCTAAGGCATCCTTTCTGAATGCAATTAAAAAATAAATTGATGTTTACTAGATTTTAATCTGCTTCCTCGGGCCTTTTAATATTTTTTTTCTGGTGAGACAAAAATAGGATGCGGACTATAATTGATTTAATTTCTGCTTTTTGTTTGTTTGTTTGTTTGTTTGTTTGTTCAGGAAAGGCCTGATTATTTCAGCATTGGAAAAGTTTTGAGTATTTGGGGGTTTTATCTTAATTTCAGCTACATTTGGATGCAATATACATTTTGGATGAATTGTTTTGATTGTATCTCCATCAGGTCTCCATCAGAAATCCATCGTACACAGCATAAACTGCATGATGCAGTTGTACAGCTTGAAGTATTTCTAATAATTGCCATGGAGAGGCTACAAGAAATTCCAGCTCTCCAGTATAATGCAAAATGTTGAGCTTTTATTTTTTCCTCAACATACAGAAAAAATAAAAACTTACAGCCTTACTGTGTCCTTGTTTCACTCCTTCAGATCCCAAGGCCTTGGAGTTCACCTGCTAACTACCTCTGCTAATATCTGAATGACAGATCTGGTCTCTGTTTTTTCCCTCCATGTTTATAAAACATTTGAAATATTTTCTCCTGGTTCAATACAACACCAACACCAGTGCTGCAGAACTCATAATTATTCAGGAGGAAAATGAGAAATGCTGATTTTCATTAATGTATTCCACAATTATTTTTTAATACAACAAATTTTTGACCACCAATCATGCAGACCATGATTCTACATCGTGAGAATGAAGTCACATAAAGGGATGTTGGTCACTTTGCAACCTATGTACTGCCTAACCTGTTTTGCCATTGTTACTCAACACCAATCAGTCTTTGAGATGGAGAATCGAGAGCAATATTTTAATAATGCAAACCCCTTCTGCACTGCACGAAGGGTTTTTTGTTCATGTTGTTCGAAGGCCTCAGGTCAGTGGAATCTGAATTAATTGTTTCTGCAGATTGTTAGTCCTTATGTATTTTCCACAGTGCTTTCAGCATGCAGGGAGCACATATGAACTTCTCAGGAAGCCTTTCATATTCAAATCAGGTAAACATCAAGCTATATACATTCATGAGTACAGCTGTAATTACCATGCTCTGAGGACATGTTGAAATGACATTATCACTTGTCAGCAGTGGCTGCTGTCGTTGACAATTCACATTTAGCATCGATGTTAAATAGTCTGCTTATTAGTTTGTTAATGACCCCCAGAAAATCAATGGTTTAAAATACTTTAGGATATAGAATGTTACCTTATAGCTTTGGTGGACAGCCAAGATTTGCCTCAGGAAGCAGTGTGTATACAGGAAAATATCAACTCAAAATTATGGATCACTTATTAGGAATAGATTGCACCCACAATAGGAAAATGAGATGATGACAATAAAACCAGAGAAAAACAATGATATAACAGTGGTTAATCAAAAAATATTAGAAGGGAAGATCAGCACAGTCAATGCTGTTCCTTTACAACTTCCAATAGACAAGGAAACATCTTACAGAACCCTGAATAGTTACTTAATTTATCTTATTATCCAAAATTCATCAGAGGTGGCTGGTCTCCCTCCTTCTGTGGCAGAAAAAGCTACAAGAAACATATTGTTAATGAAGAAAAGAGTTTTGTGAAACAATCTCATGACAACATTCTAAAAGATGATGGGTTTTTTGAGATCTTTTTCCTATTTAATGATAAATACAATTGGTTTGCTCTTCTCTGGTGCGATAAAAGCCTGGTAGTCTTTGAATCTATTGATTTTAAAGATATTCTATTTTTAGGAAATACTACCAGACATGAAAGCAGCATTTCCAGTGTATCCTGGTTACTTTGCACATGCAATTGATTCACACATATGCAACAAAAAGTTTTCCACATGTATTTTGACCTGACTCCATCTGCCTTATTAAATACATAATAAATAATATCTCTCAGGGCCAAATATGCTGAACCAAAAACTATAATTACTTTTCTTTCCAAATTCACCCTCTTTCAAGAATTTGTTCTTAAATTCCTCTTAAGTAATTCTTCTTTTCCTAGAGGACTTGGAATAGCACAGAGCACTTCAGCTCAAAGAGAGATAATTAGAGAATTTAGAGTCCTAGAACAGAGGAATTATATCTGAGCTGCTACAGGAATAACAACGGG
The DNA here is from genome assembly GCF_003984885.1 of Neopelma chrysocephalum. Classification (NCBI taxonomy): domain Eukaryota; kingdom Metazoa; phylum Chordata; class Aves; order Passeriformes; family Pipridae; genus Neopelma; species Neopelma chrysocephalum. Next base: position 2,314,380 of record NW_020897803.1, on the reverse strand, counting down.
AAAATAAAAAGATATTTTCAGGAATTCTTCACTTTTTAAAGCAACATGAAACTGGTATTGGAGGTGAACAAAATTTGAAAAAGTCAACAAAAAGAGCATTTATTCACTTATGCAACACAGACACCTTCCTTTCAGAACCACCCTATAGATATAGGTAGCATTTAGAATGTAGAATCTTCAGTGGGTAAATCACAAGCGATTGTCATTCAAAACTAATGTATATTTTTTTTGTGGGCATGGCCTGTTAGTTTGGAAGTGTGTCTGCTGTGTGCATATATAGCAAGAGAGATGCAAAAATAAGAAGAAATCGAATACTATGAATATAAGGTACCCTACCTGTTTTCATTCTGGTTGACATTAAAGAGAATAACCTGAAAACTTCAATAATATTTTGCAAGGTATTGTTTAAACTTAGATCTACAACAAAAGTCAGAATTCTTGTATCAAATCGGTTTCTTCCTGTTTTCAGCTGCATCCAGAAAGAAAAGAAAGTAAGCAGAAGGTAAAAACTATGAATACCTACAAGATTTTCATTGCAGGAATCTACTTCAGTATAGACTGCTGGCTATTCAATTTTGTTACTCTTTACAAAATAGGTTACCAGCTACTCATTTTTTTGTCATATAGTCTTCAAAATCTCAATCTGGAGTTTGAGGCTGATTTGTGATGGTTAGAGATTTATATCTTATCCCATTGCTGACAATTCTTAAGGCTGATCCACATACAAGAACTATATTTTTCATATGAGCTGCAGTGAAGGCTCTTAAGGAAAATTAACTTACTATGCCACAACGAGAAAAATAGCTATTTCTATACACGCTGGGAAAAATTAAAAGAATACTATACAAAGCTGGAAAGAAGCACAGAAAAAGCAGCATGAAACGTTTTCAAGTGCAGAGTGAGCTGTAATGAATACTTCGTGATTTTTCTGGGAAGAAAGTATCATTACAGGAAAAAATACATACCCTGTCTCATTATTAAATTATGGCTCTTCTAACATCAGTGCCTTTCCTCTGCACTTCTAAAGGTATGTCCTATCAGAGAAAACTGGCACAACTCCACTCTGCTGAGAATGTTGGTAGCAGCTCAGAGGAAATTTCAAAGGCCTAAATCCTTATTAGTTTATAGAAGTGATTATACAAAGCAATGAAAATATGTAGCCAGAAGGTGAACTACCCATCTTTAAGCAACAGAAGCACCCTCAAGTAATTTTTTCCCCATAACAACTTCCTTCCTCAGTCCTTCCCATGCCTCTTTTAATGATCTAGCCCCTGATTTAGCTCAGGACTCTGTTTTAGAGCCTGGTATTATAAGTAACGTACTGGTGACAAGCAGCTTGAGAGTCACAGTTATAAATCAGAAGTGACTGTGAATTTCCTGATGAAATCAGAAAGATTTGCTCCTCAGAGCTCAAAGTTATTCACAACTACAGAGTAACTGCAATAAAACTTTCCCTGGGAAGAGTTTTAGAACAAACTCAAGCAGGGCCTGAGCTTGAATGTTGGCCTTTTACAAGTCCAATGAGTAACCCAAGTTTGGCACACTAGTTCAGTGTGCGGGAGCTGGAATAGACAGTTCAACCAGAAAATAATTTTTTATTTGTGCTTCCAAAAATGTTCATAAAGTTTTGCGTTTAACTCAGGCAAACCCTCTGATTTAAACAGGAAACATGAGTATCAATGCATTCAGTGGACTTTATACAGCTAACAGGCAAGATGGATATTTGTTCCAGTATCATTTAAGATGATGTATTTTTCTATTCCAGAAACTAAGAATGGAGAAAAAAACCTCCAGCCTCCCAACCCAAGTTCTTACATCAGGTTGTGTAGCATCAATGCATATTACACAATATCATATAGACTTTTCAGCTAAAAGGTCCTCAAGATTAATCTTTATGCAGGTCATCATGATGTACTCTATTAGCCATCTCAGATGTGTGAGGAGAGAGGCAGGTGGAGCTTAAAACAACTTTAAGTATTTATTATTTTTCTTAATTAAGAAAAGTATACAGAAGCACCATGAAATTAGGTAGGTAGGTGGATGCCATTTCAAATTCAAAGAAACCAAATATCAGGAGAAAAAAAAAAGTATCTTTAAGGACTCAGCTCATCTGCTATTAATAAAATGCCATCTGCCATTTTATGGTGCATATATAAACAGCAACAGATAGATGCCAAGGCAATTTAGAATTTCTAACTGCAGCTAGGCCAGAGCTAATTTCATTCAAGGGATAAATGAGGAAGTCTCCCTTTGCCAACTGACAAATGTAATGATTCATGATTAATGAAATCTTTTCTCCTTCACAGGCCTTTCCTTTAAACATGCTTCATTGTTATCAATATATGAGGGAAACTGTACTTTCAGAAATGAGCACAGCAGAGAAAACAAGCCACCCTTGAATGACTTGGATCCAATTCTTACTGAAAATCAGAATAAGTCATGATTAGAGAACCAGTAGATGCCTCTACAGAATTCTAGCACCATGTATTTTTCCAAATATAACTAGTAAAGTTAAACTTGATTGGAGAAAATTTAAAATTAATATTGAAAAAAAATTCTCCTCTAGAAACTTTTTTCCCGTGTAAAATTTTGTCCAAAGATATTTATATTTGATGGTGAGCTTCAAGGGAAGAAAAAAACCCAAACTTATCCTTCATTCTTCTTGTTATGTATGAATTCTATCCTTATTCCCTTTTCCCAAATCAAAATAGTAATGCAGCAATAACAATTCTAAAGACTCGGAGTGTTTCAACTCCCAGTTTTGTTTCTGTGACATTGGCATCATCTATCCCATCCTTTGCCTCCTAAGCAGTTTAACTAAGCAATTTTCCATGGGTTTGGGTGTTTTTGTTGTTTGGGGCTTTTTTACAGGTGTTTGTCTGATCTGAAGTGAAAGCCTCTAAAGTGAAGGTTTTCTCTGCTCTAAACAACTTGCAAGGCTCATGATATTTATCATCTGAATTTGCCCTATTCCACTCAATTTGTGGTAAGAGAGATTCAGTGGGAGATTCCAGTCTGTCTCAACATGGATATGGTGGGAACAGATCATCCATTCTTGTGGCTTAAGGGAGCAGCTCATCTCCAAATCTACTCCTCTGTTTTTTTCAGTTCTCTTTCTTTCTCATTTTCAGAACTGTAAATGGCTTTTCCTGCAACAATGCTCTGCTTTCACCCAATCTGATTTTCCATTTTCCACTTCTCACTCATTCTTCCTAGCAGTAGATGTATTTTTTCCCATCTCGTGTACCAAGAACAGTCTATAACATATTTAAAGACCTTTCTTCTAGTTCACAGTGGATTTTCAAGACAGTTCAATGGTATTTGTTTTAAGGTCAAGGGAAATTTATTACCAAGTCCAGTAAGTGCCCATTAGATGCTGAACTATTCTACCACCTCTTCTTTCTTTGAAGTGTTAACCCCAAGAATTCAGACTCTAAGCTTGGCAGAACCATGTTCCACTTTAATTTGACCGTAACTAACTTGACAGTATGTGAATAACAGGTTTCTCACTCTGAACATGTAAAAAAACCCTGGTCTTCTATTTTAAGTCATAAGAAACATAATGAACAGGTAAAAGGGATATTCATGAAAGACACCCTTTTAATTAACTTTTAAAAGTAGCAGTTTCTTGATTTTATAATGAAGCTACACAAGCAGATAAAGCCAAATCTTGCCCACTGAGTCTATTCTTCCCTCAAAACCAGATTTTCCTCAAAATCCCAGCACATAAGGAGTATTCCTCACATTGCAAAGAGATTTTGTCTTCCATCATCATAATCTCTAACAGAATGGGAAAATACATGTGGTCACACAAGTAGAGGATGTTTAATAAAGAAGAATAGGTGTCAATGAACTGGAACCATAAACTGATCAGAAGGATTAGTATTTCTAAGAACCTGAATGACTAGAGATTGATACAGTATGTACAAGCACCTGATTATTGAAAGATTATATTCGAAATAAAATTTCATAGTATTCACCTAACTTGCACTGTGTTGCAGGACCAAGAGCTGGAGATAAAACTCAAGTTTAAACCTGAGTCCTAAATTTGAGAAGTGATTATCAGACACTCCCAAAAAGCTGGAAGGGGAATTAAAACTGGGTCCTTTTGGGGTCTTGTACCTGTTGAAAATGTAACATTGCACAGAAACCCATATAGTTTAGGTCGTTGGGTTAGTGACCAAGATTTGAACTTGCAAAGATGGTTCAGATTTTGCTGCCAGAAGACCAAAGCTTTTGAATAAGCAACGTGGATGCTATTTAACACATGAACTGAAACAGCAGAAATTAGTCTAAATACGTGGAACACAACAAGGGAGACCAGGATAATTTCTTTATAAGAGAGGTCAGATACATCAAAAGGAATATCAATGATAGAGAAATCACTTCAAGCTTACTTATAAATGTTTATTTCTTGCAATTCCTACATGATTAAAAGCAGAGTTGTGCAGCATTCCAAATGTACAATTGCTATTGACCTGATTGTGATTTTTTTTCTTGAACAAAACGTAAATCTTAAAAGTGAAAAGATTGTAAGCAGATATGCCCAATAAACATAGAGATACTTGCATGTCAAGTTCATTTTCCATGTGTCTGTAATCATCTATTTGAAATCCCACAGCCAGAACAGAAAGAGAAACCAGGTCAACAAGTGCACATCCCCTGCAAGCATATCTTGGGCTTTTCTGTAATGGACCTTATCACAATTATCTTTATACATAAATAAATTGGCATTGTTCTTGTACTATGGAAAATCCTTGTGAAAGTTTAGTTGTTAAGCTAGAACACTCGAAGTGTCAGCATGTAAAAGAATATGAAAAGACATGCAATAACTCCTTCCTTATTAATACTTATACTTTGTGTAAGCACTTCATGACAACCACTTCGATACTGTTAGAAGTCTGTAGACACTGTTTACTTCATAATCTAATTTTGATTACTTATTTGGATCAAGTAGAAACTCAAAAGAGAAGAATTAAAACCAATAGAGTTGCCGAAAAATAATTACACTGAGAGACAATGCTAATTTTAATCTGTAGGGTTATAACTAAAACTAATAGTACTTATAGGACAACTATTTTTGGTAAGGCCAAATTCAAGTATTAATCACATAAAAATATAAAAGCAATGCAAAGACAATCTATGTCTCAGAGAAGACAGAATTCCTCCATTTCTCTATTTGACCCACTTATGAGAGGTTGGATATTTAAGGATAAACCTCGTAAATCATTTTGTGCACAAAACATTAAATGCATAAGACTAACTAAAATAAATGGAGAATTACCATGGACAGTGAAATGTGTGGCTCTATAAACTTCTTTTTGTAAAAAACATGATGGTACCTTCATAATTAATTCTGCACCCTGAGCCCAGTGATCTGCTTTTGTAAAGCTGTGATCAATTGCCAAAATCCAGAAATAAATGAAGCAACTCAACAGATATTTCCATCTGCAAATATTCATTGTTATCATCTATTTCTTCTGAGTAACTCTACAGTTAATTGGGATGGTGAGCTATATGAAAATACAACACAGTAAAAGCAATATGAAGAAACATGGAACACAGTTCATGTTCAACATAATTCATTAATAGTCACTCATAGCTAAAAATGTACCACCTGAATGGCAGGTATTTACTTCAAATTAAAGCATGGAACTTCAGTGTCACTAAATAATAGTGGTCTTGTTCAGTATTGAAAATAAAAACATTTCAATATCAAGGCATAGGAGATACTCTGAGGAGCTTAATTGCTGGAATGGCTCCAACACAGCTGTTCATTCAAGGAGTCTTGAAACTGTTAACACTTATCTAAACAGGAAAACACCATGAAATAAAACTTTATTTACAAACTCACACTGCTGCAAAACTGAACCCTCCTTAAACTTCCAGGTTTTGGCACTATTTCTCTTGAATATTTGGCAGAGCTTATTAGAGCAACGTGCAGTTCTGTGATTGTTGTTTCTCCCCATCTCAGCAAAAAAGAGCCCAGAACTTCAAAGGGAAGTGATTGCAAACAGTCTGCAAACCTCTGCCTACAGGAGACCCAAAGGGAATAAATCTCCTGCCCAAGTCTTTGTCATCCCAGTTTCGAATACATTCATGGAAATTCTGACAAGGATTCAAGCGGGACCAAGGCCACAAAAAACAAAGGTGCAGATATTCATCTTGAAACACTCTGAAATGAGTTGGGGAGTGACTATTTATTTAGCCCTGTGCAGGTCTCTTGCCGGCCTTAGCACAAGCCTGCCAGGAGCATGGCTGGAATTGGAGCAGTTCAAAAGATAGGGTAGGCATTCCCCAAGAGGCCCAGGAAATTAGAACAGATTTGTCCTCTCATTTGTGCTAGGGTGATGTAGGAAATCAGATCCAAGAGGTGGCTTCAATAGCCACACAGTCTCCCTTCCCCCAGATTTAAAATTTCTGAAGGCAGAGGACAAACATGTCATCCTTCTTTCTGTCTCTTCCATTCTCATGCAAATGGCATGGAGTGCTTTCCTCTTAATTACCCACCTTCTTGCCAAAGCTGTCAGAAAAAAAGAAAAGCTAACTTTTTTGATTTATTTTATTAAACTTTTAATATTCAAATTTATGGGAGTCTTCGAGCCTAAATCCTCAGTAGAGCTTATCAAATAATTAATGCTCCAGAAATTAACTAACTGAAACAACATGCACACCCCTCATCCAATTAAGCAGATGGATAATCCAGAGAGGAGGAAAAAAAAAAAACACAACAAAAAAACCCAAACCCAAAACCTCTTTGCTGCATCCGTGAAAGAAAAGCATAAGAATATAACGTACAAAGCACATTTTACATTCAAATACAAAGCCCGTGAAAGTGAACTATCCACTGAAGTGCCTAAAGAGGGGAAATGGGTGATAGTCTCCCTTTCAGGTAAACATCACACACAGCTTTACGAAGTTGTTATCCCTTGAGGAAGCAGTTAAAAACATTTATCCACTCTTTTTTTTTTTATATTGATGGCTTAGAAATCTGTGGCTCAACATCTCAAAACCAGGCCTTCAAACACACCCAGTAACTTAAAATTCTATTTTGGAATCATAATATGCCTAATTAATAAATCTTGTCCGCTTTCCACACCGAATCAAAATTCTAAATATTTTAAATGAAATTTACCCACAAGACAGGGAAAATCTGAAGTGAACCCGTAGTTGATAAACCTTGAAAGCATTAACTGAAGTTGGAACAACTGAACCTGTCTTGCTAATCTTGATTTCTGCTTCCAAATGGTTTGAAGGCTCAGTGCTGGGGGATTCACCTTGCACTGGAGTTCTCCAGCACTGAAAAGTCCCCTCCTGCTCACCTGGAAAGCCCCATGCTGTGGAGACCCAGGTCTGGGGAGTTAAAAATGGTGGAAAGTTAGAAGGACTTGGGCAATTTTCCTTTGGGAAGGTGGTCTTGGAGGTTCACTCCAAGATATTCAGACATAGAAAGCTCAGGCTGCTTCACTTCTCGTCAAACAGACTCTCTGAAGTTAAGTTGGTTTGAGCATAAGATTATTACACTTGGCATTTCTCTACAACTCAATTTAGACAAAAACTACTTTAAAAAAAAATCCTTGCAGTCCCACCAGTGGCCCTCTTCTAGCTGAGGCCTCCCTTTTGTGCATATAAACAGCTGATAAAGTGATCACAATCCAGTCTAAGCCCAGGAGAAAGACCAAACAGAATGTGGATTTTGGCTGTCTTCCACCTAGTCAGTGACAAGAAAAGGCTTGAAGCAGAAAATCTTACTACTCTGGCAAGAAGAAACCTCTTTTTTACCATTAAACAGTTTTGGCTGATTTTCCAAGGGAAAATCTAAAAAAAAAAAAAGAACAAGAAGTTAGATTACCTGGAGACAGCTTTAATTTGTATAAAACCATAAGAAGTTTTTATGTGACTGTTTAATCTTTTAACAGCTGCTTCTTTAAGTACTCATTTGCACTAAATATATCACATGTCACCATACTTATGATCTTCCTGAAACAAAAGAACATCTTCCAAAATGACTATAGATGGCAATATTAAAGCAGCACCTACTGGCATCATTATATTTAAGTATCTGAACTAGACATTACTGTCAGCAGAATTTTTTTAGACCTTTCTCCCTTCTTTTTCTTACAAGAGGTTATTAGAGTTCCTTCAGTGTCCCATGTCCTGTGATAAAATGCTAGAAATGAACTATTAAAATTGGCAATAAATACCTATAGCCCATGAATTTAAGTTTCTCAGATCATTTATGTGCTTTAAAAATTCTGTTGAAAGCACATTCTACAGCTACCCTGAAATTCCTAGCAGACTGCTGACACTGGTGTTCAACAGTTTCCTGGGGATAAAAAAAAGCAAGTGAAAGATTCACTCAAAACACAGCTTGATCTCCTTGCCCATTATGAGTGGGGGTTTCTTCTGCATGGGCTCTTGTTCCTAAATACATCAACTAATGTGGAACAAGCAGTCTAAATTCACAAATTCTGAATTACAAGCTCTGAATTCACCAGCTTGTGTCCACAATTTTTGGTGGTGGGGTGGTGCCTGAATGTTGGCATTATTTATGAACAGCAAAATCAAGTTAGACATACAATTAGGGAATAAAATCCTAGGTTGCTTGGGAAGCGTGTCATTTCAGGTACACTGTCAACCAGGTAAAAGTGGAGTTTCTGTAGGGATTTTACTTTCTCTTTCCACCATTTTCAGTGTCCTGAGGCTGTCAAGTCCCTCAACAGAGGATGCACCTATAAGATTCCTTAGTTTTTCCAACTGAACTGCTATTTTCCTCCATAGAAATGTAATTCCCTCTATTTAAATAATTAAAAGAGTTGCTGTTGTTTAAGATGCAAATAAAAGGCACCAAAGTTGAGACAGAAAGCATTTTTCTTGCATTTACCTCAACTCCTTGACACTTATTTCTGCCATATGTCTAAAAGTTGTATGTGTTGCTCAGAACATGCTTGGTTCAATCATATTATACTGCCATGCAAAGATATGTGACCTCACCCCAAAAATATATGGGTATAGAGTCCTGCCCACAGGTGTTGTCTCCACTTCCCCTGCATTGCAGTCCAGAGGCCACAAGAGTGTAAAATAAAGTGGTTGCTCTGAAAAGGTGGAAGCCTTTGTTTTGTGGATTGAGTTTAAAAAACACAGGGTGCTTTATTTCAGAAGGCAGGTAATGCAAAGCTTGAGTGACTCACTGAGCATCACTGTGCTGTGTTCCAGTGCCAGACTTCACAGTTGAACTCAATCACAAAATGCTCTACTGAGGGGCAAATGGACTGTTAGACAAAATATGTTATGTTACAAGGCTGTAATATGAAATTTGGTTGATTGTTTGGTTTTGGAAAAGGATTTAGATCTCCTGTCAGCACTACTATAAAATAGTTCTGTCTCTCTCTGTTTACACATAAAGTACATAAAATTTTTGAAATATCTTGAAACACGTATATATAGGGAGCTACACTGTGTATGTTGAATGTCCTGCAAATACAGCAGCTCTGGGAGGGTAAAGGAAATAAGAGCAGTTTTGAAGCCTAAAATACATCCCACTTACACAGACAGCAGCTAAAACACAAATCAGTTTATATAATGTAAAAAGAATAGGGTAGTCATATTCCCTCCCTCTCAGAGGGAATCAGAAATTAAGCAGGTGCTTTTCTAAGCTGCTCAGAATCCTCCTGTAACTCTCCTAACCTGCAGCTCCATGTGTGAGATACGTTAAGCTTTGCCTTCCCATTCAGTTTTCAAGCCCAACAATACTCAGCAGGCAGTGGTATATTTAGCAAGAGATCTTATCCATCACTGCTGAAAAAGTCCCTGGTATTGACTGATGAATGGAAGATAAATCACAAGAGGCTGTCCATTCAGGCAGGGCTAAGTGCCACTGACAGAACCCTGCATGAAAGCTCATTTTGTGCCTGCCTGTACAATATGTGGTTTGTAGAGAGCCTTGTTCTCCAATGATATCAGTCCCTTCCCAGTATGGAGCCCTCTCCCTTTATTCCCTTCAACAAAGGTGTCCAGTTTGTAAAACAGAAAAATCCTCAAAGTGAAGAAATGTTATTGTGATCTGAAATTCAAGTTCAGATGTAGACTGCCTTTCTTGTTTGCCACAAACTAAACCAAGTGCAGCCGTTTCTCATTTCTGAAGGGGAGAACTAAAAAGGGCAATGTGACGAGCTGGGGAAAGAAGAATCCAGGAGGCAGGGTAAAAGCATTTAATGGAATAGTAACCTTCCATCTGCTTAATGTTACCCATCCCAACCAGATATTCTTTGAACTGGTCAAACCAGTGGTGCTTACTGACAATGATATCTCTAAATATCACTAGGGATGATGCGCACAAAAGGGAACGTTCATTTTGTTCCTTACACATAACATTACCTATCCTGTTAACTCAACCTAACAAGACACACAATTTTGGTAGCCAGGACAAGCCCATCTTGGTATTGAACGCCAAAGAGTCAAAACTTCCATTCCCAAACAATTTTTATCCAGGAATCTACTTCAGAGATTGCACAGGTTTTAACAACAGGCACTTAGGGTCACTATCTAATAAGTGGGCCTTTGGCTCACCAAGACCAGCAAAACAGCTCTACAACTCTACAAGTCTGCTTAGCTAAAGGCTTTTTTTGTATACTCCTATGAATATAAATATATATTAATATATAAATATATATATTGTTTATTCCTCTAGATATAAAAAAATCCCAAGGCTGCTAAAACAGGGTTACACATTCGGTTCCAGCTTGTTATCATAGATACTGACTGATAGGTGGCAGTCCCTGGTGTCCACACAGCTCTTCCCAGCTGATGATTAAGGGTTGCTTAGCTGACATGGAGAATGAAGCTGAGGAACAATGCAGTAGAAGTGTGGGCTCAGGGTGCCTTTTAACTGGAAATGCATTGTGCCACAGACGCCAAAGGAGAGGAGAACTCCTTTTGAAACTGGTAATCCTCAGTGAACATCATAGGACTGCCAGTTAACCAAAAACCTCTCAAAAATAGCTTTACCTCATGTAGAAATAAGTTTTACTAAAAACCTAATAATTTTTACCTGAAAACAAACATGCCTTCTCTGCTGAAACTCTTTCCTTGAGAGAGTTCCAATGACTGCAGGCAGTTGTCCTGTGCACACCTGAGTTAATATAGTTGGCACCAAGGATAATGTGAAATCAGAATCTGCAAAGAGACTGTAAGCTTGAGAACAGGGCCCAATTCAGAAACATAGGAGTTGTTTGAGAGCTTGGCCATTTCATATATTTTCTAATTTCAAGAGAAAGAGCAGGGAGCCACCCTTAATTCAGCAGTTTTACAGAGCTACTTTTCACAGTGGGCATCCAAAGCATCCAAAGCCAAAGCTTACTTTCACTAGTCCCTCTATTTCCAATCTTTTACAGTAACTTGATAAAAACAAGACAAAGAGTCAGATTTTAGAGAGCTCTCCATTGGAAGACAGTTTCTTTTCTGTTGCTTTAAATCCTTAAACTATATTACTCATTTATGGATCTCTAAGTCATAGGTACCAGTGAGGGACTTCACAGCGTACGTTAGGATACAAATATACACTAAGATACTAATAATACTCCATCAAAGCTTATATTTGCACCAAAACCACAGTGCTGCTGAAGACTAATTTTACTGGTAATTTCACTGATGTCCTATTAGGTCATTTGGTGTGAACCAGCTGCATTACAAAGTTTATGAACACCTCACACAACCCCACAGTGCATCCCTTTTATGTGCTACTGTTGTTACTTCACTAACAAGATTAGCATGCTTCATGAACAGGAAGGATTAAAGCAAATCATATATATTTGTTTCCATTTATGAGAACAGAATTTTTAGCTATGCCTCTAGGAACCATGACCAGTTGGTGTGCACATCCTGATTATGAAAAAGCCTTAGTACAGACAAGCAAATCTAAAAGCAGATAACACACTGAAGAGTATACCTATAACAGGATTGAGAAGGAGAGGATGAAAACAAGACACCCTCACTTTAACAGAACTTCAGATTTCTTCGAATCATCTCAGATTTCAGTGTACTCCAGACAAGTTAAATCCAAGCCGTCACTCAGAAGATGGGCTCTGAACAGCAGCTACTCATCAGGTTTGTGGTTCACTCTCATTTTGGTCAGATTACACAGGGATAATTCCTATCCCTCCTAGGATAGGAAATGGTTACTACACTGGCTAACTACAGTTCTTTCCAAAGCCTACTACCTTCAGTGAAAAACAAAACCAAACCCACAAAAACCAGAAGCATTAGCTAGAATGTAATATTCGAGCACATTTTTTACTTTGATGTGCTCATGTGGGGAAGGTTCTAAGAGATAATTCTTTTTCCCTTAGCTTGTTCCTAAGGATACATGAGGCTTCACTGAATTGATTTAAGGGGCATCTGAATAATACATTTATCTATGACAGAAATATCTCTATGCTAGAATAAATGTTAAGTAACTACTTCCACTGTAGGATTAAATACTGATTGTTATTGCCAGGCAGCTCTACATTGATTCCAGGTCATTGAAATTTATGTTGTCCTGGACAACTCCAAATGCTTCATCAAAAACTCAAAACCCACGTATTCAGCTAGTGGCCAGCTGTTGGAAACCTGCACATCAGGGTGTACGGGTGCAAAGGCGATTAATTAACGTTTGCATGGAGGAAACAAAAGAGGGAATGTTGTCTGTCTAGACTGCACTAAAGCATTTTGCACCATTTCCCACAGCATCCTCCTGGAGAAACATCCTCCTGGAGAGACTGGCTGCTCAGGGCTTGAATGGGTGAAAAACTGGCACTGGGGCAGGTTCAAGCTAGACATTAGGAAAAAAATAATCAGTGTAAAAGTGGACAGGCATTGGAATAAGTTGCCCAGGGAGGTGGGAGAATCACCATTTTCTGGAAGTGTTCAAGAGACACCTGGATGTGGCACTTGAAGATATGGTTTAGGGGTCATTATGGTGGTGCTGCGTTGATGGATGGACTGCATGAACTTGAAGGTTTCTTCCAATCTTAATGATTCTGTTGTTCTGTAGTATTTTCCCATGACATGCAACTGTCACTCACAGCTAATAAGAATGCTTACTGAACATTTTAGCTATTAGATGTGATATTATTAGATTGATAAATACAAAGTGATTAGATTACTTTAAGAGAAAGGTGTATAAATAACCTCTAATAGGGTTTTTTTGCACTGCTTCACAATTTAAGAAAAAGTGTCTTTAAATAACAAAAATGTACAAAAATATGGGAATCCAGTTTTCATCAGGTTATGCAGAAGTGTAACATCACCTGTGATATATATCCCAGTAGGGCATAAAGGAAAATTTTTCGAAAACATGTGTGATCTGTCCCAGGGTTAGCTCAATGCAAAGTTAACTCAGGATATTAATACAAGTGTAAAACTCCACATCAGTATTCTGCACCAGCCCACAATAAATACACATGCAGTCCCTGGACTCAAGATATCAGCAAGTATAACTTAATCTGCTGCTGTACCAAAATAAGCTGCACTCATATTACTTCCCCATTCAGTTAGCACAGGGGAAGATGTTACATTAGTTCAAGTAAACTCGATTTTTTTTCTTTTCTCTCCTTGTAAAATGCTACGGAAGACATAGTTTGGTGGGGTTCTTAGGACCAGAGGAAAAAGTACAGCGACCTAATTAAGCTTCTTAGGCAGGGACATGAATAAAACAGCAATATGAATGGAAAAACAGATATTGAGCCAGGAGTTAGAGGAGTTTATACCCAAACCCAACCACAGCTTAATTCAAATGACCTTGAAAAGTGTTTTCTCCTCTCTGTGCCTCTGTTTCCTCATCTGCATAAGCAAACAGTGATGCCGACTCCACTTCACAATGTACTTGGAGATCAAGGCATTATTGGAAACCAATTTCACATTTGTACCCAGGTGACATAACTCAGTTGGAATGAAATTTCCTCACTAAATTTACAGACAAAATGCTTTTTTAATTAGATGACTAAATTTCTCCTAAAATATGGAGTGATTAAATTCAAAAATAGCAGCTGGTCAGGATGAACTCTTGTCACACTTTTAGAAAAGGGAGGTTTTTAGAAATGTTATGAAAAAGTTCAGCAGCTGTATTCACAATCACTTTAAATGCATCACTCTAACTAGATTATCAATATTTTCCTTTGGATTTTTAAATATAAGACAGGCAGAAGTAACCTTGTTTACATTATTACAATGATACACAGTAATGAGATTCCATTTATAGATATAACAGCTTCCCCAAACACAAAGGGGAAGAACAGGTCTGCAAATATAAGACCTAAAAAAAAATTCTACAAAATAACAGTTAATATGTTGCTTTATGTGCTGTGCAATTTAGAAACTTCCCTAGAAAATGCTATATAAATACAAATACTCTATTTATTTTGTACGCTAATAGTTCAGACATCCATTATTTTGTTTAAATCTTCTAACAGAGTATAATTTGCCTTTTTATTTAAGAAAATGCCCTGCAATGTATGTTTTTCTTCCTCTAATCGATGTCAAAATATGTAAAGATGCACAAGTGTGCCTGAATTTATCCAAGGTGCTTGCTGAAGAAGTGAGTACAGCTATACAAACCCATAAAGACTACACAGACTGAAAGATTCCATGTGGTTTTGCTGCAAAGCAGTGATAAAATTTCGAAAGACTCGGCTTGCTCACTTTGGTCCAGAAAGAGCCTGTAAATACAAGTACCACTTCAAAATCAAGTTAGGAAGCTCAGTGTTCAATGTAACCAAGTTTGGACTTCCACAAGGATGGAGATTCTTCAGTCTCCTTGAGCTGATTTCAGCGCTTCACCTTCCTCAAGGCCAAGAATTATTTTCTCTTTTATTTTTTTTTCAGCTGGAGTTTCCCTGTAGTTGTTGTCCCTTACCCCTCTGCTGTGTATATATCTTCTTTTCTATTATCTCTTTTTAAACTGTCATTGGAATTAACACAGCCTGACTCAGTGTAAGCAACACAGGAGAAAGGGACCTCTAGAAAAACTGGACATAATGCAGACGAGCTGATCTTAGTGCAAAGATGCTTGTACTTAAGGCAATGCTCACTGGCAAGAACGTGGGGAAAAATACTTCTAGCCCTCTGCTGTTAAGAAACGAGGGATACTGAGGTTAAGTAGGTATTAGGTCCTATTTGTAGATAGTCTTCTTTAAATACGTAGTCAGCCCTGAAATATTTCCCTTCAATTTGAGAAAATTATTTAAAGTACTCTAGACAAATTATTGAAGACATTTGTATGGTTTGTTTATTTATTTATTTATTTATTGCAATAGAAATTATTATACATACACAAAACAATGCACTTGAAGAGAACAGCGAGGTCCACGTATAGAACCTACACACAGGAAGGTTTGAAGAGGGTTTCAATTTACTCAAAGTACTTTTTTCAAAGAGTAAAGACAGTTTTGTTTTCAGAAAACTTAGAACAATATCATTAACAGAGCAGTATTAAAAGACAGATTGTTGCTTATCTCTAGAAGAAGATGGAGTAAGTAAAGCCAAGATTGGTTCAAACAGGAGCACAGGAATGAAACAATATTTTTCCATTTAAAATCACTTCAGATTAGAGCATCTGGCACTACATACACTAGAAAGGGCCTAAAATATTACAGCTCTATTTTCTATTTTAATGGATAATTGGTAACACTAGATTACAGGATTTGCAGGTTCCAAGTGCTGTATTTTCATAGGGAAGAGCCTCCTTTCTTTCAGGCTTCATAAGCTTGGCCTATATCAGCTTTTCTCACATCAGTCCAAGTGTCACATTTGGGTTGGGGGAAGCTTGTTAGCAGTAATTACCAGCAGTAGGTTCTATTATTTGCCAAAGTAATTTTCCCTGCTAAGTACCACCAAAACTGCCTCAGGCCTTTAATTTTTTTTTTGCCTTCCCTTTTAAGCGGGAGCATTTTCCCAGGATACCGCCCTGCACCGAGCGGGCCGGGGCAGAGGGAGGCTCCGGGTATCAATGTGATCTTGAGGGATGGGGTCAGCCCCAGCCAAAGCCTTTCACAAACAGACCCTGAACCCTATTAGAGATGCAAATCCACTCTCTGAGTGAGGATTGTTTCCCTGGTATAATGGAGCCCGAGGAATTCCTGGGCAGCTCCGCTTTTCAGTGCCCGCTCCTTTGTCCGCGCCTTAGCAAATTTCTGCAGCCTGTTTAAACCCGGGCCATTGTCCCCACGGCTTCAATGATTTCTCTCCCTGCCACCAGCTCACAATGGGCTGATATGAACATCTTTGTTACTGCTTTTGTACTGTATATCAGAGTAATGTTTCAGCAGATTGAGGCCTAGCAGGAAGAATTAAACCTGTACTACACAGAGCATGATGAATTGCCGGATTTACATATCATTTCAGAGGGTATTTCTGGTGGCTCTTTCTGAATGGTGTTGTGTCTCGAAGGATGTAGTCAAGGGATGAAGTGACAGAAAAGGAAGTGATTTAGATATTCACTGACAGCTTAATACAAGATGGGGACAAATTGTGCTGTTTCTCCCATTGCATCCTTCCCTGTTATTAAATAAGGAGGAGGAGGTGGATGCACCCATATCCCATAGATCTGCCATGTTGGGCTGTGCTCTGTGCCCAGGAGAAAGGAGAGTAGAGGAGATTTAGCTTATTCAATAGGAGCTTGCTCTGAAACAACCTCAGGTTGCCAGGGCACACTACCCTGATGTTTTGATCCTACTGTTCCTGGCCAAAAGATAAACTGCTGATTGAATCAGGTCTTGACATTACACAGGCAACATATTTCCAGGTCCTGACATGCTGTGCAGCACACTTCTAAGAAAATAGCTGTGCTCCATGTGGAACTGCATGACTCGAATCGGCCTAATACCACTCAACATCTTCTGCAGCTTTAAAGACTCATTGTAGGCTTGGGTGTTCTTTCTTGAAATTTACTTTGCATCTGAAAACCTAGTTTTTTCTAGGTACCTATTTCTGCACCTTCTATCAACTGCATTTTGAAATAATATCTTTAAGATTTTTTTTAATTTTTTTTTAGTTTGTCTGCACAAATCACTATCATTCTAAAACTGCATTGTTTATAATGGACTTAAGGATACTTCTTAGTAGAAGTAAACTCTGCTGTTCAAACTCATAAGGCTTGACAGTGTTTACATAGTTTACAAATGTGAACCACAATCCACATATGGATCATATTCTGTGTAACTGGCACTAAAACAATGTAATAAGAAGAGATAAGTAAATAAGTCTGTAAAATGGTGGAATAACAGTAGAAATAATAAGCAGTAATTTTGAAGTTTTCAAATCAGAAGAAAATTTATATTGACATTAAATCAAAACAAAAAATGTACTTAAGATGCAAGTTCTTTTCCACAGAGGGTAGGGCTAAATCTTACCCTCAAAAATCAGACATACAAACTTTCCCTTCCTGTCTTTCAAAGCACCCCAAACTGAAACATGGTGCATAGATTTGAGGGGGAAAAAAAATCAATAGTGAAGGCCAAAACAATGGGATTTTATAGTGTCTT
The DNA here is from genome assembly GCF_003984885.1 of Neopelma chrysocephalum. NCBI lineage: Eukaryota > Metazoa > Chordata > Aves > Passeriformes > Pipridae > Neopelma > Neopelma chrysocephalum. The sequence goes on along the minus strand of NW_020897803.1, from coordinate 2,296,861 downwards.
TAATAGTATTTCTTAATTATGGACATTTCTACTCCAAAGAGAAGAACTTTTGTTCATTTCTGCCAACAACATCTGGTAGTAACCAGACAGATTAAACAGAACAATCACCTGAAAGAGAACAATCATCTGTTGGAATGGGTCCAGAGCAGAACCACTAAGCTGATCACAGGGCTAGAACACCTCTCATATGAAGACAGGCTGAGAGAGTTGGGGTTGTTCAGCCTGGAGAAGACAAGGCTCTGAGAAGACCTTATAGCAGCCTCCCAGTACCTAAAGGGAGCCTCCAAGAGAGCTGGAGAGACTTTTTATAAGGATATGTAGTGACAGGAAAGTGGGAACAGCCTTAAGTTGAAGGAGGGAAGGTTTAGATTAGACATTAGGAAGAAATTCTTTCCTGCGAGCATGGTGAGACACTAGAACAGGTTGCCCTGAGAGGTTGTGGACTCCCCATCCCTGGAAGTGTTCAAGACCAGGCTGGATGAGGCTCTGAGTAACCTGATCTATGGAAGCTTCCCTGATTTCAAGGTCTCTTCCAATGCAAGCCATTCAATGAGTTATCTAGAAAGAGAAGGTATGTGTTTGAAATGTTATTGTAGTAGTGCTGTACTTGCTGTAGACAGCAAGGGAATCAGGTTTGAAAGGATCAAGTGACAGGAGCTGTTTTCATGGATATATTTGAATACTGGTGCAATGCTGTTATTTACCTCTATAAGGGTCAGAAATCCATGCAAGATAGACTCCAGCAAGAGGACTACTTCAGTTTTTTCCATAGCAAGTAGAAGCCTTAGATTAGACAGACCATTTTTACCACAAATGACTATTAGTGGAAAATACAGGACCCTTTGGCAATTGCTTAATCATTCTGCCCTGATCCCTTTTTGAGACATCCTTCACCAAGAAATCTGGATTTCTGGCTAGATATCTACTAAGTTCCTTAATTCGTTTCTAGTCATTCTTGCAAACTTTGCAGACTCATACGTACAGCTCTTCTTTTCCCTTGAAAGAGAAAGAGCATTGCTAAGAGAATTTACAGCAGGGAGGTATCAAAGCTGGCTACTGAAGTACAAGGAAGATGGGCAAAGTAAGGTGGCTTGACACCCATTCTATTAATCATCAGCCATAACAATTATGACTCCTTTCCCTTGATCATCTGTTAGTCATTTCAGTTTTCTTTAGAGGTGTTACATGCAGTACGTTGTACTGATTCAAAAACTACACTGAAAAATAAAATAAATTATGCTAACAGTTTTCTGTGCCATATTTATTTTATTTTTTCTGGACTATAAGGAGTGTCTAAACTTGAAGGCAACAACTCCTCCCAAAGCAGACAAATACGTGTAACTTCGGCAAACAGGTGAACTGGGAAGCTGGATACATCTTTGCATAGAACAGGGCTGGTTGGGACAGTTGTTATTCATTAATGCTACATTTTGTTTTGCATTAACAATGCAAAACCTACGTGTTTGTTTTGACAACAGGCACCAGTCAACCATAATTGAATTGAAGCAAAAAGCATCCACCCACCCACCCTGCCCCCTGCAATTGCAAGTTGTAGAAGTCAAGCTTGGTTCGTTTCCCACCTTACTGGCAGAACCACCCAGCAAACAAGCTGGCAAACAAACTCTGCTACCCTTGTCATAGAGACCAGTCCTGGATGTACTCTTAGGGAAAAAATGACTCAGATAATTGCCAGAGTACTTTTATATTAATTCACTTCAGTAAATAGGTAGTCTATTCAAACAGATTTTATTACTTCATTGTGCCATAAATATTTCTTGCTCTAGTCATAAGCTGTTAAACAACATCTATCATCGAGAAAGCCAACAGTCAGTGTGTTTTATACTGTTAACAAGACATACCACTGAAAACTAAGTCACCTAATTACCTTGACAGCTTAATTTCCAAATGTGAGACATACTTCTTCTGGGTAGCTTAATTCAAGTTACATTTCTTTCCTGAAGTATTCCTGATACCCTGTTAAAACTACCAAATCATGATTATACAGACCCTCCACAAAATAACTACTGCTCCCTTCTTAGCCATTTTTATATCTATTATCACTCCAAGCCCTATGCTTCCTTTTTCCCTTCCTGTTACAGAATGTTTTCTTGTTAGCACAAGCAAGAAATCTATTAAAACTATCTCCAGCACTGCAGGCTTTGACAAAGCCAGTCCTTTTCAGCTTCATGTCAAAGTCACAGCACATCCTCCAAGGAATCAGGAATCCACATTTACTTATTTGACAGAAAAGTTTATTAGAACTAAAGATTGCACTATTTTAAATCACTTGAAGACGTACCAAAAGTTTTCTCATGCGCAATTACTATTTCTTCTCAAGTTATGTTAAAAGGGCAGTTTAGTCTTCTTTTCAGAAAGGAAAGAAAGAAGTAAAGCACAGGGAAGTCAAAGAAAAAGCCCAGCAAACCAAAACAGTTTGGCAATGTGCAGTTTGGTAAACTGCTACTGGCTTAAACCAGACAGAAACTATTTTGTGATAGAAAACTCATTGAATAACCTGACAGGACTGCAGGTGTGCCTACCTCTGTCAAATGCAGGCTCCCAAATTCTGATCTACATTTTGTTTCTGTGACTGGAGACCTGAAGTCTGTAGCTTTTGAAGGAAGAAGGGTGAAGTAAAGAGAAATGGTTACTTCCAGCGTTTACAGCTACTCTGACTCTACAGCAAAATCTTTTGTACTTCCAGTGCTGAGGTCAAAACAAACAAACCCCAGCACTTAGACATTTCTGGACTTCATGAATGAAGGGCCACGTCCTCCTCATCTTCAACAGGAAGAGTCATCTCCAAGGCAGATATGATGTATCCTCAACATCCCACAGTTTTTGAGGGAATACTATGGAGAGCCTTATTCATGGGTGTTTGCTTGGGGTTTTTTTCTTTGGTTGGTTGGTTGGAGTTTAAAGACTGCTCAGACTTTATGCTCAGTTGTCAATTTGTAATCTTCAGGATGTCAACGTTACACAAACCAAAACCAGGAGAATTGAATTTCACTATAAATACCATGACTGCTTTGCTTGAGGTGCAGTCTGCTTCCAGAGCTTCCGAGAGAAGTGACAGCCACACACACACAAAATGACAAAATTATTAATCAAGGGGCAGAAGGGGGGATGACACACATCCTCTTTTTCCATAAATCATGGGGATCAACAGAATATATCTATAACACTGGCAAACAGATCCCCTTAAATACATCAGCATTTTGGACAAAGACGTGTTTTGTCTCACAGGCTTAAACTTCCATCTCCAAAACCTCTCCTAGTTTATCATATAGCCTACCCTTACAGAGTATCAACCACTACCTTAAACTTTTGTTTCCCATCCACCACTGCCCACCTGGAAAACATATCCATGCATTTCACTCCCTCTTTGGATGATTGTAACACTCTCCTGAACTTTCAGCCTCCATTTGCTCATAAGCATATGATACACTTTTTTTTTAAGTGTCACAAGACACCATATAACTGGAGCCCAATTTAAAAGAAGTATAAAAAAACCCCCTGCAAAAGTGAAACAAAACAAAGTGCAGACCACATTTTTGTCACCTAGAAACATTAGGCAGTTTCTTTGGAAAACACATGCATAAACAAAACTTCTGCTGAGATTCTGTAATGAGTCAAGGGTCTGCCTTTCTTATCCTGGAATCCTAGGTAGATCAAGCCAGGTGTGATGCACAGCAGACCAAGTCTCTATGCTGCTTGCACTCTGTGCATTTTCATTATTTAGTTATTAAGCAGTTCTCACTTCCTCTTCCTCAGATAAATGCAGATTTTGAGTCCTTTGTTACCACCCAGCATTAGCTCCTGATGGACCCTCTCATCCCTCATGAAAAAGCAATCCTCATGTCTCAATTTATATTCCCGGTTTCCTCAGAATTTGAAAGGCATTCCCATTCTTTATTCTGTTTTAAAAAGTAGTTCTCCGGAGTACTCCACTTCTCAAATGCTATTCAGGGTGAAAATGAAGTGTTAGGAGCACTTACACAGCTGGCATGGCACAGGTTAGTGGTCTTGGTTGGACTTGATGATCTCGGAGGTCCTTTCCAACTGGGCTGATTCTATGATTCTATGAGCCTGTGGTTGGTCCCTTATGGCAGGGACAGCCACAAGGCTTTCAACTGAGCAGAATATGCTCCCATTTCCTTTACTGACAGTAACCGAGCTCACGACAGCATTGGCCTGGATAATGTGACAAACGTTTGGATAACATGGTGGTATTCTCCTTCACCTTTGTCTTATCCCAAGATCCAATATCATATCTTACTTTACTCTTTCAAAATTTTCATTTAAGACACATAATGCTCCAAGGGACCAACTGGCTTCTTTAATACCTATATAATAAAAGGCAGATTAATGGTATGAACAGCAGTTGCAATTCCACCTGCAAGTATGGATACTTCCCATCCTATCACAATACCTGTAGAGCCAGGTGTTTAAAATATGAGCCTGTGAGCTATTGTGCCATTCCCAATAACCCTTCCCAAACGAAAACCAAGGAAAGGTGATAAAGAGAGTCTCAGTAAATATTGTTTTGTGGGGGTTTTTTGCCAGCTGAAATATGACTTGTCAGATCAGATCTTCTGATACTAAAGACATCTAGAATCTGGAAGTGTTGTCACAGTCCCCCTCAAGGTGATATCTGTGACATCCCATGCAAATACAAACAGAGGCCATATGGAACCTAACTATTGCTAAGCATAACCCTTCACATATTCCATTACTTACAAGTGCTCATTGCAATAAAATTAAGCACAATCATATAACAATCTGGTGGTTGACAATTGAGGTTTCTTATCACCTGAATGAGCTTGAATGATTTAAGCTGCTGATATTGACCATTTAATTTAAAATTAATAGCTATAGTGAGAGAACAATAGCTTAATGTAGGGAGTGTGTGGCTTTCCGCCATTTTGAATTGATTTAAATTTATTTTTGTGCTTTGGGAGGGTTTTTTTCAGAGTGGAGATGGGGTCAATGCACTTAGGAACAACATAAAGGGTGGGTTGAACACACACCTTTCAGTGAAGGTCACACACAAACCCAAAAACCAAACCCAACCCCAAATAATTGCCTTTTACTTTCAAGTTACAAACCTTTTTCTCAAAGCACTCTTTAAAAGTTCAGTTTTGAGTTTCAGCAAATATCAGAAGCTTAAGTGGGGGACTCTGAACAACATGTAAACTAATTATTGATTTTCCCCCTTAAGACAGCAAGCTTATTCAAAGGAAAAGAGATAATCCTCTTAAAGTTTTGCTCTAAGAACCTCTAGGAACACAGATAAAATAAGTTTATAAATAGGTATCCATTGAGAATTTATTTGCATTTCAGAGTAGCTGGGCCTGATGGAGGGTCTGAACAGTGCTCTTCAAAACCCAAACATGTTGTTTGCTGAAGAACTGCTGCCCACACAGTTTCGGTTTTATGATAAACTGTTCTGTTTAGTATTTAAAGCCAATTGGTCCATTTACTTCAGTCAAGTTAATTCTGATGACTTCTAATGACTTGACAGTGCTCTTTTGCCACAGTGACACCTCATGGCTCTAGAGGTGGTTTTTTTGTAGCAGATGTTTAGTCTACTTACTAATCTATACATAAATGTATTTCAAGGGCCGCAAGGCTTTCTTCCTATTTTTCTTTGTCTTCAAAAAGCCATCTGTATTTTTTCCTACCTTCCCCATCACCTTCCCTGTGTTTTCTATAATGCATATAATAATTGAAGTACTAAACACAACGTTTACTATTGCTCAGAATCAGATACTCTTATGCTCATATATCCTCTTCTTTAAGTCTTGATCATGAACAAAATCAATCGTTTATTACAGGAACAATTTTTCCTGTGTCGCTTTCAAAGTGCACCTCACAGTACTCTAATATGCAGAGAGATTTCCTGCCACCTTCATTTATTAGTCAAGAGGTCTTAAATTAGAGAGAAAAGGTTTAATGAAAGTAGTTTCCCGCCTGCAAATGTCAGCTTACTTCTTATTTTCAAATATTTGACACCATGATACTGGTCAATGAGAATTCATCATGATGAAGGGGAACTGCTGGGCTTCAATTCTTATTTCTTGGACAAATACTGTAAGATACAGTATTGGTGTCAATAAAAGAGACAAGGAAGGGAGAAAAATGCCAAAATAAATACATTTTAAAAATTCCTCTTGAATTCTCCTCTTGAGAAACACACAGAGGAAAACTATATCAAACCCAAAAACTAACTACCTACAACATTGCTACTTTACTACCCATACAAGTAAGAACAGCAAAGGCAATTTATTGAGAAAATATTTCTAATTCAAATCACAGTGTGTAAAGACCAATTCTGAGAAGATCTATGTCAAAAAAAGGAGTCAAATGGTGGACTCAATAGTCCCTACCTTACTGCTGAAGGGAAAATAATAGAAGTGGTCAGTTCTGTACCCAGAAAAATATATTTCTGACACTAAAGTTACTCCTAAAATTTACTAATTAGTAGAATAAGTACTTCTAACAACCTACCTTGTGTTAATAAATGCAAAGTACTGATTTTTAGTAGATGTACAATGCAACACAAGTAAAAATTAGAGTATTAAAATTTGGGGTTTTTTTGGTTTTTCCTGTTTGTAATATAACACTGAACTTGCAAATATGGTTTACTCCTGAGGCTTTATTTCCTAGTGTGAATTCCTCAATTCTAATGTTGTTCTTTTAACTTTAGAATTGAATTTATTACTCTTTGTATTGCAGGGTTGTCCAAAATATGTTGAGTAGCATCCAAACCCAAAGAAGAAGCCAATTCTGACAAGGAAAGCAGGTAATAACCCCTGCAGTCCAATTAGTACACAAATACCAAGCTCATAAAAAAGAAAAGAATAAGAAGTGTCATTACATCGTTGTTCTGATATCCAAATTTTTTGATCATCACTGATTTGTACAAAGGTACATATTCAATTATTTCTCAACAGCAAAAGACAAAAATATCTTCAGGAAGCTATGTCTCATTTAAATAAACAAAAATACCCACCCACAATAACAATATTGTTCTTTCAACAGGAAAGGACATATCTTTTAAGAAAAAATTCTTTCAAAGATGTAAAAAAGTGACACACTCTGTAGAGATCAAAATCAAACAATTTTTCAAGACACTTGGGAACAAAGGAACTCTCTACCATTTACCCTTTCCTTCAAGAAGAAAAAAACAGAAGAAAGCCCAATGAATTTTTTCTTTACATTGATAACTTGAGGGTTAGATTCACTCTAAGTCCACAAGTGGCCTAGAACCTGCTTCCCAGTAATATGTACAGCATATCCCTCTGGGGTTCCCAAGTTTTCTTAGTCATTGCTAACAAGTATAGTCCATTTCTGTCGTTCACAGATCAATCATTAATAAATCCTGATTCCACACTGAAGATTCCTTTAATTTAATTTTCATTTATCAGACAGTTGGACAAAAAATTTATTAATTTTAGAGTCCAATAAGCGAAAATTTGTTTATCATGCCTAATAAGTGAAAATTTTGTTTACCGTGTCTGTAGCAGTTTTGAGTAATTTCTTAACCCCTTATAAAGCCTTTACAAAGGCAAAATTATTATTAACAAAGAGACTAAGTTCAGGGAGGGTTCAATTATATTTGGTAAGTTTGCTACCCTGGCTACTGTCTGCCCATCTGGCATGGTTTTATTCTCATGTCTCAAACAAAACTATGAATATTTTTCTTTTACTGGAAAAGCAACCAAATCTATCAGAAAAACACTTCCCACGGAATTTTTAGCCGAATTGTTGCTAATTCCATAATTGCTTATGGTTTCAGTGTTCGCAAAAAAAAGTTCAGGAATAACATTGTCAGAAAAATCCTGAAACAATGAACTCCACGATTGATCTTTCAAATCAGAGGATTGCCATGTTTATGCACGGAGTTATTTGTGAATCCCCTCTGTCTTGCCAGCTTTCCCCAAGCACAATTCCCCAAGCACAATTACAGGAGGGAAAAAGAAACAGTGACTGAGAATGGCACAAGCTCTGAGGCATCTGGTAATTTATGTGTGATGTCTCCCCTTCTGAGCACAGTGTTTATATTATCTTCCCAATTAGTTTTGCCTGGGCTCTTAAATTCTGTAGCCTATGTGGGGCTAGAGATTATTCTGGTAGACAAAGTGAATAAATTAGAAAGCAAATAAAGAAGAGAATATCAAGTTAAAAAATGCAGAAATTAAGAGAGACAAGGTTGCTGAGACGAAAAGATGGCAAGAGAAGAATTTATGTCCCAGACAGCAGCTCCAAAGTAGTTCCTAAAACCTTCTTCTTACTAACAAAGTAACTGCCCACAGGATAGCTCTGTAGAATGCAAAGGTATCATGGTTAAAAGAAAACAGAAAATTGGTGAAAAAAACCCAAAGAGTTTGAATTAGTCTGGAGTTTAAATGGCTACAACATGCAGACTTTCATTCTTTACTTTTCCACATTCTAACTTAGGACATCTCCAATGAACAATGGATATCTTGACTTTTGCTATAGTTATTGAGACTTGATGATATATGTTATGCTTATTCTGCTGGCTAAAATCCTACACTGACTACTACAAGGCTGAAATCTGTAGTTTTTGAACAAAACCATGTCCAGCTAAGTAGAAAAAATTGTTCATTTTCAATATTGGACAATGAAGAAACAGAGTGGTTCCATCTAACTATACTTAACACATGTTTGAAGCTTAACACATGTTATACATCTTATGGTATCAAACTTTTGGCTTGGATTGGAACATCTTGATCTGTAGCATTTCATTTGGAAAAGTGTATTAACACTCTCAATGACTGCCTTTCTCTCCAGTCTTTTCTCTTTTGGGCAATTTATCAAGTTTCATATACTGAGACAGAATTAATTCATTTTCCAAAACAAATGTTCCCAAAAAATCCAGTTCTTCCATTTCATTGTGTAACAGTGGAGCTTCTCAAAGTCCTGCATTTTTTGGTGCTAAATTCACCAAATGAGGTATTGTAGCCAAAGTGTGCAACATTTCCTTGTGGTTTACATCTGACTTTCTTCTGTGGTACCTTTCATGTTGGGTATCTTATAATTGCACACTTTGATTTTTGGCAGCATGTGTTCTTGCTAAAACAGTATCTCCAGTGCAAAACCTATGACACAAATGCAATTCTCTGAGTTTTTTACTTCTCATCTTGAGGAAAATATCATGTGGCCAACATTTCATCATTGTGGGAGAGATTTTGTGGCATTTTACAAGATCTCAACTACAAAGCAGATAAATTTTGTTGATGTTCATACTTGCAGCACCATTGTGAGCTGAAACCAGTCCCCTAAAATCGGATGTTAAGGTCAGGGTTCAGTTTGTGTCTGACTGCTGAGTGGTATTTGTTATCTGAAGAAAACAATCACCAGCATGATCTCATGTACTATGTATCCATCATGTTAACACTTTTCCAGCATCCTTATCTCTGCCTCCAGGAAACTGTGTTTATGATGTTCTTTCATTATCCCAAAGCAACTGTGGTGAAAGGTGAGAGAGTCCTTGATGAGCCTGAGCACACACTGGGGCCCGTGTTGAGCTGATAGGCAGGATGCTGCACAATTTGCTAAGTAGGTTTGTGTCATGAGGCAATTATTCATTTAAAGGTGGCTGAAAACAATAACTTAAGTATATTAGGAGGCTCATTTTTTACAGCTTTGCTAGGGATAGATTCACTTAGCCAGAGATCATTGCAAAGCAGTTCGACACACATTATTATTGCTGTAAGGACTCTGTGCTTCCCATTCTTTACCAGTGACACCCTCTAAGGAGAATCTCATGTTGGCAGAACCTTACCTGCAGAAAGACTCTGTTAATAGGTTTTCTAGAGTTCTTCAAATATGATGGAATTCCCCTGAATTAAACATTTCTTATCACAGTAATATCATAATAGCTGAGAATATCCTTTTTTGTTGCCACAGTAGGAAGGAGGCTGCAGTCATGCATAGAAAAGGTATTTCATCATAGTTTTTATTGGAAGGGACATCTGATTTGGAAAAAGAAGTCTCTGATATACCAGGACTTTAATGGGCAGAATGGGCACTGGTAGAAAGGTTTTGTCTCTCTCCATCCACCAAAAAAAGTATTTTAATATTGAGATAAGCCAATGGCAAGCATACTTTTCACTCAAAAACTTAAAATGTTCTTTTCTATGTTCTTTTTTTCTTTGTCTCCTGATCTTCTCCATATATTCACCTAGTACCAACTTCAGTCTCTTTCTTCTCACTGCAATTAAGAAATTGTTAGAAGAAGAAATGTATGCTAAGAAATTAACTTTTACACCTTTGCCCCATAAATATCCATCTATCTATCCATCTATCTATATATCTCCTGTATTCATCAATCCATATCACATCAACACCACATACTATGATTTTTAATATTACAACATACCTAATTATTACCCCCCCTTTGTCTAGAGAAGAGGTAGCAGCATGGGTAGACAAAGTGGTTTTTTACAAAGGACTGCTGAGGTCTGCAACCACAGAAGGATTTGAACTTCAGTTTTAGGTTACTGGATCATCGAATTATCTTTCCCTCTATCATTTATTTCTTACAATATTATAATTTCACTGAATACTAAATATAATCTACCAGAAAAAGTGTTGAATGCTTCCAGATTTTAGTTGGATTTCAACTCAGAATAGTTCTATAAAACACCAGCTTAAAACCATAAAATTGCATATAATAAGTGATTCTCTTATATTTTAAATTTTTTAAGAGGATTGATAACAATGAGATGATGTTATTAGAAGTGCATGTATGCAACACTGAAAGTTTAGGGGTATTTGGAACAAGTACTTCGTTTCCAGTCTCTGTCCTCTCCTATGTGCTTTATAATGTAGGATTTTATCAGCCTTATTTTATAAACACATGCAACATGCAACTGCAGTTCCTCCTGTGAGAAGTCACTGCTCCTTTGAAATTTTGTCAACACCTCACATATAAAACACCCCTGCTAATCATTCAGGTAACACTGTGAAAGTTACTGTCACACCTACATCACTTTACAGGAGTTAAAATTTGGGAGACAGTAATCACTGAACTGAATTTTTCAGGTTAATGCTATTCAGTACTGTCAGGTGCTAACTACACACGTGTAAACATCTGAGATAGGCCCCTTTTAACTAAGTGTAGTTTATTTTTGTGGTTTTTTTTTTTTTAAATATTGTTGAAACTTTTAAAACGTAAATTTTCTTCTAGCAATAAAATTTATTCTCTACAACTATGAGCTAATTTTTTTTTTAAATAAAAAAGTAAAATAGCAATGTTAACCTGAAGACAGGAAGCCCAGGGTTGGGCTTTGACAGTACCAAGAGACTCACGTAAATTAGCAATGCTGAAGGTGATGACCATGAGCTGAAAGATGCCTTGTTTTGACTTCTAGAAGGACAGGTCTGTGTCTTATCTCTGGAAACCCTGTAGGGATCTTCTATTTTTTTGCTTTTGAACCCCCTATCACTGGCTGAAGAGGAAATTGCTTTTTCAGATCCTGTAAATAAATTCCACTCATGAAATCATGCACTGTAAAGCAACAGAAGACAGTCCTTCTCCCAGAGGTCAAGAATGAACTGCTTGCATAACATTCACAGCCCTCAACAGCCCAGAAAATGTGTCTCTTAGACCTGGGAATTGTTCCCTCCTATATTCTGTGCCTCTGCAATAGGAAGGTGAACTTTAATACTATAACCAAGACATGCATGACTTGCAACCCTTTACCACTACCTCTCAAAATCTCTCCAGTACTCATGATTAATTAATTGGCATATGCAGTTTGCTGTGCTGCACAGTAAGAAAGCCTGAAGCATCATAGGCATTTATTTTGGAGCCTGGAGAGTAAACAGAATGATTATCATTAGGTTTTGAGGTGCATTTGAGATTCCAGTGAGGTTGGAGCATTCAATTCTGGCTGCTGTTTTAGCAGAAGAAAGGACACTCTTGAGATTGATAAGGTCAACAAAATGATAGTAACTAATTCAAAAGCAAGATGTCAGTGACTGAAGTTATAAAAAAGGGATTAACCTATAAGCAATTTAGGTGGAATGTGTTTTTCAGTACACAAAGGGTAGCTGACGTACAGGAGGAAGTAAATTGGCAAGGTCAGCATCAAACGAGCAAAGAAATCACAAAGAAATGGGATAACACTCCTAAAAAACATTGGGGAAAAGATGCTGTAACAACAGCAGATTACATCCATTTTCAAAGTTGACAAACACAGGATAAAAGCAAAAGTGAAAGGTACAGAGTGCCTTTGTTCTTGTGGGAAATACAAAAATACAGATTCAGATTACAAAGCCCAGTAACCAAACATTTGTGAATTGAGATACAATATCTAGGCAGAGCAGGTGCTGACAGATTTTGGGGTTCTTCTCACTGTACTATATTACAACACAACAAAAAAATCTTCATTTTTTGTTTTCTGCTGCAGAGTCAGCCAGCAGTTGAGAGAAAATTTTTGTGGAGAGAAAGGATGAGAAGAAGCCATTTTTATATTTCTGTAGAGAAAAAGACCTTGGTATGAGCCATAAACCTCATTTCACAGAATACCAACCCCTTTAAACCTCAGACACCACATTAAGAAAGGCTCTGTCATTCTCTTTATAGTGATTAACACTTGGTATTGAATAGAACATTCACTAAGAATGTAATCCAAGATGGAAGAATGGGATTGAAATTCCCAAAGAGCGTAACCACTGGAGAAATCCAAACAGAACTGTGCCTTTTATTTACAGTAGTGACCACCAGAAGTTCCCAGTCTGGAAAGATATTTGAAGAATAGTCAGTTCTGATAATAGATGGTTCTTCTTAATTCTTAATTCTTAATTACCGATTCATATTTATTAATTAAATTAATTACAAAAGCTTATAATAACTGTGAAAAGTGAAGAATAATCCACTCCATAAAACCCAAAATTCGAGCTCTGTTTCTCAGAAGTTTTTGTATGTGTGTAAGTGTATGAATGTGCGTGTACATTTATGTGTGTATACATTTATGTGCACACACCTAAGCAAACACTTTTCTATTAACAGAAGGTAAAGTGGAAAATGCTTCTAAACACTACAGACCAGCTTAAGGATGAAAGTAGTTTGTGAAGGTTAAAAAGAAAAGGACAAAGATTTAGAGAAACAGAGAAAACACTCAAACTCTATCGAAAGATACAAAATTTGTTTCGACATATTCCTATTGATTTATCTAAACAAAGGAAGTGAGTTGGTCCCTGTGCTGCTCCAGCACTGTGATGGGACAGAGAATCTTAATTATTTCCAGAAAGAGTTGGGATCTGAAAAAAAAAATCTCTGATGGTCCAAGTTTGCAATAATAAGTTCTATTACAGGGAGCGGAATGTGTCACAGCAATCACAGGAAACTAAGGCGGTGACAAAATTTTGAACAAGATGCAAGAGTTACAAAGGATAACAATACTTTGGTAGAGCTTGCAAAGTAGAGCAGAGAGAATTAGAACAGCAGCATTAGCCCAGAGGAATTTTTAGGAGAAATGGAGTGTGCTACAGCATATTTTTCATGCTGTTTGATGCAACAAAGCAAGACAATGTTATTAATTTTGAAGAAAACAAAGGTAAATGGGTGCAAGTTGGGGTTTACTGCTGTGAGAAAATTCCTATTAAAGGTATAAACCCCAAGCCTTAGTAGAAAGTTGGAAAAGGTAGTATTTGTAAAAAGACACACCAGGGAAGAATATTCACTTTTTGATAAGACTAACCCCAGACCATTTGGATTCTGATTAGTGCATGAGGTATTGGGCTTGAAAATACAACAAAATTTCCACAGCATGTTATGGTTTACAGAGGGACTGTTATGTTCTGCAGGAAAAAAAAAGCGGTAGAATGTGATCACCTGCAGTAAAAACCAACAGCCTTGGGTTAAATTTAATCCAATAAAACATATATCCATATATTGGAAATGGACAGATGTTTAGAAAAGACAAGGTAAGAATGATGCTGTTCCAGGTATGCCTGTCCCTAGGGACAAGTGTAAGTCTCACTGTTTGAATTTCAGATTGCAGAGAGAACAGCCCAAAGAAGCATCATGTGGTATAATTATGTCCATGGCAAAACTTAGAACAGGAAAAGAGAAGTTAAGGTACTTGACTAAAGCAAACAATTTAATACCAATATTGTAACAATACCTACAAAACCATGTTATCTCTGAATGTGCCAAGTGGCTGAATATAACCCATTAGTTTACTAACTTAGTCTTTGAAATCATACAAGAAATCAGTTTATCGTTGCATGAATGTAGACAAGGTTGCCCAGAAAGTTACACCTGAATACAAAACACATCAAAGCTGATCAGGAACAAAGAGAAGGCAAGTGACTTTTCCAATGTCACAGGTCAGGTCAAGGCACAGCAGCAGGAATAGCATCCTGCTCTTTGAGCCTTTAACCTCATTCTCTACCTACCAGACTGTGTTGCCTCAAAGGCAGAGCTTTCTGCATCTTTCTTTCAGATATGTCCTTGTGCACCTTTCTGCTTCTCTTCAGCTGAAACTCATGGCTTTCAATGGAAGTTCTTACTTAGAAAGACATAAGGATATAGTTCTGTCAATGACGTAGTATATGCTCCACAGTATAGTATGTGCTGTCCCTCTGTGCTCAGCAAGTTTGAATAAAAAAACTCAGTTGAAAAATGTTGTCAGGACTGCTGCATGTTTTTTTAATTATTTTTGGAGTAGTCAAGACAGGAAGACAAAAAAAAAGACTAAAAAGCAGCTCACTTAGAAAAAAAAAAGCACCCTGCATTATCTCTAATCAAAACAGACATTCTGTAGTCAAAAATAAAAATTAAAATCAAAAGATCTTGAGCAAATGAACTGTACTGAATTCTTTCAACACTGTGTTAGTTCAGCATCTGGCCAACATACTAAGATATAACAAAGAAGAAACACTGGAGGCACAGTAAGTCACAATTCATATGAAGGGCACAAAGGACAAAGGGGACAAAGGACATGGTTTCCAAGGAAAAGTGGACATGCCAGGTCTGATTCAAAATGCTGGTTTCACAGCAGTGTGAATCCATGGGCTTAGGGAAGCCTCACTGGTATGAGGATGCCTTGACAAAGTTGCACTTTATACAAAGAATTCCTTCCTGAAGTGGATTTGGTAAACTTTGGGGTGCTTCAGGCTTCTAAAAAAAAAAAAAGAGGAATGTCCAGGGTAAGATCCTGAGGTGGGAGGAGTGACAGTAATTGGAACCAGCTAACGATGTGATGGAAAGGAAAGGAGCTGTCAAGACAAAGGAAAGGATTCAGGCATCCATGAAAAGTAGAAATTGTAATAGACAATAAACCCAGGTAACTTCATTCCCTGGTCTGCAATATCCACCTCAATAGTTTCCTAAATTAAAGGCAATATGAGATAATCTATTTGCAATTGAAACCTGAAAGGAGCTGTGGTGCTGCACTCAACACAGTGAGCCAGGATGGGACATTTTTGGTCTCTGAGCTCTGCCACAGATTTTTCATGTGACCTTGGACAAGTCACAATCTCTCAGTTCCTTATCTCTGAATTGGGGATTGTATTCCACTGCTTCACAGAGGTGCTGAGAGATAAACATTTGTTCAGATAATGTAGTGATAACATCTCAGATACAAAAATAAATTGGAGCTATTATCTGCGGGGCAAGGATAGAGACCTTGCATGCATTTGCACTGCATTTACTGCAGCACAGGCTCAGTCCTCACCAGGGTCTTTAGATACTGTTGTGATACAGATAATTAATGGTAGGAATAACTGCTTCAGTGCAAGCAAGTAACTAATACAGAAATAGGACAGGGATAGCAGGGGAGGATGAAGCCCTTCACACTACAGAGAAACCCTTCACAAAATGTCATTTTAAGCAGTAGTTGTTGATTCAAAATGTAAAACTAAGATCATCACAAATGCAAGACTGAAAATTATTACCTTTTGATAGGATTTTATTAGCCTAATAAAAAAGGCCTCAATCCCAATTCGTAATCAGCAGCCTGGAAAGTCACAACTGTGGGAGTAAAGCTGGACTTAACCATGAACCTTTTCGGATTTATTCAGGTTATGAGCAGCTAAAAGCCAAATTTGTCTGTCCCATCAAAGGGCACTACAACAACTGGCAGTAGTTGGCACATCATGGCCACTTCATGGAGATACCAACTACAGGTTAGTTACCACAGCAATTTATTTTTCACTTTGAGAAGTACTCCCTGGCTTACACGTGGGCCTCCCTGAAGCAAAAGTTCCAAAGAACTAGATAGATATTTTCTTCTACAGCTTCCTACAGTTAGAAGTACTGAATTATACAGGTTGGTTCATAAAACCTATAGAAAAAATTACTCACTGCTTTGATAACTTTATATGTATAGCCATACTGGTTTCCTTGGCATTAAATTATGCACAACTTTTACATAATGGGCAGGGAGAAGCTATTTTTCTGTTAATCTGGCACTGTTCATGAATATTAAATTAGTATTGCAAAAAGGGAAAAGAAAGAGGGGGTGTATGATAACTTTAATATAGCCGGTGCCTCACTTCTGACTGAGACAGCTGCACTTCTCACACTATGAAGATGTATCCAAAGCACAGGCAAGATTGCAAAGTTATAAAGTTATAAATCAGTTTCCCCCTTCAGTTTATGTCCAGGTAAGTCTAACTAGGAGAAAAGTCACAGGCAAAATTCATCTCAGGACCTGATTCAGGAGGTTTCATCATCGCAGGATGGCTTTGAGAAGAGGCCTCGTTAGTGTCTAAAGACATGTGCCCCCTGCTGGTTTTTTAATCGACTACATTAGTTTTGTATGGATATTTTCATATTGCCCCGTTAGGGAATCTGCAAAAGGCAACAGCTTACACTCACAAAACTGTGGATTATGAAGAAAATTAAAGAGGTGCTGCAAAGAATAACCTGTTCGTCTAACACATTCACATGCAGAACAGCTTAATGTATCTCTATATGTAATATATTTAATTTCTTTGTAATGCCAATCACATGCTAATATTGTCAACTTAATTTTGGCCATTAATAAGACATGGGTTCTGAATAAAAATATTTAAAGATTAAATCTTTATTTTTAAGGAATCCTATAAATCACAGTATTCAACCTTTTCAAAAGTGATTACTGTCTATTCTAGTCTAAACATTGTTTTAATCTTTAAAATACTAATATTAGTGTTGCCACAACATCATAAATCAAGTCAAAACCAGAATGAGGCAGACAGCAGATTTTTTCTCTGATGACTGAACCTGTCATGACAAATACTAATGCTTCTTCAGCAAACATTGCTATAAATGGGGATAAAAATAAAAGGCAAATCAATTCTGTGCATTTGGCTGAAGACTTTGGAAAAAGGGTTGAGACCAGGAAAAAAAACACCAGGCTGAGGAGACATGGGCTGAGCTGAATGTCCTTCAGAATTCAAAATCTCTCTTCAGCTGTTTGGAAAATGCCATATAAAGCCTCTGACACACCAATATATTTAGGTGCATCTCTGAGTTACTCCTCTGCCTCACTGTTAATCAACTAGTCCTCAAAGTAGTATTTAACACCCAAATAAGGCTGGAAAAGTTCAAATTGTAAGGAAATTATATAAACAGCAAGCATATTGATTCCATATAACATAAGTCCTGTAGTTTGCATAAGACTTAATAAAAGTCTCCCTATTAAAAGACAAAAAAACTTGTTTCTGGCAGATTTCTGCTTATGTATCCTCTCCCCCCTCCATGCCATTTTTTAAGGCTTGATCTATTGCTCTTAAAAACAAAATGCTTTTGGCTTTTCCTTGGGAATCTTATGCAGAAGACCTATTTGGAGTGGGTTTCAAATAAATCAGGAAAATACGTTTTTTTGATGACAAAACAAATGCTGTAGAAAAAGAAAATTTAAAAAAATTTGCTTTTTTTTAAAAAAGGGCCTTTTATGATTTCTTTGTAGAAAATCTGAACTGCTCCTTTTATTGGACTTTACAGAAGAAAGACCAAAAAGATCAAAAAGAAAAATTTGCCAGAAACAAAAGTGTAATGCAATTTTTCATCTCTTTTTATATGGTTATTTGGGAAACAACTTTTTAGTGTGAAGAATCCCTTTCTTCTTCTACTTACAGTCAGCCAATGACAGACTTTTAAGAGAAAAAAAAGGACAAACCCATTAGACTTTGCAACATTGTCACAGAATATACATTTGTTTTATGCAAAGGTGTGCTACTTGAGAATAATTTGATTTATATGTAACCCAGTACCAAGTTCAGAGTAGTTCCTGGGGTGGAAAGGGGTTTAGGTCACTGCCTTTTCTGTCCTAGTCTGTAGGAAAAGAGGTGTTGTTTTCAAGCCTTTTAAAATCACCCCCTATAAGAATTGGAACAGAGGTTAAAAGAAGTAGATACTTCTCAAATTTTGAGTTAAAAATCATCTGAAAATAGATTCTCCAGCAGCATCTCCTTCTACCTTTGACTTGGACTTTTCACTTTCCTGTCAAAGAGTTCACCAGCTCTGCTAGTCTCCCAAATTCCTCTATTCAGAAAGGCACACAGGGGGAAAAGGGGAAAAGAAAAAAAGAAGAAGAAAGAAAAAAGCTAGGCAAATTTTAGTCGGTCTGAAAAGCAACACCAGTTTTCCAATGTTAAATAAGGAAAAGCTGAAACTTCAACTTCCAGTAATTACACATTTTTTTAAGCATTTAATCTAGAATTTTACAAAGTGAACAACCTTCAGCTTTCAAACTCAAGGACTCAGCTTCAGCTTTCAAGATTTTGCCTCTGCAAGTCACTGACACTTGGAATTGCTGCTGTTGGGAAAGGGAACCCCAAAGGAGGACACCTGGCCAGGGTCTGAACATCCACGGAGAGATTCATTTGCACTGAAGCCGCAATATTTGTCGGGGAATGAACGAGCTCAAACCACGAGACGAAGGGGACGAGCAGCACAAAGAAATTAGTCATTCATTCTGGATCTTGCTTTAGAAATAACCCAACAACATGCCTGAGTGACCCTACTCATTTGGTGCATTAACTCCTTTAAGCAACCAGCCATTGCCATCCCCTGCCCTGCCCTGACTGCTCTATTAAGTCCAAGGCAATCTCCTCGTCAGACAGCGTGTAGTTGGTGAACTGTCACCTCCAGCACTTCACCCCATGAATGAAACCTTCACCAGCAAACTCTGCTCCTTTTATATCCATATCCAGTCGTCATCTATTCACGCTCTGTCAAAATTGCTTTTGCATTTGCAAATTTTTATTGTAAACTCCTGGATGGGTTTAGGGATCTCCAGGGTGTCGTTTGTGCTCCGCAGCGCGTCGTGGAGCTTTTCTTCATTATGGTTTTTTTTTTTAAAAGATCCAATCCCTAGAGAGTAAGGTCACAAGACCCACTAACTATTGTGTTTAGTAACACAAAGACAACGCTCTGTTCTTATAAAATTCAGCAAAGCTTTAGTCAGGGAGATTTACATACTGAAGTCCCTTGGCAATAGAATTCATCAGCCCCTGGAATTATTGGAAATGAACAAGGGCATGCATTTATCAGGGTGTGCTACATCCTTTTTTGCCCTGACAGACTTACTCTATAACAGTTTAATTCTCACTGTTAGAGAGTGTACAGAGTGCATCAGTCTTATGTCATTTAAACTGGAGTCTAGCAAAGAAATAGAAAGGAGAGACACTCATTTATTCCAGGGAAGGCTGGAAGTGGCTCTTGCTGTTCCAAAGTCCTGCTGTCTGATACATTCAACACTATTCATGTTGATGAAGATATTAATATTTTAATTTTAACAGTAAAAAACAGGACTCGAATCACTAAAGCTTCTAAGCAACAGATTAAGCTTTGTTTATCATTATCCTTTCTAGAAAATATTTCAGCATAAAAATCTTCTAAATATTCATGATGAAAAGGCAATTACATGATTTCTAAACAAGTATTGTGAGATTTTAGCCCTGAACGTACTTAGAAATACCTGTACCATAGTCCCATAGTGACAACTGAAAGAATTCTTTTAGAGGTGGACTCACTGCCCAAATACAGTGCTTGTTCCAGAATTTTTAACTAACTTCCTACTACTTTCAGTAGCTATGAAGCAGTAATTTTTTTAAAAGGAAACTATTTTTTTTCTCAGCAGCACAGTTGAATTCACATACCATAATTCTGCAAGGTAATTTAACAAAGACAGAAGGAAAAGTTTTATAACTGGTCTACAAGAGCCAATGAAGGACTTCATCATTTTCATTAAGATTAGCATCATTGTGAAGAATATAGTTTTAGATTTTATTCTCCTAACTGTTATTAGCCTATTATGTTAATTTCTTGGGGGAAAAAAAATTAATTATATAAAAACTAATGGGATTATGGATATTATGGATAATAGATTATGAATTAGAAATTACTATCTCAGTTCTATGTTTACTCAAAAGTGACTATAAAAACGTTGTCTGCTATCATGCTTTTTTCTTAGAAATTTAGAAGGTTAATTATCTTATTTACTCAAGGTTCATTCTGGCAAAGTACTACACAAGTAACTGAAAAAGAGACTCAAATCCTGAACAGTTCAACTAAATAGTCAAACTAAAATGGAAATACACCACAAAAAAAGAATTCAAAGTTCTGCTTCAGATTTCAAAATCATTACCACACACAAAGGCCCACCCACAAATTTGGACCCCGACTGCAAGAGGCTCTGTACACATCCAACCTAAGAAAATGTCTTTATCTTGATGTAAATTACTTGGTTATCTGTGTGATATGAGCTCTGAACAAGTTAGTATTGTCATCACAGAGACACAAAACAGAAATGTGGGAAGGTAGAGAGATATTTTAATTTAATGAAGTAAAAAAAAAAGCATCAGCCAAGACCCTCAGGGTACCTTTCAACCTAGATCTGGATCTTAAAAGAAGCCAGAGGTAGCTGTAGGATCATGTAAGTATAAGAGAATCCCAGTTCTTCCTACATATTTTGATTGGCACGGAACCATATTTCCATTTTCCTGCAGCCTCTGTAGGACCCTCTGAACTACTGGATCTTGGATTCCAGCACAGAAAGGGAGATGGAATACTTCAGTACCCAGTAATACTCCAAATCTTATCCTCTTTGCACTCATTTGCTTCGTGGGGTTCCCCTAGGAGAGCCAACATATGCTTAAGTGAAACCACATGGTGTTTTTTTTCTACTGTATCTTGTAAAATTCAGTAACATGGCATACAGGAATTAGTTAAAAATGACTTGTGGTTTCATCATTTTCCAAGCTCCATGACGTTTTCATGCTTTGATTTTCGGAGACCATGTGTAGCATTAGAGAACAAACCAAGTTTCTCTTGTGTTTAACCCTTTCCCTTACATACCAGCAAACGTATTTTTTGTATAAATAGACTCCCCCATTGAAGGTATTTACACACAGAAAATATGCCAGCCTGTGGTCACCCTATCCCACTGTTTTAATACTGAAAGCAACGCCTCAAGAATATATCCTTGTGCAACACCAGTAAGTTTTTCTGAGACTTCCAGTTTGTATTATTACCTGAAGACAGAGCTGAGAAGAAGCCTGTTCAAAAAAAGTAGAAGCAATATTCCTGCTTCCACATTAGGCAGCCAAGACCATCTCAGGTCGTGCAGTCCATAATATATCACCAAATAACTGCAACAGAAGTGGAGCACTGGCTCTGCTTCTAAGATGTGACAAAGATATGCAAGAACTGACAAATTCTGGACAGACTGAACTTGTGGTCATCCAGATGTTCAGTTGTTAGCTCAGTTTTCCCATTACTGGGAGTGACAGCTGCAGTATGTGCCTGGCAATCACATCTCCACCCTTGGCACTTTGATGGAGCTCAGGGGAAGTGGCAACATGTAATGCTACAACTGGAAGATTCAGCATAGCCAAAGTTTAAAATACCTTTTTTATTTCTTTTTATGGCAGAGGATCAATAAAAAACTCCATCTCATGCATTGAATACCATCTCTTTTCATAAGCCTTTCTTTGTTTCAGGGAAACAGCCTCATTGGTGCCCATGTACCAACATTAATGATGCTCATATGACAGTGAAAGTTCACAAATTAAGGCAGCAAAGAGGCAATGAGCAATAAATAGTGAGAGAACAAAGGTGAAATAGTGAAAGAAACTGAGATTACAGACAACTGGTTTAGGGTTGTTTAGTTTGGAGAGCTGGGCCCCAAGAATTCTTTGATGAAGCAAATATTTAATGGAGTAAAATTTTATGTTGCAGAATTTGTAATGGCATTTCTAGAGCTTAAAATGTAACTGATAATTGTACAGAGATTGGTTCTAATGAGGGAGTTTTAGAGATGTCAGATACCAAATGTAGATGTAACAGTTTTCCTGTTCACTACAAGAGACAGGGAATATTTGTGTGCATCTCAAACAAGTAAAACACGAAGGTGAGTAATGACGTACTTTTTTTTCTCCTGGTTTGACAAAAGTATTTGTTGTTAAATGAAATTTTAAGAGTTGGGATCTTTGTTTACAGAAATGTTGTTATGAAATGGGGAAGGAGAGTTCCATCATCTCAAACAGAAAAGCAGCAAAACACAATATTTCCTTGTACTCTTCTTGTCCAACCTGTCTTTAACTCAGTGGCTTTCAAGTTTTAAAACTTGCAGATCTCTAATAATTTTTCAGTGAAAGAAGGTACTTCAGTGGAGTGAGCCCATTAAAACACAGTTGCTTTTTTAAGTTCCTTGCTACTAGGATAAGTCCACATATCCCAAAAGCCAAATATCTGGTTTAGGAGATACTGGTGTGAGGTGTATGTTTCTTTAGTCCAAAATGCTCCAGTCAGTATTAATTATTTTAGGCACTTGCAACAGAAACTTCTGAACATTTACTGGTATAAAAATCGTGGTGAGGGGGAAGGGAGTGAGTCTCTAACAACCCTGGTTACAGCCAGCTATGTGTAATAAAGTCTTTAATTAAGTAGCACAAGTGAACTCTATGAGCTCTTTTGGGATGGGAAGGTGGGGAGAGTGGGATTACAACCCACAGCACTAAATCAACACACACCATTATAGGCACATATGGTGCAAGTGGAATTCAGTAGAAGTTTTAGACATCTGAGGCCAAATCACCCCCACTGCTATAAAGTTATCCCTTTAAAGGATAGCAGTAAAGGTCATGGTAGCTTATGCCAAATATAAAAATGAGAGCTAGAGACAGGAAACAGTGCTCAGATGTTACAGAGCTTTAAACCTGTTTTATGTCTGCTTTGGGCCTTCCATTTGTCCAGACACTGCACACAGAACCTGCTTTGACCACATCAGATAGAGTATAGCCTCATTTTATAACAACCATGAAAACAACAGTGGATAAAAAGCTGTTTGCCTTTGCTCTATGGTATGTTGTAACAGATCAAATTTGTAAAAATTAATCAGTAGACATTAATATGTTTGTAGCTGCCCTACTCCCATTCTGTTAGGATATCTACAAATCAATTGGAATTCTTATCTTCCAGATGTAGTAACAAAATATAAACCTCTCATTTCAAGAAGACATAATAAAGTGAGACTTACTTTATCAAGTAAGAATCAAGAAATAGGACACAGTTTCCAGCTGTGATCACAGAAAGTTCTATTTAGCTTTGTGCAATGAACAGTGGCTACTAGGGCAGGATGAAAAAAAACTCCAGAACATTTACTTTATTATAATTGTCTTAGAGCCTAAGTTTAAACAGGGATTCTACACTTTAAAAGCCAAAAAAGCCCCTCAAGACACAACACTGAACACTTTGCATGTTCAGCATATTTCTGCAAATGTTCTACTATTAAATCAATTGCTGCAAGTATTTTGTTCACATTGAAAACATGCAAGCAAATTAAAACCTTGCAAAGATTATATAGAGGAAAAAAAGATGAAGACTGAAGAACTGGAAAAGATACTACAAACAGTAAAGAATTAAAATGTTTTCACTCTTTTTGTCCTGTCCATAACATGAATGTAAGGACATAATAACATTTTTCAGTTCCATTCCCTACTCCAGCTTTTAGTCAGTTATTTGGAAATTCATGTGGGCAAAAGGGTATTTACTTGCATTCACTGTGAAGTCTGAATCCTGGGAAAAAGGCTGCCCCTATGGTTAAACAAACAGTGCACAAGAAGAAAAATACCAGATCTTTTTTCAGTTAAATATCTTTGAATGTGTAACATCATTCAGCAGTGATTAGAGTCCAAGGCAGATCCACATTGCATGTGTAAGGCCCAAAAAAAAACACCTCCCCTATTTCTGTGGCATCAGAGAACCACTGATTTCAGCAGGTGAGGAGCTGCTTCCTATTGAGAGGATGTCTTCATCCAAAAGAGATTACTACACGCACTCCTTAAACCTCAACCCAGGAGATCAATTGGGTCTTAAGGAGGCTAAAAAAACCCCTTTCTCAAAAACATCCAGTTCAAGCAGGGTAAGACTTTCCACAGCCTGTCCTAAGGGCAGTGGAGGTAGGAAGAGAATTGGCAACAATTTCCAACTTGCAAGACATTCAAGCACACCTTCACTGAAAAACAGGAGAAAATAATACAACTGGGAATTTATTATATTCATTATTATCTTCTGCTAGAAATACTCTCTTCCTATAGAGGTCAAATTTCTCACACTTTCTGTACCATATTTGACTTATGAATAAATGCATAAAGATTATTTTTTATTAGCAAATTCCTTAGCTTTTAGAACAAGTGGTATTAAAATCACTGTTATGCACCTGGGAAAACTGAGGAAATTATTATGATACAATCATTACAATCTGGCATGGAGACTACAATACATTTTCTGGAAAATGAGATTACTACTTATGGACTTTGCATACTAGTAATACTTAATTACTTAATATCTGTGGGCATCTTTGTCATGACAGACAAACAAGAATTCTGCTAGTGCCCAGCACTTCAACTCTGCATTTATCTACTCTATAATACATACAGGTACATAAATGAAAATAAGATTTCCAATCAGTACTGTACTTGAAACCATTTATTCTTTTGATCAAGAAAACTAGTCTATAAAGAGTAACACTATTGATCCTGGGTTCAGTGCAGTATTGCTGCATAAAATAACCATTTTATGAATATGTGGTCTGTTAGTGGAAGGTATCTTCTTTCCAGTGCAGATATAACTAGCCAATTGTGCTTCCAGTTTTTCCACAGTGGTCACTCAGGGATGAAAAGGACCCCTGGATTAATTAAAAGCTGTCTCAAAGGTGGGAGGGGAGATGAGGATGCAGGATGGGTGTGGGTCAAATCTCATGGGTTTCTGGGTAGACATAGGCAGCAGTTCTTGCAGAGTCTGACCAGGAAGGAAAACCACATGGAGAAGAGACAATAAGAAATCACCAAGAAGTGGAAAACCAGAGGGTGAATGAAGCTGGTCTGGATACAGACCCTTTCTTGTTTTGAACTGTATCCACCTCTTTGTGGTTGGCTTCTAAATACACGTCTTACTTTATGAAGGTAATTTAGTGGTTATCATGAATACTGGTTGTAGGAGGGGGCAGAAAAGCTACAGACAACACAACTGACTTAGGGCTGCTGTGATAAATCACAGGGGACCACAGTCTGCACATGGTGGGAATGGAGTGTGAGTCAGCTGAGAGGGGATGGATGCCTGAGGTTATTTATTCTGGAGGATACCAGGGTGAGATGGAAGTGCAGTTTTCCCTGTGACTGCAACAAATTATCTGATTCATAAAGTTCGTATTCTAAGTCTTCAAAAGTCTGTAGTCCTCCCATTTTTCTGCCCTCTTGTTTAAAACAGAAATTGCCAAATGTAAATATATTTAGAAGGCAAGTAGCAAAACATCACCACAAATGGGTGTCTAATGACTAAACTAAAAGTCAAATAAGTTCACAGCAGTCATAGTACCCAGCTACCTTAAACTGTTATCTTTCTAATATTATTATGAAGAACACCTTGAATATGGGTAAATATTATTACTCAGATAAATTTCTGTATCTAATAAAGTCTACTTTAGTTCTCAGGACTTCTGCTCTGGCAACATATTGCTTTCCAATGCCAAGAACACAAAGGTGAGTTTGAGAGGTAATGGCTGTTGATGTTGTTTAGTTACTATGTTAAAAAATAATTATTGTCTGATGCTTATTACAACTGGAAAAGGAAGTCAAATTTTCAAAGGCTCAAGAAAACATCACATAACAAAATTGGACAAAACAGAAGGAAATTGTGATTAACATATGCTCTGCTGTCTCAGTAAAGAGCAAAAAAAAAACCCCAAACAATCCTGATTTATTTTTCAGTAATAGACAGCTCTATCAGAACACTTTGCTTCAACAGTGCACAGAAACTGGCAGAAACACAAATAAACTCACTGTGCTTCTTTGGGTATAGCTTTAGTTCAAGGTACTATTTATTTAGCACTTATTTATTTAATGTCTTGAAGTCATTGCTTTCAATCAAGCAATTTCTGGCTTCCTCTTCTTCCCTACGTGTTTTCCTATACATTATCCTCTGAAGGGTGCAAGGAGGACGTAAGGGAAGGTGACATTTTAAAATGTGATATAAATTTAAATGTACACAAACTTTAAGACCCCAATTGAGCATTTCCTTAAATGCCACAAAGTTCCTGCTGTTTGTTTCATTTCTCTTACAAAGTGAGGGGAAAAAAATTGAAAATAATAATTAAAAAAAAATCCTGTTTTTTTCAGACGTTTAGAAGGATTCCAGTGTCTGAGTCTCCATTTGCCCCAGGTTCAGCAGGGTAAAAGCATAATCTTATTCAATCCTCCATACAGCTTGTTGGAGATTTGTGGGGTTTTTTAAAGAGAGGATAATGCAGGGAGATAGGTTACATGTGTCCAATGCCATAGAGCAAGTTGCTGCTGATTAGTGATCTTCTGTAATGGTAATGCAGCACAGTCTTTAGGGGATTGCAAGTGATCTCTTTTGAAGATATACAGTATGCCCCTCCATTGACCCAGTCTCTGAGACTGCAGAGTGCACTAGCACTGGAGGATGAGAGAACTTCAAATGAAGGCAATTTTAAGAATTTAGGTTATATTAAGACAATTTCCAGGTGGCACTGTTTCATTTGTTTGCTTGCTTTTAGACATGTTGCATTGTTATATCAATGCTACTATAGTTAATAGTTAGACATAAGGAGAATTTTAAACCCTAAATGTCTCTCTTGCTTGCACCCTGATAATTCTATTCAATTAGAATTAATGAATTCTAATTGATTTGTAAATATCCTAAATATCCTATAAGTCAGTGTTCAGTTGCACCAGTTGAAAGAATCCTTTCCATGGAACCAGAAAAATCTATTAAAAAATCTGTAAAATTAAACTGAACTGTGCCATTCCTCACAAAAGCTTGTTTGAACTGATCTTCTGAGTTTCAGCAACGGGGAGTCTGCTAAATTCCTAATTTCCATTGCTTCCTTAAACAAAGAGATTTCTGCTTCAGAAATGGGGAACACAGTTGTCATAGATGCTCGGGGATTAAGAAGACACTTGGTTATATTTACACAGGACATCTGTGCTGAAGTTGAACTTGGCTGCAGAGGGAAGAAGCACATTTTCAGTGTCACAGTAAACACAAGCCAAGAAGAATGCTTTGTTCTTTGTCCTGTGCCCCTCACAGAGTCTCTCAGCTCAAACCAAACCACACTGAGTGAATTAAACAAGAAAAGACCACACTATCTCCCTACTCCAAAACATCACCAGCCAAAAGCAGTGGGAAAGAACTGCCATTAGGTTTCACTTGTAATGTCCTCATAAATAAATAGTTATCACTCGCTAATATACTGTCCATAGATCCTCCCCAATTTCTGAGTTTCTCCAAAACAGCTACTGCTAATAAAGCACTGCTGCTTTAAGCTTCATCATCACAACCTCTGCACAGCAGTTGGATGTCAATAAAATGTCCAGAAAATTATTAAAAAACATCGTTCTAATATGAAATGGAATTTACTAAACTAGATTAAAAAAAGCAAAATCTACTAGCTCTTCACAAAGTTTCCTATTATTAGCTGATAAGTTCCTTACCTCCATTGAAAATTGTATCTGAAAATCCAATTTTCCACAGTCAGGTCCCAATACAGACATTTGTTTATGAAGCATAGACCACCTGTATTTTATGGAGAACTTAATTTTTTTTCCTGACTGAGAATGGACTCTGAAACATTCAAAATGGGGAGATTTTAAGAAAAAAAAAGTTGGGTCCAAGAGGCTGTAGAGCTTACAGGGCACCAAGTACTTGTCTGTTGTGCTTATTCCTGATTAAAATCCTTTCAATCAAGCTATCTAAGCTCTGTACTCTCACCATACTTGGTTAATTCAAGCATAGAGAAATTTAGTAAAGACAGCTTCTACCTAATCTTCCTTAGCACACAATAATGGCAGTTCCCAAGAAAGCACGTTTTCCAAGTGATTTTGACACAGGAGCAAAAATTGCATACATCCTTCTGCTGTAACTCCAAATATCTGCACCTCTATAGGTGCTACCATTTGGAAGAGCTTTGTGTGTCCCATTCTGAGTGAAGGTAGTAAATAAAACCAGCACAGATCTGCATGCAGGGATGCAGTTTGCCAGCTCACACACAATCCCAGCACTGAAGGATTGCGTGTTGATCACTGCTGTGCAGCCAACCCACCTGTCAAGACACAGAGAGAAGTTACTTAAAATAAAGAATGCCTGGTGTAAATCAAATATTAATAAAAGGAGGCCTTAATCACCTGCCTCCAGCTCCACAAGGCACAGCGACAGTTGATTTCAGACTTATTTACTGAGTTCCTTTCACCTTTTCTCCCTTCATTAATTTGCTTGGGAAAGCTAAATGGATGGATAGGAGCCTGTTGTCTAAAAAGCAGATGTTATTGTAGGTACTGTTGATTCTGATAGACTTCCCCTTTACTTTTCTGCTTAAATGAGACCTTCCCACGCATATACACACGATGCATAATGAACAGAGCAGCCATGGCACTATCTTTGTATTATTCAACACCAGGATATGTTTATTCAGTGTTCTACCAGCTGTATGTTTTAGACCAACTGATTGGTCTTGACCTCTCCCTGGCTCTTCTTTGTCTTGGGAGATTTGACCATGGGTGTGGATACACGACTTAAAGCTCCTTTAATCAGGTGTTTTATGTTTGTCTGCTTGCTCAGCTCTCGTTAGGGGCAGCTGGGGGAGAGAGTTTGGGAGAAACTGGACACATTAAGACATAGCAGTGCATCTTTCTACTCAACTTTAGACATCTGGCTACTACTAGACACACTATTTTGGCATCATCCACCAGTTTTTTGACTTTTGGGGTTTTTTTTCTATCCTGGGTTAACAAGTGTTCAAAGTCCAAAACAAAAAGAGAGAATGGAATAAAAACAGTCGTGTGGGGGGCTGTGAAAAACAACATTACTGCAAAGCTGGGATAATAAACAGTGACGCATGATAATTGTATGAGCAGCTAGAAAAGCACTGGGAAAAAGGGAAACATCATTCAGCTGCAGTAGAGTCTTTAAGTAGCTGGTCCTACAGCAGCTGAACATCCGCTCAGATGGCTGGAAAATCAGCAGGGCTTGAGGGAGCCCAGACTTCCATGGGGTTTTGCTATTAAAAACCTGGATGTCCTCTCAGCACCAATGGCAGGAACACGTCTGAAGGTCCAGAGCATCTGTTCTGTTCCCTTTCCTAAATCTGCCTGCAGTCTCAGAACAGAGAACATTTAACAGTTTCCCCCATGCACTTCCTGCCTGATACAGGATGCTGTCTCCCACAGCAATAAAGGAAATGATAGCCTCCATACACATCCAAGTAATAATAAAATGAGAAGTACGTAATAATAACCAGAGCCATATGAAATATGCACTTCATGAACCAAAATTAAACTGGAAAAATGGCTAAGCATGCAAGGTCAGGGCTCATAAACTGAACATAATCTCCTGTGCTTTATGCCTCCCTCCCCGCAAGCAAATTAAATTTTAATGATTTTTGGGAGCTCTGACTGCTAAATGCCATTTCCAACCTTCTGTATGAATGACAGCATAACCCCAAGGCCAATGAAAGTGCCCAAGACTGGCTGCTTTTACATGCAAGGTGTTGGATTATTCCCTAATGTATAGGACATCCAGCACAACAGTCCTAACGGGATGATGCAAACAATTAGGATTGAAAGCTCTGCTCAGAGCTCAGGATATCAAGATTAAGACTGTAAGTATCTGAAGGGAAGGTACCAAGAGGATGGAACCAGGCTCTTCCCCGTGGTGTCAAGCAATAGATGAAGAGGCAACAGGCAGACAGTGATGCACAGGAAGTTCCCCCTGAACATGAGGAAGAACTTCTTTACTCGGTGGGTGACCAAGCACTGGAACAGGTCATCCAGAGAGGTTGAGGGTTCTCCATCACTGGAGATATTCAAGAGCCATCTGGATGCAATCCTGTGCCATATGCTCTGGGATGACCCTGTTGAGCTGAGAGTTTGGACCAGATGACTCACTGTGGTCCCTTCCAACCCCACCCATTCTGTGATCTCCACTTCTCCTGTGCTGTCAATGCAGAGAAAAAAATCCCTCCTGAAGCAGAAAACAAGAGGGCTGTGTTCACCTCACATACATTGAAACATCCACATTAACTGTGAGATGTAGGGAGATAAGGCTTGAAGTATTCAGCAAAGACAATTTATTATTATACATCAATAGCTGCAAATCTTTTCTTTGGAACACAGGTGTATTTTTATGGGTCGTTTTGTTGTTGTTGTTGTTTGGGTTTTCTTATTACTCTAGTAAAGTACTGACTTGAGTATGTACTATTCTGGACTCTATTCAGTATCCACAAATTAAGATGATAGAAGAAACTCGAGACCTAAAATGATTTCTAAGATATTTCTTCAGCTTCAGATGAAGATTTTTCAGCCTTTGTACAGCCATCAGCAATTACAGCTATCACACTGGGACAGCAGCAGTAGCAGCACAAAATTAAGGTGGACCCCAGCAAGGAAATGTTGAGGAGCCTAGTCTAGTGTGACTAAGATAAAGAAAAGGAATTTGGCCTGAAATACAGTCCAGGTTGGGACACTGTATGACCTCAAGATAGCTGTAGGTGACTCCTTATATCTACCAAATATTTCATCCATGTTCATCCTAACTGCTAAATAAATAATTAAATTTTGCAGCAGATTTTAAAAGGGGGTTTTATGACATATTCAGGTTCTCGAACTAGTTAGTCGGTTTACATATTTGTTTAAAGCTTGATTGTTTTCAAATAAATACAAAATGCAAACTAATAGTCTGCACTAACGATTTAAATTTTTTTATTTTCAGACAAAGCGCATCAAACTGGATGAGCTAAAACTTTCTTAAAGATACTCTGCACTGATCAGACGCGTTAAATAAATTTACATGAGAAAGGGATGTGGTTTTTTGAATGCATTTTAAACAGACTAAATCATGGCAATCACATTGGAGGACAAAACTTCTGAGTACGAACAAACTTCAACTTTCACAATAAACAAATGTCATTTCTACCTTTACCTGCACATCACCATTCATTTAGAAAAAAATCTGCAATGATGAATATTGAGAAAATGAAGAAGAAATTGAAATTAGGTCACACACAGTCAGCAGAAAAGTCTGGAGTAAAACTTGTTCCCAACTCATCCTGCTCTGATTGTTAGACACACTGAGAATTAGAATTACTTTTTGTCCTATGTGTTGTTTGGAAGTATGGGAAAAGTGACTGGCAGAAGACGAGAGGCGATGGAGATTTATAAATACAAAAAGCAAGCCTTTTCTGATGTGAGACTATGCCGATGACAATTGCAGAACAAACCTCTCTTTACGAAAATCAGATCATCTCGAGGTCATCATCACACTTGCAAAACCCCTGAGCATCCCTGACTTCTCACAGCTTTTGTGCTTGCCCATCTGTCATCGCTGCCTTGTCTCCCCCATACGCCGGTGGAATGAAGGCAATGGAAACAGGCAGGGTAATTAATGGGGCTGCTATCTCAGGATGTGCCCCCTTTTGTGGAGTGCAGCTCTAATGTATTCTTTAGAGACACACAGTACAGTCAAGAGCATTCCTGAGCTTTCAGAAGTTGTGGCTCACTGCTTCAGCCTAAACTGTACGTTTTTGGTGGGTTAGAGAAACATTAGTTAGAAAAAAAAAAATAAAAGGGTGAGGAGACTCATGCCATGAAGAGGAATCTATTTGGTTGGACTGATCATCGTTTAACTTTCCAGCCTAAACACAGACCAATGGCACATTCTAATAACCTCACAAATAAATAATGAGTTCCATAATAAAATGCTTTCCAGAAATTGCTATTTTCAACCACTTCTGAAGGCAATGGAAATGCTATACCTCTTTGAAATTGCTCCTCTCTGTCAGTTCCTCTTGAAAAATTTTACTTGCTCAAATTGTAGTAGAGACCCAAACACCTTTTATACGTGAAAAGCACCTCTCAAGAGCTGGAACCTCTCGGCATTCGGGAAGCTGCAGCTGTTCCCTTCCTTCACCTCCTCTCTGTTGGTGTGGGGATGAACCTGGATGTGTTTCAGCAGCCCACCTTTACAGCTCTGCATCCTTGGCAGAACCCACAAGCTTCCTGAACCAATCTGTACCTCTGCTCTGCCACAACCATTTAATTACAATTTTTACAGCCCTTGCCATGGCTACCATTGTAACAGCAATTACAGCTGGAACATCCCCCTCCGAGACAGAATGATGTTTTTGCTTTCCTCTCATCACACCTCACACCTTCCACAGAAATTCCCTACGTTTTGAGACGTGACAATAATATGCAGTTTGCTACTGAAAGTCTCAAATATTTGTTTTCTGCTTGCTCACTTGCAACAGCTTGGGGTGCTGGTGCCACTGCCACCTTCAAGATGTGACAAGATTGTCTAAAAACACCACACAGAGAAGAAACTACCCACACTCAATCCACTTTTTCCAGGATTCTTAACTTTCTATTGATCCACATGACTCATATTCAATGAGATCATTGGATCTTGAGAAACAAATCCTGCATTAATCTTACAATTCTGGCAATTTCAGCTTTTGCTGGTGCTCTGAGATGGACCTACAGGCTGTGATTTACTTTCTCCTTTGGACTGCACAATTCTTTCTCAGTTGTATCTTTGTAAAGCTACATTTATACCTACATGGACTTGAAATGTGAGTTTTGCAGCACACTAAGTAGGTTTTCACTCTGTCAGTGTATTTCAGGCCTCAGAATCACACAACCAAGAGTAGGCACTGAATTAAAATTTAATCCTGAAGGCAAGATGCTGGTTTTCTTGAGGATGAGAACTGAGGTAGAATGGTCCTGCATCCCTCCTTGTTACCTGTGATTTTAGGGGAAAATATAACTGAGATAGGGTCAGATAAGATACATTCAAGGGATAATTTGATGTGACTCAGAATTTGACTATAATTTGCACTTACAAATACAGGAGGAATTACATGAATCTATGATTCTAAATTACAGGTTCTGTATGGAATGCACAAAATCTACCAAAAAAAAAAAATCTCAGTAGCTACCTGTTTATGTGTTCAGTCTTACATTTCTAATTCATTCAATTATTATTTGGCTAATTTTTAAAGAAATTATATACTTTTCATATTTCTATTGTATCAAGGCAGCACAGTTGTGTTTCTGTTACCCATTAAGCAGCACTCAGGCTTGGGTAGGAGAGGAAACTATTCACAGGTGTTCTATTAATTTAATTAGAATTTTACAGAACTGAAATGAGGTATTTTTCCCTGTATTTGGCACTTATGTGAAGGATAGTCTATCTTCAGACAGCTAAATTTCAGGTCTATATCTAATTAGTAGAGACAGACCCCAAATTCAATATTCTAAACTGCTCTAAGCAACATTTCTGTCTCTGTGTTGACTACACTGAGAGCCTGATCCTCTGAAGTAGTCAGAAGCAACTAAAATAAAGTGTTTTTCAGTGCACAGTGTCAGAAATTGTTTCAAATAAATAAAATGCATGAGTTTAATTTTCAGGATGGTTTACATATACCATAATAAATATAAATCTGTCTGTGATTTATGGCATAAATGCTTTTAGAGTTTTTGCAACTAAAGCAAATGTAAAACCTCAGGGTTGGAGTCCTAAAGAATTAGAAATTATTTACTTGAATTTTTCTATACAAGTCTTCCAAAAAAATATTGTGGGTCATTTTGAGGTTGGCCACATAAAAGAGCTGGTCCTGAAATTCATTAGTTCTTACTCAAATTATACTGATTGCATCTACACTGACACAATTCACAATTGCTTTATTTATTTCTTTACTGATATTTCCTCTCCAGCTCCTTACATTTTTTTAGCATTATTTCACAATCTTCGCTCTGGCTGTTTGGATGTTTTGGATTTTTTTGTGGGGAGGGGGAGCTGAGGACAGTGTCTTCAAACAGGTTTTGCTTACATTAAGATCAGTTATAAAATAGTAGCACTGATTGCATTTTAGGAGTGTGAAGGGATCATAAAACACTAATATACCCAGCGATATTTACTTGAGTAGGATTTGACAGAGGGGAGGTTAGGAGTGGGATGCAGCTTAACTTAGGCTTTAATAATGTTTCCAGCTGAGGCTACACAAAGCAAAAAGATTGAATGTTTGTCCCATGGAGAATCACACTGACAGTGTTTTGCAATCAGACACAGATAAAGCAAAAAGTGCCAACAAGCCTCACTCCCACCTGGCCCCTGAGACAATCCCCTGACACTGCCCCGTTCCTGTGCTCCCCCTACAAATTATACTTGTCTAGGCTGCTTCCATCACAGATCCTACAGCAGTTTCCATCTTTCAGAGCAAGATTCCTTATCCTGTGGCCTTTCTCTCTCTCACAGATGTCTAAACCCATATACACCTGTCGTATATCTATTAGGTCCTTCCTGTGAAGAACCAATCTATCTGCCATTGGCAATCTGCAGGACAGCCAGGAAAGGCAGGAGATGTCCTGCTAAATGTGGCCTATCCCAGTCATCTGGGGCCAGAGCAACATTTAATTTCTGGCCAAATTAGCAGGTCAATGACTTTATTTTTACTTATATGAAAATACACACTTTATAGATATTTTATAGATGTGACAGCACACATCTGGTCTAGCATGGACTGGCACACAGACAGCTGGAAACAAGTGGGTGCCCCACAGAGCACTGATATCTGCACTGTGCCTTTAAAAACTGACCATCCATACCATTAAAGGAATCCCGTAAATGTCAGTCAGGGCCTAATTAGTGTCTGTGAAGGTACTTCCTGGCAATAATTGATTTCTTAATCCAGATCTCAATCTGCTCTGCTGATATTCTTTAATGACTTTCTGAAGTCAGTGATAACAAATTGGATAAGAAAAGATGTTTTCGTCAATCTGGAGGATTCACAGGAGACACAAAGACTGAGTTAACATGATGCTGCTGCCAAGAGTGACTGAGCAAACAGTGTTTGCAATTACAATTCACTTCCCTAACTTCGTTTCCAGCAAAGCAGCAGCACTTTAACTTTAATTATGGCTGCTCCAGAGTGAGGGAGAGGGGGAGAAAAACTGCTTTCCATTACTTATTTGTTCTTTTGTCTTTCACACTCCTTGGCAAACTCCATCATATAATTAAACTCTAAAGGCTATTTGCTGACAACCTGCGGTCAAAACGTAACGGAAGATGATAATGATGCTCCAGTCAGGTTCCCTCCTTCCTATAAAAATGCCAGTTTCTGCCAAAGTGCTTCCTTTGCACAAATTACTGGACGTCAAAATCAGATCATTTGGGAACAGGGGGTGATGTGAAGGTGGCTGGCAAGTTTTAAAAGCTTGCTATTACAATTGCTTAATGAGGAATTGCATTAATAGCCTGTTCCTCCTATACCTTGCATTCAGGCAGAGGAGAGGGTAAATTCAGCCATTACAGTGGCTGGCAAATGGTGTCTCATTTCAATCATCTACTCAAATTCAGAGTAATAGGCCACTGTGGCCTCTAATTTCAATAAAAGCAGTATACAGCATGGGGAGGGAGGTCTGGGCTCTGTAAAGAAAGGGAAACACCAGATTGTTTTCAGACAGCATGGGAAAAAATTGAATTACAAAGATTTGGGAATCTTTGTGTCATAAAAAGCATTCCCAAGATTGTTTTATATTGCTTTCCAGCTTACATCTGCCCACTGTATTATAGAGACACATAAACTGCTTTTTCTTCTACTATTGAAAAATCAAATAAATGAAGAAGAACCTCTCGAAGGATATTCTACAGTGGAAGGAAAACTTACTAAATTTCAGTTCAGTGAGTAAATTAAGACAAGGAAGATAGTGCTGTCATTTTAGCCCTACTTCTCTGTCTCTTCATTGCTAATCAGTCTAGAAAATGAGAGTATTCTGGGTCTATAATGATAGGAGAAACAAGCAAACACAGAAAAAGCCCAGGATGAATCAGAAGAACCCTGATGTCTGCCTTGGACAGCTTCAGATCCAACCTGCTCTCCACCCAAAGCCGTGGATCAGTCACTCACCTTGCCCACTTGAGTGCCAGCACTTATGGTGTGTGGAGCAACCTGGAGGAGAGGCAAAGGCTTCTGGCTGATACAGCTCTGTTGTTGTCCAGATTAGATGTAACTCTGTGGAAAGAAAGAGGACTTTTTCTCCTCCCCTGCCTTTAAAGGTAACACCTGATGAAATTTCTGAGAGGTGTGTGGTGATGGGGGCCACCTGCAGCAAAACTGGGAGAGCCTTGTGAGGGCTGGTCTGTGGCAGGAAGTCAAGCATCAGAGATGACAAAAAAAAAAGGTGACTTTTGCAGAGACCCACAGTGTCTGTGAATGTTAGAAAGATACTGGCAGCTTCTGAGGCTAAAAAGTGAGCATGGAGGAAAGAAATGCCCCAGGAATGTGGGGAGATATTTGATCTCCAGCTTTGTGGCTTGCCCTGCCTCACCCAGCATCTCTGAGCTCCTGCTCTTGGAATAAGGTTTCCTTCTTCTGGCTTGGTACTTTTTTTGTTTTTGCTCTAAATATGACTTTAAAGATAGGAAGTGGTTGATCGTCCTTGATGAGCTCACTTTAAAGGAAAGACTTACACCCTTGCAGCCCATCCATCCTTTCCCTTAGCCTGGAAGGGGGCTGAGGCATGGGGCTGATGCAGGAAGGCTATACCGAAACCATCCTGCCAAAGTTGTCTCTTCTTTCCCTCCCAGTTCTGCATCTGATGCTTTTCTCCACTCAAGCAGGAATGACTGGGTGGTTAAGGGGTGTCCCTGTGTCATACAGACATTGATGCAGAGATGTCAGAACTAGTGCAGATGCTGCAAACCTCACTCCTCTGGCCCTGAGGGCACTCAGACTTGCTTTGCTTCTCTCTCTGCTTAAAATCCCTGTCTACATGATAAAGGTTTTTCTTCCATTTATAAGCACTCCTGTTTCCAGCATTTAGGTTTCAAATTCATACATCGTTTTGCCTGTAGTTTCCTTTAAGCTTTGACATGTTAGTGAGCCTAATGTCAATTAAAGTGCTGGGAATGTCACCATTTTAATTTTCTGGGAAGTTGCTTGATTCTTAACACATTCTAATCTTGAATTTCAGCTTTTTTTTCCAGGCCTAGACCTTTCCTAAGTACACACAGACAAAAGCTCCAAATTACACTGAGGTTTGGTGATTCTGAGCAAAAGGTGCCCTAGGGCCTAGCCTGAGAACATCAACTCATTTTCTTTAGTGACCCGAGGCAGACAACTAGAGGGTAGGTTTCCAAAGGTGAAAGGCTGCTGTCACTAAGCCACTGCAGCAACTTAATTGAATGTTTTCTCTCAGCACTAGCAGCAAAGGCTGCTTTTACTATTTGTTCTGTGTTGGGATTAGTATGGAGTATTTGCCTGGCTTGCCTCCGAACAAAAACTGTAAAAGAAAAAAAAAATGTTTGCAGTTACTTATTGAGTGCCATTCTGACATATTCAAGGGTCATTTGCACAGCCTTCCAGTCACTCTAGGTCAAAACTCATTTTTGCTTTGGTAAATCACATCCAGGATGGCTTTGTTGCATGTTATGACCTGTCCCAGATCCACAGATCATCAAACATCTAAATTAAATACCACAAACTCCATAGTGCCTTTCATTTCTTTTTTTTTCCTGTAGAGTTTTTGCTTCTTTCTTTTCCTCTTTTTTTTTTTTTATTTGAGACAAATATAAAGGCTTTATTCATGATATTTTGCTTCCTTTAGGCTTCCCAATTCCTAACTTGGCATTTAGGGGAGGGGGAAGCCCGGAGAAGGAGGCACCAGGATGTTCATTAATTTCTCAGTAGGGCTATGCAGGTCAGTTCACAGCCTAAACCTGAGAAGGCTTTCCTTCCCCACCCCTTCACATGCACACCCTCATAATGGAGATGAGGAGAGATAATAAGAGAGGGAACAGGCAGCTCTTCACTGTTTGTGAAGCTAATGAGCCCCTTCATTTAGTCTCATTACAAATATGCCACCTCTGGCACCAGGCTTTGGTTCTGTTCCGAGCTACATCAACATCAATTTTGAGGCACACTGATGCATCACTAACACACACGACAGCCAAACCTCTCCTTTTCAGCCTTTTTTTTTTTCACTGTACTCTCTCAGACCTTCCCTTCTTCATTGCTCCCCCTCCAAGAGCCATAGAAGTCTAGACTGAAAAGTAATGAGACTATTAATTAGAGCTCCTCTAAAAGAAAGCCATCCTGACTGGGTGTTGTCTCTCCCTCTCAGTCTTTGTTCCAGTCATGTTCTGTGAGATTAATACTTGTTTATACAGATTAATACAATAAATTAATATCTCCAGCTAGGAAAATTGAAAAAAGGTCAGCCTGATTTAACAGCCTAATTTTTCTTGGGGTGGACAGTTGAGGTTCATATTGAGGAGACACAACTTTTTGTCTTCCTTGTACCTCTATACTTCCATAGAAAGGAATTTTTTCTTCGAAAACTGTGTTGGGTTGGTTACTGAGTGCAGCATGGGACAGACACAGAAAGGCTACAGAGGCTGCTCATCATTTTTTGCTGTTTCCACCCTATTCAGGCTACAGGGGTGGGAATCTGTTTTCTCAGCAATTTAGAGGTCTTGCTGCATCGAGTTTGTGGTCTCCTGCCAGGTTTGAGAAAATGCATCCCTCTGTTGAGAATTTATAGTTTTACCACAGGAATTGAGGACCGGACAGATAATGTCTGACATTTCCTCAATGAATTTCTCTGTTGTGTAATGAAAATGTGGCCCCACTGCACATAAACAATGCAACAGTAGGTTGTGTTCAACTGTCATGGGTCAGGATAAGACTGAAAACCCCACATAGCCACCAAAGTCCAAGTTGTCTGGGACACCAAGTTGTTATTTGGATCATTACTGCTAATATTGTACTTTTTTATCTAAAAAACCCCCCTAAATCAAAGCTGTTTATACTCTTACTGGCTGCAAAGTATCTCAGAGAGACACCTTTCTGTGATACCAATGGGGTGATATAGTGCATTTAACTGATCTTTTAAGGAATAAGATCTTTTAGCCTACATTATCTCAATTATTTTGGTTTCCCCGTTAGCAACCACTAAGTGAACAAGATCTAGCTGAAGGTTAGAAACACAATTCATTTAAAGCTTTTAAAAAAATAAAACCCTGAAAACAAACACCATGAAATTTCCTAAAATATGAGAGGATCAATCATTTTTCTGAGTGATCATCTACTTTCCAAGTAACTTCATAAGCTTATCTCTTTTTTCTTTTTAAAGTATGCACCATACACTGTAAATTTGTTTTTGAATAGAAATAAACAGAAATAAATACAATTGCTGAAATAAATATCATTAAATTATATTGTTATTAAAAGCAGCAGCTAAATATTTCCAAAACAGAAATTTCAAAACTAAATAAAAAAAATCAATCAAATGAATAAATTAATTAGGTCAAGATTAATTCCTGCATTTAAACGTTTAGCACATTCACTCAGCAAGGAGTTCCAGTTATTTTAATGGAGTCTTAATATTAAGATTTGTGAAAGCCTCTCTTGCTTGTAAAAAATGACAAGTGGTAAGTGCTGGATCAAGACAAGCTGGCAACAGTGGCAGGAGTCGTCTTCCTTTTATCTTCTAAATATTAAGACTGGTCTCTCTGGGTCTAAAAGCCTGACCTACATGCAGCAGTCCTAACTCAATATCCAAATTCTCTTTCCTGAAAGAAACATGCAGGAAATACTGACAAATATATCTAACTGGTAACCTTCTAGTCTAGGCACAATAGGGATCTAGACCAGGATATGGAATTGAGAAAGAAATATTCTTTGTGATAATGAAGAAAAGTGGAGAGCTACTCTCATTCTCCAACATTCAGCTCTGCTGAGCTTGAGCAGCTGTCTCACATAGGAGAGAAAAATGTTGTTTCTTCCT
Source organism: Neopelma chrysocephalum (assembly GCF_003984885.1). Taxonomy (NCBI): domain Eukaryota; kingdom Metazoa; phylum Chordata; class Aves; order Passeriformes; family Pipridae; genus Neopelma; species Neopelma chrysocephalum. The sequence goes on along the minus strand of NW_020897803.1, from coordinate 2,256,529 downwards.
CAAAAGATGCACCCAAGCGTGCAGCTTCCCACACTTTACTGCTGATTTGTGGAACAGAGGAAAAAGAAAGGATCTGCCCTTTAGCCACCAAGGTGTAACATGCAGGTGGACTGGTCAGATGGCATCAACATGATAGAGGCCCAAATAAAGAGTGCTTGGATGAGGAGGAGCTGGCAGCTGAGTGCAGACAGGATAGAGGTAGTGTTTGTGAGGTTCTGTTGAACTCCTTTCTGGTCAAAGCTTTCAAGAGAAGCATCTCGTGGTGGTGCTTCCTGATCCGCTCAAATGGCTGGGGTGGTGATCTTGTCTGGGTAATCCACAGACTTGTCACCTCCTGGCTGAACTGCTTTAATGGAATACATGTGTTATTGGAAAGGGCTTTCCATTTTTTACTGCATCTGTACTGTGAGCTGGAACATTCCAAAGGATACAGCTTGTTTGCTTAAAAAAGAATTTAAGGGTGCTCTACAGGATTTGTTGCAGGGCCTTCCACTTTCATTGGCTTGGAGTTGAAAAGTCATTTATTTTGCTTGACGTCAGTACCAAACTCTTCAGCTGTTTTCTCATAAAAATCTAATGGGAAGCAAAACTAAATGGAAGAGACTGTATTTTGTTATTCTTGGTAGCCCAAATTTGTGCTTGTGCCCAGAATATTGAAAAGACATGTAATCTTTTTAATTAAAGATATTCTGCTTTCTTGTCCTTCAGCTCATACAGTTAAGCAGAGAAAAATCCCACTGTATCTGAGAGAGGTTAAAAGGCTTAGTATTTTTCAAAAGAAAATTGTTATCATCACAGCAGCTCTATTCACAAGTTTTATAGGCAGCTTTCTAGTCAGTTCAAAGGTGTGAATCCCCAGCCTTGAACCCCTCGTGCTCTGAGGCTCTGCTGCTTCCACCCAAATTTTGGGTCTTGCACCTGGCTTCCCATCCTAATAACTGATGGAAGACCTCACATCCTATAAGCAGGAAATATTGAGATAATTGTTAGCCACTAAAATCTTTACACTTCAGCATTATTCCCTTCTTTCTGTTTTTAGATTCCTCATACCTACAAGTAAAAAAAGCTTCTGGGGACAAGAAATTGTGTTCCATCGTTAACAAGTATCACAAGTGACACAAGGAATAAGAAAAAAGGTTTTTCGTAACAAAAGAAAACTGAAGAATTCTTACCACTGACTAACTTTCTTGTTTTGTGACCTTTATCACCAAATGCAGTATATCTTCAAACCAGTTTGTCAGACTCGTACTGAAGATTGGAATGGAGCCATACGGAATATCTTTGTATCAGACAAAATAATACAAAGAGAACTGAAAGCAGTCCAGCTAAAAGCTCTACAAATAAAAAGACTAGTGAAAGAGGGAGACATTAGGTGGTCTGGCTGAAAATACCAGTTTTTTTTATTTCTCTAAAATCCTCCAATTCAATTTATTTAAGTAGAAAAAAATCTAGTTTTATTTCTATACTTGGCTACTAAGCCCATGGATATTTAGTCATAGGACACTTTATAACATCTATTTCACTTGACAGAAGCCATAAAACTTTCCTAGCTTCCTTAACAATCTTAAAAACTATAATAAAATCTCCAAAACTAGAATTATTGTCAAGAAACCAGTAAGCCACTTTCCTGACATAGCAGGGGAAAGTTCAATAAAAGCCTCAGCTAAATCTGAACAGGCTACTGTGTCCGTGCCACAGAAGGAAGTCAAAAATAAGCAAAATCTAAAGCCTAAAAATCTGAAGGAAAATCTTTCTTTCTGCCCCAAATTTGGCAGTTATATTGTGTGAACGGGATACAAAATAACAGTCAGTGTATGAAACATTAAAGTTTTAGGAAGCTCTGTCCTTTCATGATGTCTCTGTGAGGTCTTCCAGTGAATCAGACGAGTTTGGGGAGAAAAGTGTTCCAAGGATGAAATCCTTGAAGGATGGGACATTAAAAAACAAACAGCAATCCCAACTGCTTCAATTCCTTTTAACAAGAGAATTTCTTCTTCCAGTCTCAGGAACTCCAGCTTAAAATGGCTCATACTCTGCTAATCATGAACTTCATCCTTGTGATTATTGGAAACCTTCTAATTTTGAGCCTAAATTTATTCATTACTATTTGATAAATAGTTATTTTTTAACGGTCTCTGCCTCCTCAGTGATAATTACCCCTCAGCCCCAGATGCATCTGTTCACTCAGCTTTCTTCTGGTTATTTTCATAACCAAGTTCTATTTTCATAACCAAGTTCTATTTTCATAAGAGACATTTCATCATCCCATGAGGTTTTTTTTCTGGATCAGTTTTCCTTATATTTCTCATTCTTCAGCAACGATGACCAGAACTATATGTATTCCAAATTTTGTATATATATTTTTCTATATATTCTGCCATTGCACTTATGTATCCTGAATACTAATAAAACCACATAATTTGTCCTTGGATTTTTGCAGCCCCGTTCTGCAGCTCTGTCGTTCTCCAAATGATCAGATCAGTCAGCACACCTTGGTCTCTCTCCTCTGCTGTCACCACCAGCTGATGAGTTCTAATTGAGCCTTGATTTAGTCCACACAGAGATTTTTTCTGTGATTTCTAATCTTAGTATGACCTTTTTATGCCACTATTATAACTTTAAGAAGTACCTTTATGTTGACCGCAAAGATGTTTCAGCTCTAAGTGCTTGAAAAGATGCCTGTCAGAAAGGCCAAAACCACCAAATATCTTTCTAAACAAACTCCTTAACCAGTTTTAGAATCTGAAATATTAATTTATAAGAGCAAGAAAATGCAAATAATTTATGTGTGTATGTATATATATATGTGGGCACCTATCTCCTAATTATCCTCATTAAGCAGTGAATTTTGGATTTTTTACTGAAAAGGGCTCCATTGTCTATAGTGGAATAATTAACTGACTTAAAACTAAGTTGCTGACAATGATTTCAGTTATCAGCCTCATTAACAGGGTAAGGCTATGACTTCAGGTTAGAATAGTCAGCAAAGAGTGTTACTAGGCTAAAACACACAGTTCAGTTGTCTATATGTGTAAGATAAAGGTCAAGAGGGCAGAAAGTCCAGCAAAAATATGCTCCACAGCTCAGTTATAAAATTATAGAATGTGTCTTGCTTGTGAGGATAATCTGATTTGCTGCACAGATGACTATTTTTTCCCCTTTTTTTAGAACTATATATGAAGTCCAATTATTGTGTTCTAACTTTTATCTGAAATTGCTTTGGACTTCTGAATTTTCCCCAGATTTACTTGTAATTGCCTAGGTCTCTGGTATTCAACAGCTTGGAAATTCCATTTTCAGAAATGAAATGGCAGAGCATCTTCATGCGGAAGAACAGACAGACCTTCAGTACCATAAAAGAAGGCTTAGTTTCTATAAATACTGGCCCGTTTCCCATTCAGTTGAAAATGTCTGCAGCGTGGGATGCATCTCTCTGCAACAGATAATTCAGACAGTGTGACAGAGGTTTCAGATTTCCTATTGGAAATTGCCAATCAACAGATTTTAAGCCGAGTTCATTTTTTACTCAGTGGCACATCATTCTAGAGTGATAAATTGCAGGAATATATTTAGTATTATATCATAAATGATGGCAAAAACTCAGGCAACTTTGGGTGGGCTGAGCTTAAGCTTCAATGGATACCAAATGTTTTGATATTTATGCTTCCTGTAATAAGATATATGTTTCACAGCTACATAGATCTCCATGGTATAGCACTAATAAACATGGAAATAGAAGTGATGCAGCCTCACACAGAAAAAGCTCCCAAATGCACTTAGGAGGTTTGAACTTTTCAAGGGTATGATCAAAGCTGAGTGGAGTGAATGGAAAGGCTCTTATTGACATCAATGGGCTCTGGAACAGGCTTGATGTGTTGACAGCCAGAGAGATGCTCTGAAGCCATCTGAAAATAAATTCAAGGTCTGATAGGACACTGTGGCAAAGAGATACCATTGCTTCATTCTCTCCCACGTCAGGAAATTATCTCTGAGCTGTCAGCGTCGGCGTCTCATTTTAGTGTTTGTGTTTCTGGCTCATCTCTCACCAAATGGCTTTCCTTTTGTATGTATGACAATTGATTAGGAATAAAAAGCAACAGGGTCACAAAAGCAACACACTTTGCATCTATAATATGAAATATTCTTGCACATAGCCAAGTATTATCTTCCTCAAAAAACATTCACACAAGAGAAAGAGCTGAGACAAATCAGTTCCTGCCAACATGGGCCCATGTATTTTAGCATTCCCTTACCCACCCTTGGCACCAGTGACAAAATTTTAACTTTCCACCAAGATCTAATCCACCTTAAAAGCAGCAGTCATAGTCCCATCGATTTGGTGAGATGAATGTTATTTACACTTCAGTTTGCACCTTTTTCTAAGATTTCATAAAAGAATAAATCCACACTTCCAGGGATGGCTGTTCATGGCGAAGTCTGGGGCTGTTAAGTAGAAGTGTTAGACACGTATGGGAATGTATTAGTGAGGGTAACACCTCCCTCTTAAGATTTTTAAGTGACAGCAAGAGCATAAAAGACGGCAGAATGGCAAAGAGAGATTGATTGTATGTGGTTTTTTCTTCTTTATAACCATGTTTTTTAAATTGTTAAGCATCCCTATCCAACAGCCTAGATGGATCATGCTGTTTAGGTGCACCCACATAAATTAAACAAATAAAGCTTTGATGAAATAACTCCTTTAAATTAAATATATTATTTCCATGCTATGTATGCTGAGGCCAGGAAACACCTAATGACAAATATGTTTCAAAAGACAGGTCAGTAAAAGTTGTGGTATTCCCAGTAAAAATTCATGAGAGCAGCAAAGTGAAACTGAGAGCACTCTTTCCAAAGGTTAGGGTCGGGAAACAATCCTGAGAAACCTACACTAAAATCAAACAGTTCATTGTACCACTTTTTAATGCTCTTTCCTTCCCTTTTTTTGGCCTGTCTTCTCTCTCCCCCAAGTGCCAGATACTTTCCCCAGCCATCACAGAAGTAACATAGAAAATGCCATCACTGTGATCTCTCCAAATTGATTGGCTCATGGATCCTGCAAGCAAATCCAAAATGATGAATCAGTTCTCTGGCTTCTCGTACATCTGCAGCAACACCTAAATCAGCCTGTGTGGCCTGATCCTCCAGAAAACTGCTCTGGAGGAGAAATCTGCTCAGACTCTGGTCTCACATTCAGTGTTCTTGGGTGTCTTGGTTATGCTGGACATCCCACTGTCCAGGGCAAGGTGATGCACTCCTGACCCTCTGAACTCAGGAGGTCTCACACCACAGTGGCTGGAGTCACACACTGTTATGGGAAGCTTTATATATGAAGAATTTTATTTGTTTGGCTTTTGGGTATGAATTTGAAAAGAATGGATTCAACATTTTTATTAAGCTTCATTGATTCTTTGTTCTAAAAATGTTCTGGAAGAAAGCAATATAGAAGGGATTTCTTCTCATGTTTTTAATTTTAAACAAGTAATTTCAAAATAGGCATCACTGAAGTGAAACTGCTTATTTGTGTACCTTATAGATTGACAAGAAATTCCTTTTTGACTGAAACAAAAAAGTCCAGGAATCATCACGCAGTCCATATTCAAAGGATGTAAAAGCTGCTTTGCTACTCTCTTGGCTTCTCTTAGGTATGAAAATAAAATAAAATAAAATAAAATAAACACAAAGCCCCCCAAACACAACAAAACCAACAACAACAAAGAAAGCACAAAACCAAAAAACCAACAAACCAACAAAAAAAACACAGAAAAAACCATAATTTAGTAGTGTAATATGGCAAAAAGGCCAAGGAAACAACAGACACCTTGACAGTCCTTGTCTTTGTCACCTGCCAGCAGCAGCTGAGGACTCAAAATCAAATTTTCAAGATGGCAAAGAAGAGATTCAAAGAGAAAAACAATGAATGATTGCATTGGTAGGTGTAGCACTCTAGCAGTGGAAGACTTTTGGGAAAATTTGCTGGGATTAGGAGGCCGTTACATTTGGGTCCACAGATACACAAAGAAAAAACAAATTATCTTCTCTTTTCTGCTCTCAAATTTGTAAAAATTCTAACAAAAGGGAGTGAAGGGATTGATCAGGAATTGAGAGCAGTGTCAGGACAGAGTAGAACCCGGCTCCATGGCTGGCACAAACTGCACACACAGCAGGTGCTGAGACCTCACCTCTCTTAGGTGACATCTCCCCTATTGATCTGCTCAGCTGCCAGTACCAGACACCTGGCCAGCTGGGGTGAGGAGGGAATCAGCTGTCAAAGAGACTGATCCACAGCAGTCCTGCTGGGATGGACTCTGAAAAACTGTGGGAATGAGTTAGTGGTTGCTAAACGCAATGGAAACGCTTCCCCTTCTGCACAAAGGGGTTTAGAGACATCTGATGGTTAAGGACACAAAAAGTGTTAATGCCTGTTGATAACAATCATTTTGCAATGGATGTAAAAGGAGCAAGAGGTGAAGTAAGGTCTCCCTGAGGGTTTTATTTTGTGTGACAGAAAGCCTTTCCCCTGCCTTCCTTGCCACAGGTATTTCTGGCTTGACCTTCCACCAGCCCATGCAGTACTGTCACAGTAGCTCATTTCTGCCTATTCACACAGCATCACAAATCAAGGAAAAGTTGTCCTGTAGAAGCCAGAGCTAACAAGAGGAGACTATTTTTAGCATCAAAGTGAGTTTAACAAATGGATCATAGCTAAGGCATCGTGACAGCCCCGCTGACTAATTAATAGAGACACCAAAGGTGATTTTGCAACAGAGCCAGAATCCCCACTATGCTGAGCCCTCAGATCAGGCAGATTCTGCAGCTGTGTGGTGTTATTCAACCAGAAAAAGCAGCCCAAATATACCCCAAATCTCGCCTAAACATACCCAAATTTACCCTGATCTGAAACAGATAATATAATGTTTTCTTGTTTTGTTTGACTTTACTCTTTTTTTTAATCCTAGCATTAATTACCTTATTACATGCAGTCTTTCCCACATTTATTAATAAAAGTGACTAATAACTGCTGAGATGGACAAGGGAGGACTAGATTGAGTTTTTCCAGGTAAAGAAGAGGACTGACTCCTTCTCTGTAGGGTGACAGGTACCAACATGGGCAAAAAGTGGGACAGAAATCAAAACCAGAATAAGAACTTGAGATTTTCCTCCTAAGCATAACATGATTATGGCTGAACCCTGTCCACTCTTGTGCTCTAGGGACTTTATGAGTGAGCAGATTTTTGAGTCCTTTGCATGGATAACTGAAAAGAAAGTATTAGCAGACTCTTCATTATCCTCTCCCCCAAATTTCTCAGATTTTTTTTAAGATCATTTTATGGCAAACAATTCTATGAACAGTTTTCCCACAAAAGAACTTGCTGTGCCTGCAAGATAGTGTCCCTACACTCTCTTATTGTTTGAATTTCTATTAATTTTGTCTGAACTCACATGCCTTTAAAAAGACATTTTCTTTTGTAGGCTATCCTGCTTCAGGAAGTCCTCAGCTCACCATCACTAAGCTTCTCTTTTGAAATTATTATCTCAGGAGCTGCTCCCCAGGGAAATTACTGCAATCCAATCACCACAGATGTAAATTAAATCAGCATCCAATGTAGCCACAGTGGTTCGTGTTTCTCCCCACTCCCTTTTCCCTTTGAGAAATCTAATTCTGTAACTACTGGAATAAATTCTCCTCCCCACCTCCCATAAGGAAATAGCTGCAATGATCTGAGAGCAGATCCAGGCTGTAGGAAATCCAGTACAACTTGGTGGTGATGCTTATTCTGGTCCAGGACTTCAGCAGCTCCCTTTCTGCTCCTCTGCCTTTGTCCTCTGTTCTCTGTGCCGTGGATAAAATTGGCAATCTCACCTTCTATGTGAGACCCTGTTTACAAATCCCACACTGGAAAGTTGTACTTCCATGAATGCAGGTTTGGAAACACTCCTCACACTACCTGAAATTTAGAACTAGTCAGCAAAGCACTGGGTTGGCAACACTGTAAGAGGTGGATCATGTGCCTCACCTCACAGCTAAGGGAAAAGTACAAAATCCCTCAGGTTGGAGAACTGGAATGTTATTTGGGAAAAGCATCAAGTTTCATATATTAGGAAGCAATATATATATTAGCAAAAAGTAAACCAAAATAAGGAAAAGGACAGGTGGATAGAAGCTGAAGGAATGATGAAGAAAAATGAAATTGTTTGGAATTAAATACATTAAGAACAGAAGTATGTGGGTTACCCAAAACTGTCACTTTGAACTCAATCCTTACTCGAGAAAAATGTGGTTCCCTGTGGCAAACACATGCTTGCAAAGCTGATAATTCAGACAGATAGCAAATAAACCAGGGAAATGTCTTCAGCCATGTGTCCCAAGCCACTAATTGGTCTGCATCATGTGTCTTAAAGAAGCCAATGTTAGAACAAATTACTCTGAGTGCCATTTAAGGATATTTAAGAGGTATTGGATAGTCTGTAGAACAGTGATTTTCTTTCTTTAAAATAAAAGATCAGCTGATGTCCACATAACCTGCAATGATGAAAGCTGGGATTATTAAGAAATGTCATATTTAACATTTAAAAGCTGTTCTGTACCTCTTTTCAGAGAAAAAAATGTTCTGTTTGGCATAAAAAAATCTTACACTTCAAAAAATAAATGTTATTCAAATAGTTGCTACAAATGTTGAGAGAATCTTCACATCAGTAACACTTCAGTTCTTTGGATTTGAATATGCAGGGTTTAAAACTCCAGTCAACAAACACAGAAAGATCTCACTCTTATGCCATTTATAGACCTGTGTTTTATTCACATGCTGTCAAAATTTACCATTACTCTTATTATTAAAATTATTAATCATAACTAATCTTTAACATTTAAAACACTGCCTAATGTACCAGTGATATAAAGAACACATAAAAATTAATTTCTTCACAGTCCTAAAAAGCCCCGTAAATCTAAAAAGATATATTAAAATACTGGATTGTTTTCTCTCAAATGCAAATACACAGAGGCACACACATTAATTTACGTCTGCTCAGCAAGACTATGATTTTCCCTCTGAATGCATATTAGAAATGAGTGGTAAGTATTATACAAAATATATCTCTTGAGTTATAAGAAAACGTTTAATGTGAAGGCGTCATCCAGCAATTTATATTTACAACTGTCACAACACAGTGAGTGGATATTGGGCTTTTATGTCTTGAAATGAAGACTCGATACAGCTGGGCCAAAACTAAACTAAACCCGTTTTTATTATGGGGGCAGGACAAGCTTTGATGCATTTCCAAATTTTCATTCAGCCTTTCAGGAGTTTCAAGTTTTCTAAATATCACCAGTCACTACAGTATGGCTATTGAGTAACTTCACCCAGCCTCAGAAAGGAGAGATTCTTTGTATAAAGAATTTATACATAGCTCTGTCTAACTCCTATTAAGTGACTGGAAATTCAAAAAAATTTAGAGGTAGAAAAGGCAAATGAACCAGTTCAACTGTTGTACAATTTCTGGCAAGTTGTGGAGGTCGGAGAAAAAATCAGGGACAATTCTGTCAGTTGTAAACACAGGCAGGAATAGTAAGAAGTAGTTAAAAAGTGCGTTTAAGTATGCAGCTGTATTCCAATGGATGGCATCATCCAAGGAGTGATAGAGGCACAGATTGGTAATGTAATGTAAGCAATTAGTTCTGGCAGCTACAAAAGAACTGGTGAAGCAGAAAAATCAGTCTCAAGAACTAATCTGTATCTGCACAATAGCAATGTCTTGATAACACATCTGAAACATGGCAGCTGAGACAGGACAGAGGAGCTGTATGGATGCCTCAGATAGCTGTCACCCACTAATGACTCGCAGGGCCAGGTGGAAGCAGGGAATTATCATTTGGGAAAACTAAAGGGGAAGGCAGGCAAACCACCTACCACTTAAAAGGAAAGAAAAAAGGAAAATGTTCCTTAGTGGATGAGGTCAGGAAAAAGGGTCACCTAAATTTCAATGTCACAGAGCAGTTTTGCCAAAGAAAACTGTTTGTTATGCATTGGGAAACGTAAAGTATTGTGTGCACTGACAATACACACTGGCTCTGACTCCACAAATATACATACATATAAGTTTGCACAGATGCACCATTCAAACAACATAATTGCAAATTAAACTCTTCTAAATTGTTGTTTTTCTGTGGGTTTTTTTTCGCACAGAGCAAATTTTCCCAATTTCCCATCCTTCTAGGTGTTCTTGACCAAGTCATCTCTCTATTTTTCCATCAATGAAATGCAACAATAACACAGATTTTCTCTATGAAAATACTGAAAGCACCACAGAACAGATGATATTATTGCAATGTTAAATAAAATAAATGAAAAGGAGTTTAGGTCTGTAGAATAAATGAAGTACCTACAGTTCTCACTGTGAGCTCCTTCGTGGACTTTCTGGTGCCTGTAAAGGTCGAGCTCATGCTGCTCCCTTAGTCATTTAGGATCTCTCCCTTTGTCCAGCTATTTATTTCTCCCAGAAATAAACATAACATCCTGGACACACCTCATAATATCAGACCAAAAGCTGGCCAAAGGTGTTGTAAGGTTTCAGAAAGAAGGGGGTGGAGGGAAGAAGAGAATTACCAATTAAAAACATATAAATATTGCTGCTTTAACAAAGCAGCCTAAAAGACTTTCTAAAAGCACAGTCCTGAACAGTAAAACTATACTCAAAGAGCTTTCCTAACAGCTTTTCAAAGATAGACCAAGACAATAGTTTGTTGTTTGTTTGTTTGTTTGTTTTTTCAAATAGCCTCACATCAGTTTTGAAAGTTTAAAAGGATATTAGGGTGGGGTTTTCTCTAATGCAGTGCTTCTGCAAAGCAAAGTTAAATCAGTTTGGATGCTCCAAGCTGTACATTCCCAGAGCTTAAAGTACTTGTCAGACAAGTCCGTCTAAAAGTTTTACTGTGCCTTCACTGCCCTGAAGCAAAGGGCAGGTATTTTTATAAGTCTTTAGCAGGGGAAGATTGTTCAGATCCTGATATACACACTGTGAAAGTTATTTTTAAAAATCATTCATCTTTCAAAGATTCCCAGTATAACCTGGATAAGATCTTTAAAAGATAGGGGTTTTCAAAGGTCTACTAGTTCAAAATTGCAACTGAATTTGTAATTGTACAAAGTAATAAGCATGACAGTGGATGGCAAAAGACTTTAGGAACCTATCTAAACTTTGTTTTTAATTTGCAATAATTAAACTGGAAAGTCAGGAAAACAGAAAGAAAACTCCAGATTATTTGCTCCAGTGGATCCTTCATGTTTAAAAAGTAGCTCAAGATCAGTCTTAGCTATGAATTTCTGAGTAGCATTTATAAAAAAGTTAAAAAGATTGGCTCTCTTCTCTCTTCCCTCTGCTACCAACTGGAAAGAGGGAAATACTTTGTACAAAATATCATATCAAAGAAAAACCCTCCTATTCAGATTTCTTTTAAGTATTATCACAGCTTCTCCTAATTTACTACCTACCTGTTTTGGTTTGAATGTCTTAGTAAGGTATTCAATGAACAATTACATAGTTCTGGGCCTTCCAAACATTCACTTCTTTGACACAGGTAAATTTATTGTAGAAATAGCAAGAATTACCTTAAATTATGGATGCTTTCCTTTCTCACCTACATGAGTAGCCTTCTTGCAAAAGCACTTTTGTAAATGTCAGGATGCACTGGAATCAATTGTAATACGTACCCTTTAAATAAAACAACAAAGTAATTCCTGAGAGCCATGGTATTTCAAGACATCCAGGGTAAACAGAAAATTTTGTTGGTGCTTGGGTTTATTCTCATGTGATCCAACAAGAGAGAAATACAAGGAAAATCTGTGGTTGTAGCTGAGACATGGCTGGGAGGAGATTTTACTATGTATGTATTCTACTCTCCATGGAAAGAGAAGAATAAAGCCAAGTGCGGTTGCCTAAAAGTGTGTGACCAGTGGATTATTTCCTGCTTAATAAAACATAGCTAAGTGTATCTAAGTTTCTCCAGATGGATATTATTTATGAATTGGGGAAAAGATAAAATTAACAGGAACATCAAAGATGTGCTGAAAAGTTTCCTGATTAAATATTATCTGACCTCCAAATGGTCTTCCTCTGCATTTCCTGCAGCAATTTGGCCATTAGTCAACCCTTTAACTGTTCCTTCTACAGAAATGTGGATGACAGGTTTATAAATATCTGAATCAGAGCTGGAATTTAAACTTCACTTTGATTTAAATGCTGTTCAACAAGGTGACATTTTTTTTTAGGGGGCCAGATGCCCTGGCAGAAGAGGGAGGACACGCTTTTTGCACTGGGGATTTTTCCAGCCCAGCCAACTCTTTGTTACCCGCGGTACCAGGCAGAGGAATCACTTGGCGTGCGTGACCACAGCACAACTGCTTTTGTGGCAGCAGCAGTCCTTTTGTAGATAAAAGTCTGCAGACCACTGTGGTGACTGAGCTATGAAAGTATTTGTCATACTTATACTTGCTCACACACCACAGTTCAGAGCACTCCACAAACCTCAACTCAGAGGCACAGGCACTGCTCTGTCCCAAAGTCGAGGGGATTCAAAGGATTCAGAAGGACTTGTCCATGTTCTTTCTTCCACACATACTATGCCCCTTACTTGAAGTGCATACCAGATAAACCTCTTTTTCAGTTTTTCCCTGGAAAAAAAAAGGAAATAAATACAAGGATGTCCTTGTGAAAGCTTCACTCTGCTGACGAACTTCCGCACTCCAAGTTTTCTGCCACTTCAGTAATATCTCTCTCTCAAAATACAAATGTGCTGGGAGAAGCTCATATCTGCAAATCCCAAGGAGCTCTTCAGGCTCATCATTAAGAGCATTCTCTGAGCTGGCACTTCACAGAAATCAGAGACAAGAGAGTGAGTAATAGCCTGGGTTAGACAGAATTTCATTAAAATAAATGATACATTCCATGTACATTCTAAAGGAGTTTTACGAACACGTGTCAAAACACTTCAGTGATAATTGTGACTATTATTCCTCTTGCTAGACTGTAGCTTTTACTACTGTAAGCAGAATTCCAGGAGCATACCTGCTGTCCCATAGCTCCACACTCCCCACCAGGCAAACCTTGCAGGGCAAATTTTGGACTTCTGCTGCTGGAGAGCAGTAGCAGCCAACCAAAAGGACAACTCAGGAAACCAGCCCAAACACTGTGTGCACAAACAATTCAGAATGAAAACACATGGGATGAGCAGCAAGGCTTCAACACCACCAGTGTCATCAATTGCCAAGGGCTCCAAAAAAAAAATCACCAACTCTGAATCTCAGGGAATGACTGCAGAAGAATCACAGACATTACATACAGGGCATTCCCACTTTGAGTTGTAATCAAGGAGAAGAGGCAGCAAAAGAAAGAGGGATCTCTGATCTGCATAGTACGTTCTGTGTGTTTAGTTAAAGATTTGTCAGATAATTAATTTACTGAATTTTAAGGGCTCATATTATTCTCTCTGAAAGTTTAGATTAATTTACATCCCAAAGTATCTGTCTGTGTTTGCTGAGCTAACTTGATCACACAGCACTTTTAAATGGATTTAATCTTTAAATATCCATAGAGGGAACTTCCCTTTCAAAGACAACTTGGTGATATCCTGTAAAGCCTATGTACTGCTCTGGGGAGCCCAGCTGCTCAGGAGATGCATTAGAAATGGAAACTAATCTCATCCTGTGCTGTAGGTCAGCATCAGTTTCTGCTGGATGCACCCAGTGCCCGGATATTTTTCGAAGAACGTCTTAAATAGCCGTGCCTCACACTAGGTATTCCTGCCTCATCTGCAACAGCTGAGTGATCTCTCACTGCCACAACGAGACTGAAAAGCTGGCATAAATGTGCCATGGGACAAGCTCTCCTCAATCACGTCCTCCACAAAGACATCAGCCCTGACTGTGCTGGAGGACAGGCAGTTTTCGCAGAGGATGAAGACTGTCAGTGTTGTCAGGCTCCTGCAAATGTTTAAATTCTGAAATGGGCCATGAGGCCACACAACTGCATTGGAACACAAAGCCACAGCTTTTGCCTTGCACCCTATAATACAATACAAAGACTGGGCACAGAAGTCCCAGTCAGTCTGTTCTGCAAGTTGTGCTGTTTCCTCACCCTTCCTCCACACTGGAGAGCTCTCCACTGGCTGCTTGGCCTTTGCTGGTAGTTTTGTTGATGTCCTCTCCTTTGCTTTTACAAATAGGACAGTTTTTTCACCTGCTGTCAATATTCATCATTTTAAGGAGCAACTTGAACAGGTTCCATCTCTGAAATTAAGATTCACTTTTCCAAATGTCTCCACTCTGCGTGCTGTCAGAATGAGCTTCCCCAGACACATTTTGACCCATGATTATTTTGAGGAACCTGGTCTAGTGGAAAGTGTTGCAGCTCATTGCAGGGGATTTGGAAAGGTCAAGTAAAAAACGGTGCCCCAGGGTGCAGAGTGGGGTCCCAATGCAGGTTCCGTGTAGGGACAGCCAGGGGAAGTGGGGCTTGTCAGTCACTGACACAAGACCATAGAAGCATAGAATAGTTGGGGTTGGAAGGGACCTTTAAAGGTCATCAAGTCGCAGCCCCAACCTCCTTGGAAGCATTCCCTTTTCAAAGTTTACCTTTTAACACCTATAACATTCAATGAAAATAATATGAAAAAATAATATAAATTTCTAAAACATCCGTAAGGGCACTCTGAGTAAACAGATAGAGATATCCATGTTAATTTTTCAATTATTTTGTTTTCAATGGAAGTGTATACATTATTAAAATTGACATTAAATACCTACAAAATGCTTCTATGCACAACAGAACTACTGTTTGAGCTGTATTCACTAGTTGTTTACACATGTCCTTCTTTTCCAGAATTCAGTCATAAGAGAAATTAAATTCTCTTGTGAAAGACATTAGTTGTCACCTCAGGAAGAGCATCAGTTCTCTTACATGTTCTTAGGGAGAAAAAATTCGAATGAAAATGTGGAGAACCAGTTAATCGAGAAAGCCCATCTAAGTTTTAAAAACTAAGTTCCTACAAAAAAGGTTTTTTTATTCCTCGTTACAAGTAAAATTTGCAGGGTCAGAAACAGTGACATTTTGAATCTGCATGTGTGCAATGCAACACTTGCATCTATTGTTAAAAGTTATTTTGCAATGTCTATAATCACAACAAACTTCAAAACCTGATTTTTGTTCTTTTGGCTCTTTGACCGACCACTTGGCTACACACTACGTTATCAATATCAAACAACAAATTAGCTAAAAATATTTTATCTACTATGAGAAAATTAGTGCCTAAACCACTAGAAATAAATTCTGCATGCACTTAAAAGATGCACTGACATATTATTACATGAGCATTTTATTTGTTGATGAGTTATACGTCGAGATCACAGCAACATCAACAGCCAAGCTGGGTGCACTGCATTGGCACCACACCCCTACATCATGACAAATAATGAAAGCACAAATACTCTTAATTCAACCACACAGCTCATTATGATGAAAAATTTATTTCTAGATACTCCCTTGATTAATGACTAATGCTTGGTTAATCTGAAACGTATCCAATAGGAAAGAAACTGAAGTCAATGAGAGGTACCTAACATCAGAGTAAAAACAATTTATCACTCCAATGAATAGTCCATAGCATTGTTCACTGTGGATACAAACACACACAAACTCTTCCACAACCTCCCTGGGATAATGAAGTATCCAGGAAAAACACAAAAAGACAGAAAACTCATGAGGCATGTAGTGTAGGTATTTGCATAGACAGTAGACAAAGGCAGCTGGGAGAAAGAAAGAGGCAGAAGACACGCTGGCTGAAATGTGCTCTGCTCTCTTCTGCTGCACTCAGTGGCATTTCAGCAGCTGCCAAAATTGTTGGTGCTTTCTGCTTCAGTACATTACCCAATTTCTTCAAATGCTTGGAGCTGCAGTTCAACTGGGCAGATTTACTCCACAGAGCATATTCCTTGTGTGACAACTGCTCCTATAGACAGTTTTCCGTAGTATTTCTTTGGAAGAATTATAAAGGTATGGTATATAAAAAGTGCTACATTTTGTACTCTGCCATAAATTATGTTATATTAAGTCCAGTCCTTCAAAAATTTTACCTAGCCTTGAATGTAAAAGTAACATGTGTTTAACTAGCCTTGAATGTAGTAGAGCCTTTGATGAGGGGCTTCCATGTGTTAACCACATCAATACTCCATCCAATCCAGAGGAAGCAGAAGATGCAGCATGGAAAGAGCAGGTGCCACAGTGGGCAGTCCCTTCCCCTTGTACCTCCCCAAACTTCTCATCCTGAGAAATCTCATCCATTGTCATGTGGGTGCTCAACCTTTCCCTTAAGGTCAGCTTAGGAGGTTGAGATCTAACCCCAGCTTATTTAGAGCTGTGTGCATGGAGCAGATCCTCCTATCAAACAAACCAGGAGATCATTTCACTGAGATAACCTGCCTTTTATAGCAGTTCTATTAATCAAGCCTGTGGAGTTTCCCTTCAACACGTACATTACTCACCCTAAACACAAGTTACCTTAAACTTGTTACCTTAAACACTTAATGAGCTTGGGGAGCAGGTGCAATTTTCCATTCAAAACAGAAGCCAGGTCCAATATATTGACATCCATCAGGGCACTGGCAACCACTGCCAGCAACAGTGTGTACCAGCGATGACATTCCTCTTTTGTCATCAAAAGGGCAACCCCCAGCATCCCTCCAGTGCCTCAGCAGAGTCAGGGCCAAGGTTGCTCCTTTCCAAAGCATCCCATCGGAGTCCCCCGAGTGTGTCTGGGACAGCAGCTGGTTCCACAGCCTGGAACGGTGTGATCCTGAAGGCTTGGCTGCTAAACAGCTCCGGACGTTCAGCTGAGCAAGTGCAGAAATTCAGAATTATCAGCTGCTGCTTTGCTCTAGATAGAATTCTGCTAGAATTCTGTCACATCGCATTTTTAAACATAACATTTAGGCAAATTAAATGATAAAAAAATTACGCTATTTTAAGGTTTTCTGGAGCTGGTTGAAATATCTAATTTTAAAATAACCCTGAATTTTGTGGCAGTCTTTCAGGGGGGAAAAAAAAAAGACTTTCTCTTTTGCTATATTACCAGCCAAATATTTCTCTTATAGAAATAAGTGATTAAAGAAAACTGTGGAATAACCAGGAGATTTTTTTATTCCTGGGTACTTACTGAACAGAAAGAGATGATGAGAATACTAACTAGCTGGAGCCTGAATAGTATTAACAAAAATAAACTAAAAATAAGGAAGAGCTTTTCAATTCCAAATGGAGAAGGAAGAAAAGAACATGCACCTGCAGTAGCTCTAGTGTCTGCAGCTTTACAAAGCACAACATAAATTACTGTGTAAAATCTATGAAGCTGGTACAAGACTGGTTTCTGGAGTATCTGCCACTCTAGAGTTACTAGAGCAGGGAAGAAAAATTGGAAAAGTCAATATAGTGCTGCCTTAAAAAGACTTCTTGCCAAAAAAATAAACAGCAAAAAGTCACTGGACTGGGAAACATAAGAAAGACTTTTTTGTTTGTGGAGGTTATTTAGCCACAATGAATATAAAAAATAGAAAGACAGCTAAAAGCAAGCATATCTTCAGAGAGGAAGGGAACAAAAATCTTGTGCTAGTGTTAGATTTTCAGGTTTTTCTAATGCCTAATTCGTAGTTCAATAATTTCTTAAGCCCCTGGACTGTCTGTAAAGCAAAAATCTGAGTGAGGAAAACCCTATTAGAACCTCTATGGTAGTGAATGGCCCAGAACATGTTAAAAATACCCAGGGCTTTGGATAGACATCTGCAATAAAGTCAACTGCTGCACCTTGAGATTGTCCTGTAGGTGCCATGACCTATGTTTATCAGAAATTTCGTACCCTGAAAGCAGAAATTCTTTGGTTGGCCCAGGACCTGACTGCAGAGAATTTGGCCAGGAAAGCAGAAGCCATTCTTTGAAAGTGAACACTTAATGTTATACTCCTGGAGGGTTAAGACCCAGGTGAGACCCCCAGAGTAAGAGAAATTACAGTTCTAGTCCACATAGTCTCTGAATATTCAATAGTCAGAGGATCTGAGCTCTTAAAAATAAGAATTGACTGACCCTATGTCTCAACAAAATGGTGAAATATCATAACTTCTGTGTCTGGAGCCCAATACACCATTTTTAATGTTTCCCAGTCATTTTTTACAAATGACCACTGGTTCTTAATCATTGTTCTGAGATGCAACAGAGGCTCTATGGAAAAGAAAGTTTAGTAATAACTAAAGAATGGGTCTAGTCTGAAGTGGTTTGCAGACTACCTCTAGAACATTACAGTGCTGAAAATAGCTCCTTATCTGCCCTCCAGTTCACAGGGCCAGATGATATGAACTCTTTGTAATAAAAGGTAGGAGAACCCCTAAGGATATTAGTTTGCTGGGAAATAATGATAGAGAAGAAAGAAGCTGTTAGAGTGAAAGATGACAAGCTTGAAAGGGGAGAAATGAAAGAAAAGAGACTGAAATATTTTCAGAAACCTACACGAGTGCCAAGAAGGGGAAAAGAAAGAAAGGAAACTGAAAGCTACCGAGTGACCTTTACTTTTAGCATGGAAAATAAATGTTTCCCTTTATAGTTTCTTGTTAAAATAAGACCAGTAAGGGATCATGAATCTTTATAAAGTTTTATAGTTTCCTTTTCAGTGACCCATTTCAGTTTTACACACAATTTTAAAATGTAACTGCATGAGAAACTAAGCTTACCCTTATAATGCCACGATGAGAACCCATGTAGCTGCAACTACACGCACACACACATTTATTTCTGAGCAAAAAAAAGAATCTGCAACATTTTTTAAATCACAAAAAAAAATCTGCTTTGAAATTGAACTGAAATAATATTTCCTAACAGCTTAACAATTGAATCAAAACAGAAAACAGAATACCCCTCACAACCATACATGCATGCAGCTGTAATCGCTATTTTTTAGCAGACACTGTGCCTTTGATCTTTCCTGGCCCTCTTCCATCTTCTAGACAGTACAATCCCGAAGGAATCATTGTCTCCCAGCTACTTCTCCATCCCTCACTGGCCCTGGACCGGCTGCCTCTGCAGCAATGTCATATGGAAAACCCAGCAAACATCTTGCAGCAACGTCCTGCTGAAAGGGAGAAAGTCAACACCCACAGACTTTGTATCTCCCCCTGGACATGGATCCCCTTCCTTCCGAGAAGCCCTGCTGGGAAAGAGGGTGAACACACCACAAGAAGACTTTCCTTGAAGCTGTAAATCAGGGATTGCATCCATGTGCTGATCCCAAGGAGGCTGTTGGGACCCTGGTGCTCATTAAGTCCTTTCTTATGGAAGATCTTTGCTGGTAAGCAGGACCAATTCAGTGTATGGCTCAGAGACAATAACTTGCAGAATATCTGAAGGTTTTTCTACTTTCTGTGCTGTTTACTGGTACCAAGTCCCAAACTCTAATGCTCAATAATAAGCCGGCACATCAGTACAGTGACTTTGATTTGACCTTGACATAGGTCCCAGTTCTGATACCAAGACATATTTAGTTTTTTCCCTGAAAACACTTCCTCTGGCTTCTGGAAACTACTGTTTTCTGCCACCTGCTTTGCAGTGAATGACATGGCTCAGATGCCCCTCAGCATAGATTCAGGATTTAATCTTTGCTGCATTATGATACTTTCTGTGTCTGTGTTGGCTTCTGCACTAATCTGACATTCATCTGCAGGCAGTGAAGCACAGAGAGGGAAGAGTCATCTTCTGTCTTTACTCGTGATTTCAACTATTCTGGTCTGTATCTGGCATTCTTAGGTTTTTAGTGAGTCTCCAGGGTGGATGCTTTGTTTTAAAATGTTTTTCCTCCACTCATGTTATAAATAACCAGACCAAATTATGTAAGGCTTCCAGATCAGGCCCATCAGGTAACTCAATTCTGGGTAGTTCCTCCGTTCAGAACATCCTCCAGATAGTCTGGATTTCCTGAGGAATTAAATAACCAGATAAACAATAAATAAATAAATAAAACCACCAAAAGCAGTGAGACTCCCAAGGTTTTATAGCAATCAGATCCTTCCTTCTCCTTCCCATGGATAGAGGGATAGTCCCTGTGCACCTCCCTGGCAGAGGAGAGGATGAGCCTATCCAGGTGGGATGTGGGTTGGAATGCAGAAGCAGGGAAGGACCACAGGGTAGTTTTGCTCTACCCGGAGCGAAGAATACCCCCTTACAAAATATCAGTGAAAACAAAGCATGTATTTTAAAGCTGCCTCCAGAACTTCTCCATCCCTTCAATTTATAAAACATTTTGACATGTTCAACCCCCTTTGGGGCTTTAAGCTTGTGTTTTGAACTCTGATTTTGCCAGGAACTCAGGAGCAGAGAAAAAAAGAAACCTAATGAGAGAAATTTCAGTCCCTTGAAGTCCATGACATACAATGAGAACCTACATGATATGCCAGGGAATATTACATCTTTTGTTCTCCTTTCGTGCTAGATACAATGGATCTTTATCAATGAAGTCATCCCAGCAATAACTTCTAATAAATACATGCTGCATAGCCACTAAGAGGAGAAAGAAAACAATTGTAATGATAGATACAAGACTCTTCACACAATGTGTTTCTGGAGTGGTTATTATAAGTGGCAGCAGTAGTCTATTCTTCAGTCTCCTGCCTTTTGATATACTGAGATTCAGGGCTGGTCTTAAAAATGGATGTGTTGCCTTATAAATTACAAAGCATATTGAAGTATGCTCAGGACATGTTGCCAAATTTGCAGCCTGTTGATGACTATCCCCTGGATTAGATCCCCTCTCTTCTGCCTGCCAGCAGAGGCTCAGGGAAAAGGATGGGCAGAGCAAAAGCTGACAGGAGACATTAGGGCAGAGGAAACACAAACCCAGGTGAAAGGCTAAAGATAAGAAGTAAAAGCAGTTGTGCTTTTCTGTCAAGTTTTGTGAGGGGGAAGACATTGTGGGAAGTGATCCATCTGGACTTCTTTTTCATTAGATGTGTTTTCTGCCAGCAAGGTGCCTCCCCAGAACTGCTGACCACTTCCACTGGGGAAAAGCCTCAGGACATGCCACACTCGCTGGAAGAAAAGGGAGAAGAGAGAAGTAATCCATGACAGACACCTGAAACAGCAAAGCAGCAAAGGAGAAAAGCCTTGGGCTGACTATTTACCATCCCTGGCAAGAGAAGCCCAGCTGCCTGGGGTGCTGAGAAGCTTTGCTCTCTGACCCCACACTGGTATAAATCAGCACCAACGCTAGCACAGTAATAGTTATATCAGTGCTGCATCACAAACAAGTCCTCTGGTGTTTCCAGGGTCACAAACAAGTCCTTTGGTGTTTCCACTTCAGGATATATTTCCCATTATGATTTCAAAAAGCATGGAGAGGCAAGTGAACACACCCCCCCACACACTGACGTGCACCATTCCTCTGCATTTAGGCACTGTGAGGACTAAAGGGATGTTTCCTCTGCCTGACAATAAAATAGAGGCAAGGTAAGCAAAGGAGTTTGCAACTGCTTCAGCAAGTAGTGCTGCATGTGGTTAGTTTTAATGAAAATGTCAAGTACCAGTTCTGCCCAAAAGTGATCTGAACTGAAAACCCCTTTTCTGAGTCAAGCTGAGCAGGACTGAACATCTGCACTTCTTCTATCACAAATTGCTGCCTGAAAAAGCCAGATAAAGCAGACTCCTGATGTGCACTCTCCCATCTCCCTGAGCTGGAGGAAAACAGTGAAAAATTTTACTTCATTTCATTGTCAACCTGAAAAAAACACAACAAAATCCTGGAAATCACTGAAAATAGGTACTGCTTTCCACTTGTCAGCCCTGCCCCTGTCACTGGCCTGTGAGGTGAGTAATAAACCTCTGGTGTTTACTACTTACTGCAGCTCTAATCCATCTGCCTAGTCCTCCAAAATGACTTCCATTTCTCTGGGCTCCTGAGGTCTATTTTTCCTCCTCTTGCTGATGGGTGTGCTCCCCATCATCCCAATAATCTCCTACAGTTCTTGTGTCCCTCTCAACACGGTTGAATATCCACAACTGATACTGCTGATTGCAGCACCAGACTGACTCCACCTATATTTTGTGATGACACCCTTATCTTCCACTGGATCCAAATTTCTGCTGCTGCTTTCATTCCTGAAGATGTTACTGTTGTCCTAAACAAGTGAAATAAAGCAACTCATGCCCATCAACATCACAGTCCTGGTGTGCACTGCAACATTGTGTGTCAAGAGGGTTGATTGAAACAATTGCCTGAGGATGCCTTGAAACAAGAGTTGGAGCACTCACACCTTTATGAAAAGAGGATTAAGATGGATGAGAGCAGTAAGTGAGCCATTAACATAGACAGAGACTGACATAATCAAAAGAAAACATAGAGGTATCTTGCACAGTGCTAATTAACAGCTTAGCTTTCGCTGGAGCAGTTCAAGTAGGTTGAATAGTTTGTTCAGAAGAGACTCTTCATTTAAAATTTTCCTGCCAAACATCTCCTAATAGATCAGCATTTTGCTTAAAAAAACCCTAAAACAAAAACAAACAAAAACCCAACAACAACACAGGCAGAAGGATTCATCCTTCTGAAAATACATTGTGTTTTCAGACTCTTTGGTCTTTGCTGAAAGACAATCAGCCTGGTCTGGGTAAGCAGCAGATTAGCAGGCAGCTTAAAACTCTGAATCAAAAATTCACCTCCACTTTTGGTGTAACACTGACCAGTGGAGGGTCAGAGGAGTCAAGAGAGCAGGTTTTATTTTATAAAGCAATAGTGCCTTGGCAAACTACTCCAAATAAAAGAAGGTCCTGTACATTGTGGGTGGATGAAGACAGCCCCCCTAGGAGAGCTCACATACTTGATACAAGATGAGAGACATTATCTGGAACATGCACAGCATAACAATAACACAATGAAATTCAGTGATCACAAGATACCAGTTATCTAGCTTGGAAAATACCTTTAAGACAACTTAACACTGCTATGTTCACGTCCCTAAGCACCACATCTAACATGTCTTTTAAATACCTCCAGGGATGGTTACCCAACAGGGCAGCCTGTTCCAATGCTTGACAACTCTTTTGGTGAGGAAATCTTAACCGAAAATCCAATCTCAACCTAACATCCAATCTTATCCTCCCTGGTGCAACTTGATGACATTCCCTCTCATCCCGTCACTTGTTACCTGGGAGAAGAGACCCCACCTCACTACAGCTTCCTTTCAGGGAGTTGTAGAGGGTGATAAAGTCTCCCTTGAATCTCCTTTTCCTCCAGGCTCGACAATCTCAGTGGTCCCTCAGCTGCTCCTCGTCAGAATTGTGTTCCAGACCCTTCCCCAGCTCCATTCCCTTTTCTGGAAATGCTCCAGCCTCTCAATGTCTCCCTTGCTGTGAAGGGCTCAAAACTGAACACAGGATTTGAGGTGTGGCCTCACCAGTGCCAAGTACAGTGGGACAATCACTGCCCTGGTCCTGCTGGCCACACGATTTTTGATACAAAAATTTCCCTTCCTGGTCACCTGCCACACTGCTGGCTCATGTTCATATGATACAGTAGCTGGTATCACAAAAAACAAATTATGCCTGACCAACAGGTATATATATATATATAGACATCTTTTTTTTTTAACCATCATCTGTGCTGTTGCACATCCCTGTATCTGTGAAGCTTGGTTGTGACAGATGCAAAATATTTATATGTATGTTAAGAGTGACAGGCAGAGGACTGTCACTTTCAAAGTTCTTGGTGGTAAAAGAATGTTTAAACACAGAGACATGAAAGGGAGGGTTGATCATCACATTTATGCCCTCGCCAGTAGGTCCCTCATTCATCCAAAAAAGTGTCACTAGTGTCACTATTTGCAGACTTGAGGACCTAATTGATGCAGCTGCAGCTGAACTCAATATTTTTGCTGGCAAAATAATCTGACATGATGTTGAATTAGAACTTGAAGGAGTTGCAGGTGGTCTGACAAGAGATGCAGCAGGAGACCAGGTTCACTCCATGAACACAAAAGCAGTCCCATAACAACATGGAGAGAAACTGGACATTTTGGGCATCTGTGAGATAGTCAAAGCCTGGGAAACCCTGAGCAATTCCTGACCTGGAGGGTTAGAAGGTGAACAGCTGGAATAGCAACACTCTGTAACTTAGTGACCTCTCATTTAAAGGCATAATCCACCCCGTTATCCACAGCCTGAATCAGAAAAGTCAAGTTTGCATTCACCTTTTTACAATACTTGCTTCAAACTCTTGTCCATTTTAGTATCTCATGTGCTTTTTTGTCTCTTAGAGCATTTTGGGAAGTGAAAATTTCATACACTAAAGCAACACCCAGTGATCCCCTGAATAGTTATAGCTCACCTAATTCAGGAGATTCATTTTCAAAATAATGTATTTTGCACTTCCCTGCAGAGGATATTATTTAATCTCAACGTATGAAAGTAATGTGTCTTGTCAGCTGAAAATTTTTATACTTCAGTTTTTATCCTGTTTTCCTAACCACACGTTAACATAAGGAACAATTTTGCAGAACAGAACACTGTGGTATCCCTATTAAATTTTGCCATCTTGTAAATCAAGGATTTCTTTGTGTTCTTTTTATGTTCTTTAGATATCTCTTCACTTGCTTGGTGACTGCTTTCATGATGGTCCAGGAATATTAAACCACCAGAAACTGAGACTCCTAACACCCGTCAGGCTTTATCATACACCTGGCTATCTTTTGGTCTTAACAAGGTACCAGTATTAGGAACAAGGATTTGAGGAATCCTCTTAGAGCACCAAAGCCTCAGACCAAGATCTGTTTTGCTCTTCTAGAATCTTTTCACAGTGCTCAGTTTGAGCTCTTCAGGAGTGGAGTCACTAAGAATCAGCTTTTTGTGAATCCGCTTTTTGTGAATCCAGCTTATATTAAATTATATTAAATGTAATATTATGTGAAATGTATTAGTTCTCAATATATTTTTACTGCACTGAAGAACAATGGGAACTTGTAAATCCCCGTGCCCACAGTAGAAAGACTGTACAGCCTTTTAGATAAACAACTTTTTTTTTCTGACTAATACCACACAAACAATTGTATTCAATAGTTGAGCTCAGCAACACTCCAGGAGGACATATTATGAGGAGCTTTTTTACTCACAAGACAGTAATGCTACACACAGGAAATAATTATATATAGCAAATGGAGGAATGTGCAAATTTACCAAATGTTTATTATTTTGAATCCTGTACTCCTGTATGTTTGCAATCATAAATCACTCCTCACCTAAGAAATTGAGTTTCAAGCTCTCCTTTTCCTTAACTAAAGCACCACCTATGGTGCAGGCAACAAAAACCATATAGCACCCACACAAACACCTATTATACTTGATTTACACCCCTTTTCCTCATCAAAATAATCTTCCTGCTCATAACATTTGATCATTTAGTGTAGAAACCAATATTAAAGCTGCATGGGTGAAACTCAGAGATATTTATCTATGCAGAATAAAGAAGAAATATTGTATCATGGGCTGGAAAAATTAATCATATAGGTAGACAATTTAATGGCCAACAATATGTCTTCTAAATAGAGCAGCTTTACCAGAAAGTGCAAAAAAGAAATAGGAAATTTTCTTGCCATGAAACACTGCCTTGTCAGTTATTTTCTTTCACTACTGCACACATATATAATAAAATGAGAATAAAGAGACATTGAATATAGATAACATATTTATCAAGAGAGCACCTAAGTGACAGGAAATAATTGAGATGGACACTCTTCAGGTTGAGGAGGAAGGAATAATGACAAATAGTTTTACTGTACTGAGCTGAAGCAGAGACAGGGTTTTTTTATATTGAAGCTATTAACAGTTTAATTGGCCAGGAGAAATTATTGATTGGAATTATGGTCAAGTGTATTCAGTAGGGTAAAATTCTGTGGCAATATAGAATATGCATGATTGTGTACAGCAATATAAAGGAACTCCTGGAAAGATACCGACGTTGCCCCATTAATCATCCACACATCCAGATGCGTTTTGTTTGCACTTAATTTTAGAAATACACTTGACAACTATTGTTTCATTGATTTTGGAAACTTATTCCAGTTCTTAATTATCGCATCTGTTCTCTGGAAAAGTATAATTTTTTTATCATACACTGTCTTCTCTGACTACAGGGAGAAAAAAAACATCAGTGAGAATTCATTTCCAAAACCTCAAAATTTCTATTTGCTGCTTCCCAGAAGCCACAGCGAATCACACCCAGTTGTGTTTTATAAAGGTAAATTTCCACAGAACCAACATATTATTTAACATCATAAAAATCTGAGGATGGGGTTTCGACAAATTTCTCTGTATTACTCAAAAGTCAAAATTCCCAGTTCTACATTTTTTGAGCTCAAATTTCTGAACCAACTTATTCCCAAAATACTGTTTTTTAAAAAAACTGGAGGAAAACTGAAGCATATCCCTGGAGGCTGACTAAGAAAACAGCCCTTCTACATTCAGCTGATGCACAGAGAACACTGCTGCACCATGGTCTTGAAAAAATGGCAACAAAAATGAAGTACAGTTTAAGCAGAGACTTACTATTGGGTAAACTGCAACCAATTTTGTCATATTTTTAAAGAAAAAAATTAATTAAAAGATTGCAAATGCCACATGAACAGAATTTATATATATATATGTTTTTATATATATATATATGAATTATACATGCCAAAAACAAAAGTCTCTATAAATTCTAGATATGGAAGTATTTACATTAAGGAGGTTACTCATGGTGAGACACCCATGAGAACATAAGGAATAAAGCAGGTGGTGGATGCCAGAACCAACTCCTGGAAGGAACTCACAGCTATTAAAAATTCCATATTTAGTTTAGAAAAGACCCACACAGACAATGTCCAGGAAGAGGACTTTGCATATTATTAATGTAAATTGATGCAGGTAAACTAATTTTATGCCTGTGAAACCTTATCATCATTAAATAGCTTTTGTACAAAACAGAGGGGTTTTTTTAGCTCCCATTCCTTCCCATATGATAGAGAAAAAACTGCTGTGCAGCTGTAAGACAGGGCCTACATGTTTAAGATGCTACAGAAATCCCACACTCATTCGTGCCATCATTCACAGGGAGAGAGAGTGCACTGGTGACAACATAGTTGATAACTGGCTGAGTTGTTAACTGTAATAAAATTGTTTGGAACAGAGAGGCCTGATGTTTTTATTAAGCTGGTTCTTACAAAACCATTACTGCAGCAGAGCTGTGAAAGTCACATTTTTTTTCCCAAATTATGACACTCTTGAGTGTGGAAACACTGAAATATAGAACAGTAAAAGGGTATCTGTTATTGAAAGAAATTATTTATGAGTATACAGAAGAATAACTAAGTGTGTGTGTCTATACATACACATGTTCTGCATATATAGACAAATACCCTGAATTATTGTCACATGTGGCTTACATGGCTACCAGCTGTAGCTCCAAAATACTGAGGTTTGTGCTGGGTCTCAACTGTAGACTGAGGGGGTATTTCATACCCAAAAAAGAAACCACACTCTCTCCTCTAGGACTGGTTCACACAGAAGGGAGCAACCACTCTCTCAGCTGCCCAAAATGGGAGCAAAAATCCACAGGATGCTGCAAAGAGATTCCCAGGGAGAGAGCTTGAAATATTAAACACTTTGAAAATAAGATATGCAAAACCAATGTAATTAGAGGTGCAAATTCAAACATACTGAAAATGAAAAAAAAAATTGGTAAAATGTTTAGTAACTCTTCTTGTCATTTCTAAGGGAGTCAATGCCATTCATGTTAAAGGAATTGAAATGGGAAGGTGTTAGCGAGTGTTGGAGAAGAACCAAGTTTGCTGCACCTGCTGAAATCCCTCCTTCATCTTGAACAAATGATTATTTTTTCTTGTAGTCTTCATGTGCTGAATTTCTGTAATCCCACGTGAAAAGACTCTGAGCTACTCATTTTCAGCTGGACAGAGCGGGAGCTGCTTTTTCAATTCGTGATGTGTTATCCTGAGTAAAGTTCTAAGCAGCAATGAATGAATTCGTTGCACTGATGAATTCTTTCCCATGAATATTTGAATTACTGCTTGAAGATTCTAGAACTTGGGGTGACTCCTTAAAAAATGCCAGGATGAAAAGCTAGGGAGAAAATCAATCATTCAGTTGGCACAGCAGAGCCTAAAGATTACCCTGGAGGGCTGATAATACCTGTGTGCAGAACACTGAGGGGAGAGCAAAATACTGCCACCTATCAAGCAGCTCCAGCCCAAAGTTAACAGGAAGCTAAAACAGTATGCACTTATATTATTATTAAAGGTTGTAAGAAAGTGAATGCTCTGTCAGGCTAAGATACATCACAGAGCAGTCAAATACTGACATTTTTAATTTGTTCAGTGCCCAATATAGTTATTTAATAATATTCTTCTACAATAATATGGATGTAAGTGGAAATATGGGCACATGGATGGTTAGAGCTGCATGAGGTGCAGTGATGTGTTACACTGAGGATTACCCTAATTCAGCAGCACAATTGGCATCAATTGGCTGTTGTGAATGGAGGAAACTACCTCACAAAGAACATTTTGTGGAAAGATAATGTTCTTAAGAAAGCATAATTCTGTAATGACACAAACCATCTCAATATCACAGTGAATTTGCTGTGTTACTTGTGCATACAGCCCTATTCAAACTTACATTTAGCCTTTAAGATGAGCTTTTTGGAAGCAGATACTTTTATATTTGTGTGCCTACATACCTGCAGGCAACTGCAGAACAAAGTGTGCTTCCAAAAGTAAAATTAATATGGTTAGATCCCTAATCAAAGCACCTGTACAACTCCATCAAGCTGGAAACCACACTGGTGAGATCTCTTGGGACTGTTAATTTAGGGCAGAGGTAAAAGAAGCATTAGCCTTCTTTAGCTTAGATACAAATTTTCTGAAAGAAGCTTGATTTAGCAATGTCCCTGAAGAGAGGAAACTGCCTAATATTGTAGATGCCAAGGCCCAGAAAGATATACAGCTTCGCTGAGGGTGATACACAGGAGAAAATATGAAATATCTGCTCTTCCAAAGCCCCAACAAAATTAGGTATTTTGCTAACATGGCAACATACTCTGTCTTCTCAGGTGGACCTTGCACAAAATAGTGGTGAGGACAGATCAGTCATCCTCATCTTTTCCCATTTTCATCTTCTAGAACAGACTAAGTATTCCATGAGCCTGTTGATATTTCAGACGCAGATTTAACTCAGGTTTCAGTCCACTGACATCATTTCAACAGAAAAGGCGCAAGTTCCACAAAACTTTACTTGACTCAGGTGACACAAGTTGCACCTATGAGTATATGAATTTTTCTGTCATCTTTTCTGGTAACTTCTACAAGCTCCAAACTGAAAGGCAAGTTCTACATTCCAGGACAGTCCATCCTGCTTCCATCTAATAGCCACATACACCAAAAAAAATCCCACCTTAATGTCTAAAATTGATCCCACATTCCAGTGTTGGAATTTTGACAGAAACAGCCACTTCTCACGCTTGATTTATTGAACACTGGTATGGAAATTTATAGAAATCAGTCTGAAGAGTTTCCATTTTCCTTTGAATGTTGGACTTCTGGGTCAGACAGTATTTCCCAGGCTGCACCTACATCGCTCCCTTCTTGCTGAGTGGTGGAAGGACATGAGAAGCCTGATCCAGAGAGTAAGAGGAATTCATGAAGTACCAAAATACATATCCCATCAGGCATTAAAAAATTAACAGGTTTTTGGACACAAGCCATACCGTGTTCAACTGTTAGGCACAATATTTAACTTTTCCCGTGGGAAAAGCAGATCTCTCTTCCAAAACCGTTTTGTTTCATTTTAAAAAATAAAGTGTTAGCCAATATC
This sequence comes from Neopelma chrysocephalum, assembly GCF_003984885.1. Classification (NCBI taxonomy): domain Eukaryota; kingdom Metazoa; phylum Chordata; class Aves; order Passeriformes; family Pipridae; genus Neopelma; species Neopelma chrysocephalum. Next base: position 2,226,601 of record NW_020897803.1, on the reverse strand, counting down.
TCTGTTAAAGATAAAAATGACTGAAACTACTTTTGCAGTTGGTAAATATGAATGGTGTTTCTTTTTAAACTCTTTTAGAGTTTTCATCATTCAGATTATATGTCCAAGTCTGTTATAAAAAGTCAACCAGAGGATCAGGACCTTATATTAAACTCCTATACCTCACTTGTGGTTGGTGCTTAATTCTCCTTAATAATGTCTTCATTAAAATGAGAAATTTCTAATTAAAAAATAAAGGTGGAGGGAAACCTCTTGTTTTTCTGTTTTGTTTTCTTCAGGTTAAGGTCCACATAAAAATAATTTTAAAATCAAATTTAAAAAAAATGAAGTCAAGTCATTTGGGAAGTCTGCAAATACAAATATTAAATCCTCTCTTCATTAAAGTCAGCATATCAGCTATGGAATGATTTTAAGGCACAGAAAAAAATATCTAGCATAAGTTGTATGATAAAATAACACAACAAGCTCAGAATAACCACAGAAAGAAAAGTCAAGGTGATCAGTCTCACTCCTCACAGCAAGCTGGAATATGCTGAGAAATTAACTTTAAAAATGAGTCCACAGGACTTTTCATGCCTGCAAAGATGCATTTTTAAAAATGATATCTGGATAAAACCTATACTGTTGGAGGCATCTGATTCATCTCTTGTATTTCTTTTCCATTAAAGATTTATTGGCTGCAAAATATTTCATAAACAGAGAAAAAAAAAGGGCTGCGTCAAATTTAATATTAAGGAACATATTGATAATTATTCTTCTCTTTGTAAAAGTTGGTGTGCCTGTTTTTAACTGTCTTTTCTCTGTTTTTCAATATTTTCTAGCTTCTGCCCACATCTGCAACAAATTTGGCACATAATGTTCACAGCTTTGTATAAGACTCAAGTGCCTTGTATTCACACTGATGGAGGATATGATTGTGTACAGATGCTTATTTTCATTTTCCAACTAATTTTTCCTTTCCTATCCAGACTTCTTTTGGCAGTGTTTAAAGTAGGAGTTGAAAAGGGTGGGGTCTTGGAAGGACTTACATGAAGCGTATGGGAAATAGAAGTTTGCAAAGACAGTAATTTACTGTTCCAAAAGCAGTCAAGATTGCCCAGTCCTATTTCCATACCTGGGGAGCCTCTGTGTCAGCAACCAAGGTAGGATGCAGACCTGATAGAGCTTGGATTTCACCATGTCCTAGTGCAGGGCCCTTCAAACTTTCCTGTCAATAAATAATTTTACTTTTGACGGTGCAATCATTTTATCAATGGCATAACCAATTTATCAAATTCAGATGAGCATGTACAGCTGGACAGAGCACCAGCCACACTAACAACTGGGTGGGTTCAGGCAGGAACCAGCCAAAACCCACACCCTGGCACTTGGCAGCATCCCTGTGTCACAGCTCTGTGTCACATGATGACTTGTGGAAATGCTGGAGGAATGAATAATGTCGTGAGTCTGGATTTAATGACAGAGATCTGATGCTGGCAGACAATTTTGGAGACCACAGTGCTGAGAGTTGTGTTGTGCTTGCAGCCTTGGAACAACTTGTCTCAGCCCTCCACAAAAGAGGCAGGAATTTTTCCACTCATCACTTTGCTTACAAGAAGACCCTAAACAGAACAAATGGGAAATCCCATTACTGTGATTCTCTTTCTGGGTCCTACCCAATATGAAGGTTTAGATTAATCATTCAAGCTCAAATTTCAACAGCCTCACTGTTCTGGAGCACTGTGAATTTTAATATATTAGATCATATGAGGATCTCCAGAACTTCAGAAGTTCCTGGTGCTCTTAAAACCAAAGACTTAGTTAAAGGCAGTCCAAAACGAAACCCAAGTGGGTTTCAGGTAAACAAACCCCACAAACTAGTCTTCTACAACACTGTCTAGATGTTTTTCATTTGCAAAAATGGCAGCAAAGTTCTATCTTGAGACAGGATTGTCATCAGACAACTATTCAAGCTGCAGATGAAAATTGCCATTCTTGCTTCAAACCTATGAAATTAGTGGTCCCAGGGAGAAAGGGAGTCATATTGTGACATGTTCCACTTCCTATTTCACAAACCTCCTTGCTTTCAGCATTTTTTTCCTCTTACCTTCTTGCTTTGGCTCTTTTCAGCTTTCATGGAAAGCCACTATCTAGTCAGAGCACGGAAAAAATTGATGTCACAGCCAGAGGCTTGAGGAAGTCTTGGAAATTCATCAGCACTACTCTATTTTTATTGGCTTTTTTTTTTTTAATGCACACAAACTACACATCTGGCTGAAGCTTTCATGTAAATTATTAGGTCTCCACAGCTTCCTGTAAAGAAAAGAAATTCTTATTCAGGCCAGAATTTGTCCAACAGAGTTCAAACTCTTAAAAAAAAATTCCAGCCAAGGTCAAGGAATACAAAGTGAGTCTATGAAGGGAGGTTGCAAGTAAGTCAGTAGATCTGAAGGTGATGGATGACATCTATAGGTACCTGTCCTCTGGTTACTCTTGGAAGAATAAGTTTATATCACAGCTGTCAAAGATGAAGCCTTAGTTTAAGGAGTTCATGCTAATCAGGCTGTGACTGACATTCTCCTTGGGTCTCCTCCAGTCACTTAAGTAGAGAAACTCCTCATGAATCTAAGACACCGAGGAATCATAAATGAGGAGAAATTTAAACTGATCTCTTTAGGGCTTGTTTGGTGATTTTTACTGACATTTGTTCTATAATAGCTAATTTTGTGCTTATCATTTCACACTGGTGGGTCACCCCTTTGCCACAGGCCTGTTTAGACACGCCACTGTTTCTGCAGACAAGCAGAGACCCTGCAGGAGTTCACAAAGATGTGCTGATATTCCTTGGGAACTATCAGTTCTCTGTTGTGTCAGTTCTTAAACCAGCAGATCTTTGCTCCCCTTTCCTCTTCCTTATTCTGAACCCTGAGTCTGCTCTGCAGGTTGACATGGGGTGAATGTGAAGTCTGTGGTTCCTGGAGCACAGAGGAAATGTCCTCAGACCTTTCCCATCCTACAACTATGAACTTTTGCAATCATGAACTTCTTTTTCCAGCCTCACTGACTGAATGCTCCTATTGATTCTGTTCCTGCAGCTGATAGATGTTGCTGGGAAGCCATGAGCTCAGTTTTATTGTGCTGCCCTGATTTAATCCAGATAACGTTTCTATTTGCTCGTTGAGTTGGAATTACTTAAAGTTTTGTTTTCAGAGAGGGTGGTTTGTGGCTTTTTTTCTTGTTTTAAATATGGATTTGGTCATCAAAAAACCCCACACTCTCACTGAATTAAATTACTTCTGATTTAGGAAGAAGCGAACACACACAAGGAAAGACACACATCTGGAAAATACAGGAAATGCAATTCAAGTGCTCTGAGTAGATGGTTCAAGTTACTTTTCCCAGGTAATTATTCTCTTGCTCCCATTCAACTCACAGACATTTGCTAACTGCAACTTACAGAGTCAAGGGCTTTATAGACTTACAATAGAAACAAAAGTCTTTCCAGCCTGTAAATAAGCATGCATACCTTCAATCTGCTGTGTATGCTAAGAAAGCATCTCTGGTTTCTTTACAGAGAAAGCAAAGGAAAGCAGCTTTTACCTAGTTTGCCTGAAATTTATGTCCACTGGTCGCTGTTTGTGCTTCTGGTCTTCTAAATTACATAGAGCTCAATTTGAGCAATCTGTCTCCTAAGGGTAAGTTTTCAATCTTACAACTTTTCACAGCATTCTATTGCCTTTGATTCTCTGCATCCTTAAGAAATTTCACTAATCCATTACAAATTTCAGTTTGAATAGCTGTGCTACTGCAAAAACAGTTTGTACTCATACAAACCTTTGTCAAGCTCCAGTGGAAGTTGCCATTTTTCAGGTCCATTTTCGTACCAGTGAAAATATCTGCATTCAGATTTTCCACCAGGCTCTGTGTCTCCTGAAATCCTGTAGCCTAGTGATATCTCACTCCCTTACAGGGCTCTGGATTCCCAGGACATGCATCAAGAAGAATCATATTTGCCTTAAGCTAGAGCTAAATATTTCAGCTCACTGTAAAAAAAGTCAAGTAATTAGAAGGTAGGCCCAGAAATCAATCTGTATTTGAAAATAACTGAGCAGTTTGTGTGTGGCAGAGGTAAAATTTTGTGCCATTGTGACCAGAACCCTGAGCCTCAAATATATCCCAGAGCTTGATTGGATGAGTCTCAGTCTAGCCCCCTGCAAAGGAAGCTTGTCCTTGTTAAAATCCCTTGTTTCAGTCACAGTTTTTCAGATATGGTGATAATCCAGGTAGGAATTTCTGCATTTAATGGGTTAGCCTGCCCTAAGCCCCCTGGCCACCAAGCACCAAGAGAAGAATGAAGTCCTTGGTTTCATGTTTGCTTCCCTCACAAAAGTATCCCTAAATCTTCTCCTACAGCCTTCCTTTCCCAGAGAGTGGGAATCCCTTTTCCTTGGCATCAGCCCTCCACCCTCTGCCTCTTGCTTGCCTATTCCTTTGCCATTTCCAGGCAGGTGGCTCAGAAATGCATCTGGCACTGTTCCCCTTTCTCCTCGGGACCAAGCTGAGCTGAGTTCCCTCCTTCCACGGGGAAAGATGAGGTTGCAGGAAGTCAAGAAGGGATTTGCTCTCAGTCCCCCAGATAAACAGCAGGCAGAGACCATCAGCCTCAGCATCTGCCCTTTTCAGAAGGAGCCACCAATAAGGCCAAAACACTTAAGTCCTCAGTCTTAGCAGTGCCTTCCCCAAGTGCCAGCCCTGCTCATGGGAGTTTCACAAGCAAAGGAAAAAGGTAGGGTAAGAACTCATTGTAGTCTCAAATCCTCATTTACCTGAAGTCTCAGTTTCTTATTTTTTTGTTGGTTTCTAAATTTGAACTCCGTTCAATCACAACAAACTGTGATCCTAAATAATTCAGCAGCAAAAGACCGCTGTTGAGAAGAATTAAGTTGTTTGAAAATAAGAACATACCTGCAATTTCTTTCACATCTTGTCTTAAAACCAATATCTGTATTAGCAATGGCTGTGTTTCACGAGCTTTTAACATTGTTATCTCTTTTTCTTTTTTTTTTTTTTTTGGTGGCTTCCTGAAGTTGCCACTACTGTGTTAAAATTCAAAACTCAAACCAATGGTGAATATAACCATGGAAGATTCTTAGGATGTCATGGGTGTGGGTTTTCTCTAAGCCATTCTTTTAGGAGCTCACAAAACCCCAACAGTTCAACATCTGCTGGTTCTGCAGCTCCACAAGGGAAGTACCAACCTTATGCCAACAAAAACATCACTGCTGGCTTAATCCACTCCATCAAGAAACAGCAAAGCTGTGCATCTAAAACCGTTCTGGATTTTCCTACCGTAAACAAGGGACAATGAATATATTTTAGGTATATATGCATAAGCAAATGCACATACATACCCACCAAAATATTCATAAGAATAATTTCTGACTCACAACCTTTAGTTTAGCATTTGAAAATGCCAGAACACACTTAGTCTTCATTCCTAATATCTGGTAAATAGCTTTGCTGATCCAGCTTCAATCTGTGTGTTAGAAGCTTGGCATTGAAAGTTTTGAAAATGCTGCCTGGAGCTCTTGCTCTTTCAACACTGCCCCACAATTGTGTATAAACGGGAGCATTTGAGAATTCTGAAAAAAAAAATGCAGAAGGGCCATTATAGAAAGAAAAATTTTACGTCAGATTTTGAGATTGAAATTTTATTGCCTTTCTCAAAATCAAATTTTATGGAATGTCTGTAAAAATAGCTGTGTTAAAAACTGACTGTGCTAGCCAGGACATTGCTGAATGAAGTGCTGTATTACTGGGGGCTCAATTTGATCCAAGTCATGGTCACACTGAGGCCAACACTTAAAGCCCCACTCACTTCACAGGTACTAGAACTCGGCTCACAGGCTTTGTTAAAGTGTCTGTGTAGATCCTTTAATATTTTTATACAAATATTTTTCCAGAAATTACTTTCAGCATTCAGTACCAAGTGATATGAGTTGTATAAATGCAATTAACTGGGATTTTAAGACTGATCTTTTTATATATGTTGTTTTAGTTTTACCTTTTCAATGAAGGTAAGATGTCAGGTTGATTTGATCTGCCTTTACATTTGTGTGCCTTTGTGCCCTTTTTTTCCTTTGTTTTTTTTTTTTTTAACTAACATCTGGAAATGAGCTGCAAGGGGCTGTTTTCCCCACATGAAGCAATAGGAATTTCTTTCTCAGCCAAAGGATTCCCAGCCACTGCTGATGGCACTTCAGATGCTGTTGCTTAACCTATGAACCTCCCCAGGCAAGGACTAACTGATGCCAGCCCGGGAGAGCTGCATTTGCCATGCAATATCTCTTTATTCCCACTGTGACTTGCAATCAGCTGTATCCCCATATCCCATCAGGTATATTTGCCTGTAAACAACAAATTCGACCTGGAATGTTCCCACTGCAGCCTTTCATTAGCTGTCACAGCCTCCCTTGAATTGCATCTGCTTGATGCACCAGTAGTGTCCATTTAAAATGTCACTTCCTCTTCCCTGGCATGCAGCCAGGGATAACTATTGCTTTATAGCTTTGCAGATAATATTAAAGGTGCACTCTCTCATGGCTCCTGTGAAAGCAATCACTGTTGGAAGCACCAGTTTTTTCAGAGCTGCCAACAAACCATAATGGAAGGCACACTGAGAGAGGGAATACACAAAAACAAAAGGGGAGCCACTGCCAGCAATTAAAACACTCCAGGCTGGGCATGGATGGCAGGTCAAAAGAAAGGCTTGGCTGCCACCAGTGGTGTGACCAGACCTGAAAATTGCTGCCAAGCATCCCAGAGCACTGCATGTTTTCAGGCACAGAGGTTTCCTCTGTGGTATGTCTTCTGAATGGACACCACTGTGTTTCCATCCCTCATTTTAAGAATGGGAGAAAATTGCTCCTTTCATGGCAACCTACTGATCTAATTGCCATTTTATCAGTGACAGTCACTGATGCAACGTTAAGACCCCCTGAATATATTCCTTCCCATACACAGCGAGCAAAGAACAACAGAAACAAAAAGTGCCAACGAGATCATTTAATTTGCATCTCTGCTTATTGACATTCCCATAGCAACTTCATTAGGAAGTCATTCATTTTCCTGCTCCTGTTTATGTTTTGTTCACAAATTCCTGCTCAGTCCTCTTTCCAGTGGTGGTGATTTTCAGGTGAGTTTTTTTGGTACAAACCAAAGTCACTCAGAAACAGAATGACAAAGCCTGAGGATCTACCTTTTTCACTGTGAAAAAAATAAGGAATGTGTTTGGTTTAACTTGAGGGAATATTATTCAGATCATGATTCATGAAGGCATTTAAGCACATGCTTCACTCCATCCAAGGCAGGGCATTAACTTACTTGATTTTCACCTGAATAGGCACCAACATGAGCCAAAATACGTTCTTGAATCAGGGCCTTAAAACATCTGTCAATCATCACTTACTATACAGGTCTATGAAGCATTAATGCTCCGAGGCCAACACAATAAATAAATGAAGCCAATAATGTACAAACTGTTACAGGCAACTAAAGTAACTCAAAACATATGGATTTCCTCATGATCATAAACTAACTCTTAGTTTTTGAATAGTTTATATACGGCAAGGTCTTTCCTCTCTCCTGTTATTTGAGTCTCTTGGTAATCATCCCACCTCAATAACTGAAAATGTTGCATAAAATCCATAGGCCTTTTTAAGCCTCTTGGGTTGAAGTCAACATTTGATCTTGGAAAGGAAACCTAAATCATCTCCTCTGGAAAGTCTATTCTTTGTATTTACAAAAGAGATTTTTTTTTCATTGTTGTTCCAAAGAGCTAAAAAGGTACAACGAAATCACTGAAAATTTCCTGCAAAGAAGAAACTATAAGACCAGCCCTGCAGGGAAGGAAACAGCAACACAACTAATGCAAATTCTCTCTTTGAATTTCTCCTAATATCTGAGGTGACTACATCCAAATTCTTTCCCAAAATGATTTAGCTGGGAATGGACTCAAATTAACAGATGGCAAAAGCCAATCTCATTACAGGATGAAGCAGATAAAAGCAAAAGTTCAGTATCTGAAGGATAAGGAGAAAACATAGATGAAGATATTGAAGCTATTGAAAAGCTTCTGCCAACCACCCATGCATGCTGCCTGGAGAAACACAGGCATATATATTTTTATATGTATATAAATCAACAAACACCTGCCTTATAGCAAAGTCCTGTAGTTTTAAGTCTGTCGGCTACATTTGAAGGTAGGTTCTCAAACAAGCTGAAAAGGAAAAGGAAATGTAAGACATTTACTGACCTAAAACAGCATGAGGATACAGGAGACAGTCAGAACTGTTGTTGCTTTTGAGATATGCAGTCAAGTAAAACAACATATTTGTGTAACTGCTATAAATGTGACTTGTGTGCTTGCTCATTCTTTCCACACCTTGTGCTTTCCAAAGTGCAGCAGTTAAGCAGGACAAAGCCTTAACCTAAAGTAATACAAAACTGTAAATCAAACCTGAAGAACTGCAATGAGCTTTCTCCTGGCTTAGAGGTTGGTTCAAATGGAAGGATCCAGATCCAAAACCAAACAACCTATTTCTTCACACTTAATAAAATCTCTGTAATTATATACAACTGTTCAATTCCTATTTCTAGTAGATGCCATTCCTATGAGAAAATCTTAGGAAAAGAGGTTTCTCCCATTCCTAAGAAGTACAGCAAATGTTACCTTATACTGAATGTGTGAAACCAGCACTAATGTTCTAGAAAAGCACTTCTGAGCTCTTCCAAAGAGCACATGCTCTTTTTTGGAGGATTTCCTGGAGGACTTCTTAACAACAGACACACAGAAAACTCAGAAAAAATATTCCAATATTGCTCTGCACCTCTTTCACTTTCTCTGAAATGTTAGGGTTAAAAGATTGCTTTAATATCTCTGCTTTGATTTATTTACACTCTCCCATCCCTTATAACTACCTTGTTGTGATTCATTCTGGCTTCACAACATTTCATCAGTCAGGTCAGCTCACAGCCCAGCTGTGTTTCAAGCAGGGATTTACATGGAGGGCACCAAATTTCCCAGGAGCAAAATGCGGGATGTGTCCTACATGCACATTCCACTTGGGCTGCGAGGTCATCCTGTGCAGGGGGTTTTCTTCTCCAGCAAAGAGAAAAGAGAATTAAAAAAAAAAAATAAAAAAGAAAGGAAGGTTCAGGCTAGCCTAGGACAAGGTAACTTCTCTTCTCCACTGTGACAGAGTCTGACATTTATGGGATGTAAGTATAAACTGCATGACATTATCCTATGACACATTCTAGCACGGAGCAAGAATTTATGTCCTCATCCGACATAATCTATGTGCTCAGTTTTAAGCTAGGAAAAAATACAGACTGATGATCCTTGTTAAAATGTGATGCCCCTGGAGAAGGTATTTTCCTGTCTTGTCTCACTTTTATCCCTACCTGATTATGACAGTTGCTATTCAAAGGGCAACTTGCATTCCATCAAATCATTGCACTGGTATCTCAGATACCACGTTCTGGTAATTATCAATGAACAAATGCTGGTTCTTCTGCAGAAATCCTTATCTTAGAAGAAAAAGAAGAAAAAAAACCCCTAAAAAACACATGAATGATCAAATGAAAATTGAAAATAAACAATTCTGTCTCAAAGGATGTGTAGGTACAATCCCTCCCAGAGGAAGGTTGTAAATAGAGTTAAAAATGATACTGCAACAGAGCAAAACCTGGGCTGATACCTCTAGATTTCCTGTGATCTTCAGTATAACCGTGATTTCCCCATACCTTATCCATAAGAAGAATTTATTTTCTCACAACTGAAGCTTGTTTTGCCTCTTGAAAACTGTGAGGAAGCTGCAGGAGGAACAATCTCACACGCAGCATAGCATGACTGGTCCCTGTAGAGAGCCTGCAATAATCCAGACAAAAAAGTTAAAAATGCATTTATAATAGACACAAATTTAGCTTTTATGAAATGAAAAACCCCTTATTAAATTTTTAAGCCTTAATAAAACAACATGTTATAAAAAGGGTAACAAAAAATTGGAGAAAATAATTTATTACTGAAATACAAAAAAAAAAAATCTTCAAGCTTACCTGTTTTAGCCATTCTCCTAAAAAAAAATATTGATCTTATTTGACTTTTCTACAAAATGCTTTGCTTTCCACCAGATTTCATTTTCTAGTAGAAGGCACTTCAAAGAAAAATTTCCAAGCACTGCTAATGACAATTTATAGGGTTTGACAAACAATATTTGTCTTGTACTTCAAGTTTCTGTGTCATCAAGAGCTACTGTGACACAGATGAGCAATAAAATAAACAGAGTTACTTCAAAATTGATCCTGGTTTTATGAAGATTTATAGATTGTTAGTAATTTTCCAACAAATCCATCTTTCACTGAGAATTTTAAAACGTTACAACTCCTAAGCGGTGCCAGCTGCTTTGAAAAATACATTTTGTGAGCCTTTACATTTAAGGGCTAATAAAAATATATATTCTGGAAGAGGGAGAGCAGGGTCTGCCCTCTCTCCTGCCATGGATGATTGCAAAAGGAGGTGTCAGGGTGGGTGAGACTGGACTGGAACCCACCAACATCCAGGCAGAGCCGAGCCCTCCTGCTAGAAAAGGCCTGGCTGGATGATACTGCAGGATGGTGCCCTGCTGATGAGGATGTTGATTAATTAATTAATTAAAAAGCATAAGAAAAATAATTAGCAAAGCCTAATTAAAAAAAAATTAAAGAAGTATAGGATAGGCAACAAATCCTTTTATATTGAGGAGAATTAGCAACAGGAATAAATTGCCAAAAACTGGAAGCAGGTTTTTTCGTTGTCAGAAATTTTAACATTTGAATTAGACAATTTTTTATTTGAAAATATTCCAATTCAGACAAGATTCATTTCACTTAAGTCATAAAGATATTTGATTTGTGAAGCAACCCAAAAAAAATAACCAGTGGCACCTTCTTTATTAGCTAAATTAGGACTTCTTTTGTCTTTACGTTCTCTTTATTTCTTCTTGAAGCTGAAATCTTGAAGGCCTTTATTAGTTGGAGAACCAAGGCTCTGGCCCATATGTCTTCTCCAAGAGCACACTGTACCAAAGAACAAAAAAAAATAAATTTGATTATGCTGGAAAGAAAAGCCGATTATTTATTTTGATTATATGAACATGGATTTTTCTGGCTCCTGCTCATAAGTTCTCCATATCCAGGGCTGGAAGGCAGTGGAATCCATAGTGGAGGGATGAGGTGATCCTTTATGTCATCCTGAGTGACAAGAATTACTGTTATCCAGGCTGGACCTTCTGGTTTGACCATAGCTCTGTGTAAACCTCAGGACTTCCTTCACACAGACAAAATCAGAAAACCAAAATAAACCCCAGATCCATCTCTATTTTCTTTCCAGTGAACTCTATCTGTTTAAAGTTGAGATGACTATTTTTTCCAGAAAATAATAAATACTCTGCTTGGAATTTATTTGCTTTTAGGTGACATTGGCAGAGAGATTATGCCCTTCAAAATGAAATTTCCATTCGAAACAGGGCAAAAATTAAAGAGTTCTTAACCTTATTCCTACCTTGAAGTGAAGAAATGTGTCTGTAAAGATGCCTTCTTAGCAAAAATCTGAGTTCAGCAGTGGAAAGGCACCAAAGTTACCCAAATACCCTCTTTTTAGATCTCTGGGCTTCTCAGACTCATCAAGCTGTTTCCTTCTGTATTTTCTGGCACACCAAGGCAGAAATTAAATCGCGCTTTTTTTTTTCCATTTGGAAAACAAAATCCGCAAAGTTTCTATTTGATTGGAAACCTTGTCCTCATTCTGCCCAAACTTCAAGGAGAAGCCCTTTGACACCCTATCCACCCGTGTGTTAAACACAACAGGGCAGGCAGGCCATGGATGGCCCAGTGTCAGGCCCTAAATACACCACCGAGGCTCCAAAAGGAACCTGATTCTCTTTGTCTGGGAGTGCCCAGAGAGCTGATGTCATGGAATGGTTATGAGGAAGAATAATACCATCAGGACTGTTTATTTAATTAGTAACAAGGGTAAAATCCCCCTAATGCAGCTTGATCAAGGGTCAGCTCAAGGGGTCTTTATCGGAGTATGGGTAGCCTTCGGTGGCTGAAGCTTAATAATAATCTCTAGACTTCAATTTCCTACTAATAAAGGGTAATATAATGTAGGGTAAGCCCTCTTATTTGTTCAGATCTTTTTAACCACTGAGGAGCTAATATGCAACAACTGAACAAACAACGGCCACACAGGTTTCATTTTTAGAAGCACAGATGACCCCTGATGAAAGAAATGATCAGTCAAGCTCTGAGGCAAGGATGGAAAGCCAGCTAGAAAATGTCCTTTTTTTTTTTTTTACCTCTGTGCACCGAAAGAAAAGTAAGCTGCTCCTAAATAACCGTATATGATATCAAGTAAACGTGGCTGAAAATGACCGTGGAATTGTTACGCTACAAAAACATTGTGGCTTTCAGTGGATTTGTGTTGGCAGGTTCTGAAGTTCTGATAACCCTGCAAGTGCATTTTACTAAATAGAGTCTCTAGAAAGTTGTTGGTGTTGCGTGGGAGAGGGAGTTGCTGAAGTCTGAACATTGTCTCTGTACAATTTTAATAGCGCCTGAGATTCCCTTGTTGTTTACTCCCGCACACACTGTCCTGAAAATCTGCTAAGTTCAGTCCTCCTCAGGAAACCCCAGCCTATCCAAAAGTGAGGCTGGGACTCAAAAGATTTTCCTCACAATGGAAAAATTTTTCTCTTTTTTTTTAAATACTTAAAATCTGAATACTGCAGTAACCTCCAGATACCAGGGCAAATTTCAGCATTAAGGTAAGACAGCAGAAATATGTACAATGTGCCCACTTGCTGGAGGGGGAAATTAATTCTCTTTAACCCAGGATTTTTAAGAATGTGTTTCAAAAATTTTTCTCCTTAAAACTGCTGGGGTTTTGTTTTCAGTGTGCCCACAGGTTTCTGAGTTTGCAGTTCTTTGCTTAATCACCATTCTCTGGATGCCACCCTTCCCATCTCTCCGCTTAATTTGCCATCCTCTAATTTGCCTGGATGGTTGATTTGACAGCAGCTTCCTCAGGAATGACCCTGGATTCCCATGTCAGAATTTTAATCCACTGACTCCTTTTCCCTGGGGTGGGTAATCAGTACTAAGTCAGCTTTCTGTCCCTCTAAACGTATTAGTTTTGAAATAAAACTTAGAGAGGGTGCCATGTTATCAGGAAAGAGATGAGATAAAAACAATGCCTTCATGTTTTTATGCTTCTCAGACTGCAATAAATCTGAAGGCAAAGTTCTTAAAATCAAATATTGAAAATACTTGCAAATATACTGTAGTATTTTACTCTATGCCTGATTCCTGTTACCTGTGTATTGAAAGAAAGAAGCAAGTTAAAGAATATGGTCTCCAGTGAATAGGAAATGTAAATCCTATTAATGCTTATAGGAATTACACTTATACATTTAAAGGGTAGTATAGAAGGTCTTTAAATCAATTACCTGACAAATGACTCTAGAAAGAGAATAACTTTTTCAAAAGCACTGTGTGACTCTATTTCAGACTCTAAGTCTCAAGGATTTTACAATCACTGAAGCAGTTTGTAAGGTTATAAAACAATATGTGCAATATATAGCCATGGAAAACAGCACAAAAACCCATTATTTACCAAAATAATAATAATATGGTTGTCATTATCAGACAGGGGCACCGTATAGAATAGTTCTGGTGAAAGTAACTTACAACAGCTACTTAAAAGGCCAAATAAATTAAATAGCAGTAAGGCTACATGACATCTCTGGAAAACCTGCACTGGGTCATTTTGAAAGGTCCAATATTGGTGTAAACTACACTTGGATCTTTCTTTCTGTGCAAGCAACAAAAACCTGCAGCATGTGACAGAGAGAGAGAAGGGCACAAAGGGGGAAATAGCATAAAATCTCTCATTTAACAGAAACATAATCTGAAGGAATCTGATGAAATTCTGTGACTCTGACAACCACATACTGAATCTTACCCACAAACATCCTCCAGTGGTGCAAAATTCTCAGCATTTTATTCTCATTCTCCCCTCCCAGCAACAAAAGAAAGATTACTTAGGATATTGGTGGGAAGAAATGCCTTGTCAATCCCTTCCAGAAATGTGTGTTAAACAGTAATTCTAATGAATTCAGCCAGCAATGATGGAATAAAACTGTAGCATCATCTTTCATCCTTCCATAGCTCCTAAGTCCCTTCTGCTTAATTTTTCACTGTCATTGGCATGGCATAGACACAAATTTATTAGATTGGAAGAGGTTGCATTGCAAATTAATAATGAACTGGCTAAAGTAGTTAGCTGAGAACTGACTGAATCCTATGTCCTCAAATGCTGTAGTCAGACTTCAAAACCAGACACAGTCAAACGACATCAAATCATGGTATTACTAGAGAAAAGAAAAAAAAAGAAAATAAATAAAACAAACAAAATTAAAAAAAAATCCAAAGAAAAACCTAACAAATCCAAATGAAACAAAAAAAAAGACAAAAACCCCCAAACAACCAATGAAAAAAAAGGCAACAAAAAACAACACAAACCCAGGCAGTCTTTTCTCAATCTTGGTTAACAAAATAATGTACAAATCTATTCCTTGATAAAAAGCAAATCCTATGATCACATATAAAATGGGGACATTAGGTATTTACTTGCAGTACAATAGAGGATGTTTCTTACATGTAATGTTTGTACATAAAAATGTCACGTGAGGGTTGAGCTGTGCAGGTCAAATAGATGTCCAGGTTAAAAGGTCCTTTGTAAGTTGGACTGCAAACCCCTGCTTCTCAAATTGTTGACTTTCTGTGATGCAAAATGAAATAAACATGAAGTCTTTATCCTGTATTGCTTGCACAATCGGATCATTAGATAATTAAAACAACAAAAACCACACAAAAATATTGGCTGTAGATGTAAATCAATTACTCTAGAAGCAATTACTTTGGATCTAAATTAGCCAGGGTTATATGGGAGATATATAATATTTAATTTGCTGTATGGCTCTGGCACAAATCCAGTCAACAGCAGCAAACAAAAGTCACCATTTCTCAGTCAAGGTAAAGAACAACACAACTACTCTATAGTGGTGATTCCAGCTCTTAAAGCAAAGATGTAATTAGTGCTGCAACAAGTCATGGCATGGAAAGAAAATTCAGCTGCATGGAAAGAAAATTCAGCTACTTGGAATGAAAAGAGCTTCCCAGAAGGCAGAACGAGGACGAGTCTGGGGAAACCATCTCTTCTAGATCACACATGAATTCTGCCACCAGGACTCCTGCTCAGTTTTACCTTGTCATTTGAAATGTCCACATTACAAAAAGGGCAATAGTTCTTGCCTTTTTGAATGAAGACAGAGGACACCTGAGAGTTTGGTCTGAGGCTGAGACACATCCCCACACAGACTGTCCCACACACAGGGTCTTGTCTGGCTACAAATGAGCAACCAGAGAAAATTCCTCTGGAATGGAAATCATAAGTATTTCTTCAAATATGAAAAGCTCCATCTACTTACCGGTGGCAAAACTCACTGCAACTCTTGGTGTTTTCTTTTTTCCCAGTTTGAGTATGTGCTACCTGTTGTTAGTTGTATGAGATGTAGAACCTCTCACATGTCCCAGAGCACTTCAAAAAGCTACATCATGCACCCCGGATAAGTCCATTTTTATGTCAGGCTCTAAAGTCATAGTTAAGCCTTTTCTTTTTGGAGGAAATCCCAGTGGCAGGCAATATGAAGTTTCATTTTAATTATCCCTTAGAGTGAAAGGAAGAGGGAAAAGGAGGAGATCTGGGGTTTTTGGTCAGAGTAGGTAGTAAAATGCTACAAAAGGAAAAAGGTACTAGCTATAGCTAATCAAAAAGAAAATTGCTCAAAAAACCATAAGTACTTCTAAGAAAACCTCAAATCCCACTTAAGACCTTAAAATAGGACAGAACTGGTGCTTTGAGTCCGAATATCTTTGTTCTGCTAAATTGATTTTCTTTCATGGCACATTTAATCTACCCCTCTATAAACAAACATTTGGGTGAGGAAAATTCCAAGACAGGGTAGGGATGCAGGGAGGTTCAATTTTGGGAGTAGGTCTCTCCAAAGGAGTAATTTCAAGAAAGACTTTGGAGAATTAGCCCCTTTTAACATACTAAATAAAATAACCTATTAAGGCATTGGGATAGAAGCTTTTGTCGCGTCTGCACCCACCACTGCCCGATGAGGGGAGTCACAGCACAAAGCCCCCTATCCCTGAGCCTGTGCAACTACTGGAAAAATAAATTACTGAGCTAGGAATGCGAAAGAAAGAGCAATTAATTTTTTTTCCTCCTTTTTAATCAAGGACTGTTTTGCCTTGGGGGCTTGGAGGGGTAGGAAATCAGGCTTTTCAAGCTTTTGCGGAGCAGGCTTTGGAAAATATCTGTAACAGACATCCCCGTCCTTTACAGATTGTGCTCTGCCCTTTCTGCTTTCCCTTATGGCACACGTGGAGGGAGATTTGTTAGACCTTAAACTTGTCACAAATGGAGCTGCTAACAATTTGGCCCCCTGTTCAGATGCTCTTGCGATTGCTTTCTCCAGTAATTACTCAGTGGGTATGTCACAGCGAGCTCCATAAGTTACAGCTAATCACTCTTAAGTGCTGGAAGCAGGACTGTATTTGTGCAAAGAAACAGCAATCAAATACGGTAAGCAGATGGCTGTTTCTTGTCCTGTTACCACACTGAGCACAACAGATTAAGCCATGATGGATTTATCAGCACTGATGGATACATTAACACCATATGCTTTTATAGAATAAATAGCTTTTGACATTTCGCCATAACTTCTGATGCCCCAATTTTTTAAAATCTGGTTCTTTTGAAATGAAAATGGAGATGTTTCCAACCAAGCCTGTAGGTTTTCCTATTTTCTCCTTAAAACTTGTAGTCCAGCACCTTATATGGGATGAATGACATGATTAAAATCTCAGAAATAGTTGAAGAAATCCATAGCATTTCTTTCAAGCATAAATTGAATTTTCAGTTCTCTAGAAGCTTTGTGGCAATCCATTCTTGTAATTGATAAGTGCCAGTATTTAAAACTGATGGAAGTATTAGCTCATTTGCCATATCTCAAGAATCACATATAACATTATGCAAACAGCAGTAAAACAAACATTAAGTATCCAAAACCTTTTTCTTTCTGATTTATAGGCTGATCTGTAGGCTGGGGGAATGCACTTGAAGACTTAGCTGATATTTTGCAATCCTAGCAGAAAGTGTACCCTCAGATTTTTCAAAAGTCCTCATCTTGTGAGATGAGAAAGGGATAAAAAAGTAAGCAATTTTCTGGGAATGTTGGTGTCAGCTGCCCAGACTGCTGTCAGTAAATGAGCAGCTGAAATGTATAATGGGTGCATTTGTGCACTGACACAGCAGACACTTCAAACCAGGCTCTGAACAGCTATTGCACACAGTCATCATAAAAGGGTGATCAATAGGTATTCATTTCTAGTCCTGCTGCCTCTAGAAAAGCAGAATGCTGGCTGCTTAAATCCCAATAAAAGTGTTAACGAAACCATGTGCTTTCTGGGGACAATGGGCATTTTTGGTGTTTCTATTCAGTCGCTCACAGGAGCAGAAAACACACATAAAAGCCTATTCAGTGTCATCAATCAAAACCAGCTGCATGTGTGTGTGCTCACTGCTGCACCTTTCCCATTCCTCCCCTCACATACTGAAGTTCCTGTACAGGTCATCAGCTTGGCGTTTGTTAATTGCTCGTCTGCAGTCTGGGTTTTAATCACCTGATCCATCAAAAGCCCTTCCTTCCCTGCCTATATTCGGCTTGTCAGTTAGTGACGTTTTTTGTAATGAAAGCAGCAGATCTGTTGATAGCATCCCTCAACAGAGTGGAAGGCATCCTGCATTAGCTTTGTCTTCTAAACCAGTCTGTTCTATTACAATTGACCTTCTCTTCTTGATTACCACACCAATCACAGTCCTCTCCCCACTCCTCCCCCTGCTTCCCTCCCCCCCTGTCTTTTAGAGTATTTCTTCTGTAGCTGTTCAATTGCCTGACTGCCGCTGGTAATTGGATTCATGTTTGGAGCACAGCTTTCTACCTACAAGTCTGGAATAATTCAAATAGGAGCCTGGCCTAGGGCTGAGGCCATATGTTAAATTCAGATTTGTGTCTGTAAAATCTGGAGTACTCTGACAGGAGTATAATCCACTTAACGGCACAAAATCCTGTCCTATTTGGAACCTTCACTTATTTTCTTCTCTGAAGTAGAATTCCATTTCACTACTCTTTTAAGACAGTAAGGGCAAGGCAATTCCATTATGGTGACTTGGTGAAATGTAGAGGTGATGTTACTTTGGCAACTGTCTTGACTCACTCTAGGTTTCAGGAAACAATGCAAGCAGTTTTCAATTACGGTAACACAATAATTAAACACCCTAAAAAAAATAAAACCCCAACCTGACAGCATGCTTTGTGTATACACTGCACCATTTCACATGGTGTCTCCAGAGTCTGAAACTTGCCACTAGGACTGAGCTCAGTGTAACCAAGCTGTTACACTGAAAAACAAAAGTGCAGTTAGTGGTGTCAGCTTTCCTGCTACACATATTACATCATTTCGGCATCAATTTAGTCTCCTAAAGTTAAATAATAGAGAAATGAAATGCAGTCAGATTCATCTTGCTCCAGCTATGAGGGTGAGCAATTTCTCCCTCACACAACTGCCCCAGGATTTTGTTCTGAGTCGCAGCCCCTGTGGTAACAGAGATGAGCAGTTCCTTTTGGCCTGGACACTCTGCCCAGCTCTGACCCATAAATCTCCCTCTGTCCACAACCCATCTCAATGCCTGATAGCAATCCCATGAGACAAGTTTCCACCCTCCTTCCTGATAACGCCACCCGAACCTCTCCTCACACCATCTCCTTCCAGCCCAAGCTGGAATACAAATACCATTAGTTTGTGAGTGTCCTAATGCCAGAGCACACACCAGCCTCTTAACAGCACATCTCTCAGTAGCCCTAAGGAATAGCAGAGAGGCACTTTGGTCACACACTTATGAGTCAACCAGACTCAGAAATGGATGCAGACTTCTGACATACCGTGTCCTCTGGCTCTTCTGAACCTTTCTGCAGCATCAGTTATCTCCCCTATTTTACTACTGAAAAAGTAAATATAACACAAGCATCCCTACTGATGATGATTCTTAGCAATTTCTCCACCCAGGACAAAATAAACTCCAAGCTGTGAAAGCACCTGAGTGCCTCAAAAAGCTCGTGTTACTATATCCTCTCCGTTAAAGCTTTTTCTTCTGAAATCAGTTCATTACTTGAGTTGCTCAGTGTATCCCAGCTTGAGACCGGGTCTCCACCTTTCCACCTCTCTCTCTGCTGCCAGAGGACAGAGAGCTTTGAAAGCTCCTGTGCTACCTCCCAGGTGCGTGGTTGTATAGGTGGAAACCAAAGGTGCCTTCCGTGCCTTCACTGGCTTTGCAGTTTGTCAGTGGATGAAACAACCAGCCTGAAGCAATTCATTTCTGTCTCCACATCTTGCAGGATAACAGAAAAGAAAGATGTCATTTTAAGAAAATATTTCAAAGTTTTGACATTTGACTGAGGGGTCATTTCATACCAGTGCAGCAGCTTTTGAATTTCTGGTGATAAAGCACCTGCCTGCGACATGGAAGATCTGGGTTATGCTTCCAGCTGTGCTTGATTCAGAGAAAACTGGGAACACAAGGGCCTGGGAAATGTGCTCTTGTTGCCCTGCCAAACAGTCAGCTCTGCTGCTTCATTTTCCATAGGCAACTCTCCTGTATTTAACACAACATACACTACATGCAGACTCTGCAGTTCTTAGTGTGTTGCATGAAGTTCAAAGCAGGGCCTTGAAAGTGCTCTCCCCTATAAAAGGTTTAACCCTCCCTTTTCAAGACCTGTATTTTCTTGCCACATTCCTGCAACAACATTCCTTTTTGGCAACTTGTCATTTTCAAATGTCCTTTCTCCATAGAGGAGTAGTTCTGGAGCAGCACAGCACCTTGAGAATCAGCCAAAATTAGCCAAAGTATCACCAGAATAAGAGAAGAACTAGAAGTTGGTTAAAGTTTGTGTCTTCTCACCTCCACAGCTCTTGCATCAAGTGGATCACCTCCTCCTCTTCCATTACTAAAAGTCTGAGCTGTAGGTTAACGATGTTCACCTGAGCACTTTGGCTCATTCCAAAATATTATCTATTTGCATCAAGAAAGATAAGTTAAATTCTTTACTAACCTTACAGAATTCAACTTATCAACAACCTTTAAGGCTCCTGAAACCCCTTACTTAAAAAAAAAAAAAAAGAGAATTGCCATAATATCCACTTTCAGTATTCCCATCATGAGAAGGAGTTCATAAAGTAGCTGTTGGCTCCACCCATGGTGTCACAGTTACCCAAACACAGCTCTTTAAAACACAAGTTCCCTAATCATTTTTGAACTGCCAGTTTCCAGGGATATTTTTCCTTCTTTGCCTCTGTGACTCAGTAACTAAAGTCTTTCCCCAAGGTTTAAGTGCTGGTGATGGCAGTAAGCAGAATTTATCTTTTCACCTACACCTATCCCACAAATAAAATGAGATTTCTTCTGTAAAAGAAGAAATCTGATTGAAAGTGTACTGGAACGAATGGAATCTGTCTATTGCTGACAGCACCAACACTTTCTGTGGAAGATCTTGTGTTGGTTTCTTTCCCCAGAATTGCAGTTCCTATAAGTTAGTGATGAAGTAAAAACCTCATCTTCCCCTTTCTCATTTTCACTTACTGCTCACCTTGGGAATTTCTACCACTCTCTCACCCTGTAAGCCTGAAAATGTTACTGAAGTGAGCTGTAAAGCCATTAAAATGCCAGAAAAAAATTATTTTTCTTCCCTTCCTCCTACTATTTTATAATTTTAAACTCTTGGCAAGGTGAAATGCCCTCAAAATCAGGATTAAAGTGGCCACTTCTGGCCATGCAGTGATGGAAGAGCCTCTTCACAGGTGCTGATCCACTTTCACCTCACAGCAGGAGTTGGAAAGATCTGACAAACCAAAAGGAACTAAAGAGCTGCTTCAGATTGCAGGGTGTGATTCACCTCCTCACCAACTCCCTTGGCCAGACATTTCCATCAGGTTTTTGGACTGAAAGAACTAAAAATCATTTCAGTGAAAAAGAAAGACTCATGATAAGCACAAACTCACTTGTGACAGATTATTTCTCTCTTGGTGGTCATGCAAGCAATTGGAAATTAGAGAATACAGGTGCTACCATCTGTATCATTTTGTTTGTGGAATTCGTCTTAAATTTACATTACAATGTCTCTACTAATGTAACTAAACAATAATTCTGTCTGTGGGAAACAAAAACTGTCAATACACTTCTAAAAAGTGCCTTACTGCACTTATCTCAGTCAACATTTATTCTATGAAATGTAATCAGGACATTAAATGTTTCTTTCTGGAAGGTTTGAGATGCCATATTTTGCCATCTGTTCTAATTATTTTTGAATAATTTGGCAGGTCCTGCTTTTGTTGCTGAACTACAGAAGAAGATTTCACCAGTCTGAACCACATTAAAAAACAAAAAAATGTTGGTATTTAGTTCAAAACTGCAACATTAAAGAGTCACATCCTATCAGGATGCAATCAGAGGTCTAGAACATCCAGGCCAGGGAGATAAAGTAGATGTAAGTCTTCACCATTCTCTCTTGGATGACATTAAATTGAGGAAAAAATAGCAAACCCAGATAGGTGCTGGCATTAGTCCTTGTACTACTGTATATTCTTCTTCTCCTGGTTTATTTTCTTGAAGAACTCTAAATAAACTTTCCAAGTTGTTCAGCTCTTGATCAGAGAATCTGAGACCCTCACCCAGGCCCTCTAAGGAAGAGAATCATTAGTGCCCTCTCTTAGATACAGAGAAACAAGACAGAAAGCAATCAATTACTTCCCTGAGGTCACACAGGACATCTGAAGGAAAGCTGAATTCAGCACAGAGCAATCTCCAGACCCAAAAGGAAACATCAGGAGTTATCACGGGATCTTTTTGGAACAATCACTACAAATGAAGCTGCACTGTTTTGGGACATGTACAACTTACTGAAATGTTGGCTAGAGTCCAATCGAATGGGTTTCCTGCCTGTTTAGTTACAAAGTTCTACTGCAGCATAAATGCTAAATGCATAATATTAGGCTACTGGAAAATATAAGAAGCAGGATGATCCAATCTGAGTTGGTATGGAATAGTGCACAGCAGATTCCCCAGTTATTTGTTTTGAAGATGACTCAGTCCCTTCAAAATATCTCATCCAAAAAGACTCTGATTTTGAAGGAAAAAAACCAAACAAAACAAAACCCCAAACCCAAATGGAATTTATGAGCCAGGTTATGGGTTCTGATCCAGTTTCTGACACTGTTGGGCACATGACCTTCAGCAGGTCCTTTCTCTCCCTGCCTCATTTTCCCATCTGTGAAAGAGGCCAGAAATTCCTCCCTATGGTTTCTCACAGCGAGGCTTTGAGAACTGATGGATATTTGCACAGCTTTCTGAATGTAACAAAGGCTGGGAAGAGACAAAAACATCATCTGAAGGCTGACAATGCCAGGGTTTGTGTTCTGATGGCTCCCACGTGTATTAAATTTTATGGAAAATAAACAGGAGAACAGCAAACACCAGCTTCAGTAATAGCACCAGAAAGACTGTATTGTCAGCTCAGCTGTAGCAGTTTGCATAATATGTACATAAATGTGCTTTATTCACTTTATGTGCTTGAATGACAGACAGAAAGGAAGAGTGTACAAGGTTGTTTTTTCTTCAGAGTGTATCTCTGTGCCAGGGCTGGGTTCAGGATCAAATCAGTGTTTTCATCCCCTAGGCTTAGCTAAAGCTCAGGTGTGATGTGTTCTGGCTTAGATTTCTCCACAGAAGGCACACACAGTCTGCTGTGATGCCTTTACAAGCAGATCGCTCAGTCCATGGGAACATTTCCTTTTAATCAGCTGGAGAAATAATACACTGAATTATCTTCTGCAGAGAGTGAATACACTGAAAGGACTCAGGAAAAGAAGTGTTGCTGTTTTTTCCACTGTGCACTGCAGCAATGTGGCTGGGGGGGGGGAGGCAGGAATACCCTCCCCACCTGACTCCTCTGTGGTACCCCCATATTCCTTGTCAGAGAAGATCCTCCCTCTGCCACATCACCAGATGATTTCCATTATTTCATTTATACCACTGCAGACAAGCAAAACCCATTTTCATTTCAAACTTCACCACAGTTTTTAAATACAATAGTTTCAAAATATTTTTAAAAATCCAATATTTTCAAAAATTGCTCTTGATTTGGGATATACAGGGCCCACCACTCACTGTAAAAAGCTGAAATACAGGAGCAGGACATTATTTAGAGACCACAACATCATATATAGATTCTGTATCACTCCTAACTAAATACCTGTTTTTTATGATAAAACTTTGTTCATAGTTCCTGAATCTCTAGCAACAGAAACTATGCTGTGAAGTGACTACAATCATGCAGAACTCCTATATTTGCATTTTTTTTGCAGTATGCTTTGCAATGAATAGACCACCGTGCTGTAGGAACATTTTAAGCAATATTAAGGGACAACTATTTCAAGCATTTAGATAAAATTGCTTGCCAAAACTTGAAAAACCAAGTTAATCCATATGAGTGTTCATCAGGGCTATTTCTGTAATGTGGTTCTTCAGGAAAGCCAAAATCAATCTGTGGTAAGCAAGGCACTATTCTTACCCATTGTGATAGTATATAATATAATATTGACTTCTATACTTCTGTAACTCCTTTCAGCACCATAAAAATACATATACAAAAAAGGTATTTTAGTATATAAGACTATTTTTTGCACTCATATGACTTCTACACTTCAAAACAATTCAACTAATGAAGTTTCTTTTTTTTTTTTACCAAAGTCTCAACAAAATACAAAAAAAATTTGATCTCAGTCTTTCACAGAGAAAATGGAAACATTTCTACAAGGTTCAATGGAAGCAGTTTCTAGAAACTGGCTTTTTGTGAAACATTCCAAATGAAAAAATTTGATTTTCTAATCATCTATAATGCTAATTGCAATGTTAAAGCAGAGTTCATCCCAGACACAAAGAACAGGCAGAAACAAGAAGTATATTTGGATCAGTCAGAGGCCCAAATTCACCTGTGGTGTAAGCAAGAGCTTGTTAATTTTACTGAAAAAGGAACCAGAAGATAGCAGGGAGAGAGAGACAAATAAATAAAAACTCAGAAGGACAAGGCAGATGATTGCCAGTGTGGGATGGAGTGTAAATTCATGTTCACATAAGGATAAAAAAATGAATGAAGATCAAAAGAAAAATTTCCCCAAGCTGTCTTAAAGGTGAGATTCTGGAAAGTCTTTCTTCTTCTAATAAAAATAATAACAACAACAACAATTTTACTCTAGGAAGCACAAAACCAGCCATTAAGGAGACCTGGGGGAAAACGGGGAAGACTTGGCATATTTCTTGATTTAGAAATGAAACAATCAAGAATGTAATTAGGATAATTTCACTCTTCAGCCCTGTCTATACAATGATTACAAAGACACTGGGCCAAATATATTTCTTATGCAAGTGGGCATAACCCTCATTATCTCCAGTTCAAATTAGACTGACTTATATCATTAATTACTTTGATCCTGACATTGCTGTCAATCATATGGACAGACATCTTACCCAAACAGTTAAGTAAAAAGCTATGAAAAAAAGCAGGGAGCAAGTTTGTTCCTATTAAAATCTGTTGAAACACGAGGGTTTTTTTAAGGTTAACATTTTACTACAAGCCCTAATTTACCCTGCAAACACAGTCATTGTTTCTCAGTGGTGTTACATGTTCTCAAACAATGCAATTTCAGGTTTTGGCTTTCAGATTTTCTAACCTCTGCAATCATTGCCGACAATCAGGATGTCAAGGGGAATTTTTTTTCAGCTCACATATCTCCAGTGCTGATATAAACTCTGCAAGACAAACTCAGCTTCAGATTTTGGTTGTTAAATATTCCATATCAAATCATTCTTCCAAAACTGCACCACGAGGATAATGCTAAAAGAGTAGAAATGGCAGGAAAATTTATCTTTGAAATAAGCACACATCATCTGTTTAATAGCACTGATATGGCATAGAGACAAAGACTTATCCTATCAAATACTGCTGGTGCATGATGAAAACAATAAAAAGGTAGTACTAAAAGATAGTGTTTTGTGCCTAAAAGAGCCTAAAAGAAAGGTAGGGATAGAGAATTTAGGAGAGGGGGTAATGGTTTAAACTGCAAGAAGGTGGATTGGACTAGATACGAGGAAGAAGCTTTTTATGATGACAGTGGTGAAACACTGGAACATCTTGTCCAGAGAAGTTGTGGATGCCCCACTTCTGGAAAAATTCAAGTCATACTGGACTCTAAGCAATCTGATCTAGTTGAAAAATCCCTACTCATTGCAGGACTATGTGAGCTCTAGAGGTTCCTTCCAAGCCAAACTATTCTACTATGCTATGATTTAAGTCAGTTAAAATAATTTCAGTAGAAGCTCAAAGGAACATATGTGAGGCATTTTGGGTCTTCTACTTGTGCAGAAAAAGGAGAACTTGATGCCATCATGTAAAACAAGAGCAGCTAAATGCCGATGCTATCAGATGATGAGCTGATTTTAAGAAGTTTTAGTAGAAAATAGTTTTGGCAATCAAAGATGTGTCAGAAAAAAATGCCATAAACTGTTCATGCAAATGCTTCTCGACTTTGGGCTTGTT
The DNA here is from genome assembly GCF_003984885.1 of Neopelma chrysocephalum. Classification (NCBI taxonomy): domain Eukaryota; kingdom Metazoa; phylum Chordata; class Aves; order Passeriformes; family Pipridae; genus Neopelma; species Neopelma chrysocephalum. The sequence continues at coordinate 2,200,742 of NW_020897803.1, read as the reverse complement.
TGTACTCAAGACCCCTCATGGAATTTGTTAGGCCGACAGATGTGTCCTGAAAGGAGGAATAAGAGCAATCTGGGGACAGTAAACATGTTTTCCTCTGCAAGAGGAGATCTGACCATGGTCCTGTGTTAATGTAGACGCCTTAGGCAAGTGCATCTTACTTTTTCTCCCAAACTGGAATATGCTGTGCCACTGTAAACACTTACATTTTAATGCATTTCTGTGCAGCCTGTCAGGGGAGTTCATTTTCCTTATGGGTGGAAAAATGAAATGAAGAAGTTTTGATAGTTGATTCTTATGGCACAGAGGGAAAAAACCCCAAACAAACACACCAAACAAAAAAAAGCAACAACCGAAAAAAAATAAAAACACCAAAAAAAGAGTTAATGGGCAAACAGTAGGTGTTTGTGTGTCATCGCTTCATTAGCCCCAGAAAAGTAAGACAAGAATGAAGAGGACTTATAAGTAATGAAATGCAGCCAGACATGGAGAGCAGTTTGCACATAAAGAAGTCAGTACCATTCATTATCTTCCTTCACATTCACTGTCCTGAACATGACTGTCCCTACTTTCTGAACCCTTAGTGCTGAAGATGAAAACACCTGGATTTATTTGTAATGACAATTCCAAACTCAGAGAGATTGTGCCTGAAGCGTTTTCCCTGAAAAACATCATGATCATGCAAGAGCACATTGTCCAAGAGAATCTGAATAGTATTAATATCAATTCATATCAAACATAGTCATGAGGTCTACACTCATTTGTTATGGGATGCTGGGGAGCCGATGATAAGGAAAGAAGAAGATTCTTACATATTTATAAGTACCAAACAATTAGCAAATCTGCAGTTCCAGAACCAGCAGAACCATATGGAGGAAAGGAAGAAAAAAAATCACATCATCATCATCCATCAGATAATGATCTTGTTAGGGAAAATTGGTAGGATTACAAGAGGAATCAATGCACCTATAAAAAATGGCAGTGCTGAGAAATGTTCCTCTCTCTAAAATCAGTACAACAGGGCTAGAAGGGATCTACCAGATCAGTCCAGTCTCCCACAAACACAAGCATTTAGACAGTGGAGCTTTAGTCCAGAAGGACAGACAGAACATCTGCTCCATGCATGCTCATTCACATTCACTTCCAGGAAGTAGACATAAAAATTAACCTTCATTAAAAACACAATAAATGCCCAAAGACCAGCAGAATTTTTACTCTTACCTTCCCAAACTCATTGATCTGCAAAAAGACTTCAGCCACACACCATGCTCATCATCTCCACATGGCAAATTGCAGTAGAAATACTCTGGATAAAGTTCACAGCAAAATGTAATTGAAAGAAAAAAACTCTACTATCAACAGACTTTTGTTTGTAAACCCTCTGTTTTCTGTTTACAATGCACCCAAACCCAGCAAGACAGAAGAAAATTCCCTGCTCAGTGCCATAAGAAGTTTGGTTAGAAGACTGAGTAAAATCACCACTCAGTGCCATAAAGAGTTTTGTTGGAACAGGAGAGGAAACCAAGGAAAACTGCTTCTTCTGGCAGCATTTTTGATTGAAAGTGTGGTTGAATTGCAACATCTTTGAGTACCAATGATCTGATGCCTTTCACACTTTCAACTCAAAGCAGGTTTAGAAAGACACGAACAAATGATGGTGAGATGTTACCCTTAACTTCTTAACCTCAAGTTCTACAGCACGAATAGTAAATATATGGATCCAGACTAAAAATATGAACTACATATTCTAAGATCTACTACAAAATCCAGGATGATGTGTTTTGTGAAAGGAAAAAAAATATCAGGGAGCAGTCTATGTACAAAAGCTTTCCTTAATATTATGAGAGTTGCATACCTTCAAGGAACTCCCAAAATCCAGAAATTTTGATGGCTGCCAAAGAGGTAATAAATTAGTTATGATAGGTGCTAACATTTTCTACCATGCACACACAAATCTCTCAGTTGTTTCAACTTCCTTGGTCTTTTTCAGTAAATTATCCCCTAAGGAGGATTTGAAAATGTCCCCAACAAATTCTTTTCTCTTCCTTAAATCCTTATGTGCAATTTCTGTTCAGGTGCATCTTTGCCATAACACTAAAGCTATAAAGGGAGAATCACATCTTAGCAAGTTCAAAGTTCAATTATATAAATCCAAACATTGATTTATATTTTTTTTCTCAATTACACAACTAAGATACAGAAGCAAATATAACTTACAATAGAATCATGGCCATGAGACATCACCTGGGGGAGGTGGCTGCCTGAGAGAGGCTGAGGCATCAGGGTCCAGATATGGATACAAATAATTATATTTTTACTTCAAAATATGCCTACAAAGACTAAAAGTCTATAGCCTTGACTGTGAAATAAACTCCAAGTGGGTTAATTTTCATCTTTCAAATTCCAGGAATTATACTGCTGTAAAATTGTATCTAATAAAATGTATAACCCAACTAATTAACATTGTTGCTCATAAATTCTCACAGAACTCACTCAGCAATCACAGTAAGTGCTGTAAATGTAGAGTGAACAGTCTTTCTATAAATTCATATCTGACAAAGTGGGTTAAAATATTTTTAAGTGAAAATCTTAACTAAGGAACTATTATATATCTTCTATTAAAATGTGTAAAAAATGCATTACCCACAAGAATACTCCCATATTGTCTTATCATAGACTGTAAGCTTCCGTGATATATTTATTTGCAGGATGAAAACACAAAATACAGACAGGAAATCCCACATCCAAGGGGGATAAAATGCGTATTTAACAGAGTAATTCTGCATCCTCAAATTACAACTGAATCCAGTGCTATGATACATTCTTCAAAAACCTTTTTTTTTTTTAAGGAGCCATAGATAAAATCCACAAGTTGAAAATTAGAAGCCCTGACACTACTCAAATTGTGTAGCAGGGAAGATTGTGAACATTTGCTGTTGACATTGTATCGAGCACATACTCGTGAAAGCTGAAATGAAGCATGTCTTGGACTACTCAGATTAGCTATTTATTTTTATTTTTTCTTTTTTCGCTTGCATTTGAAGCCCCGTTTGAAATGGAGCTTGAGGAAGGACATGTCTTTGTAGAACCTTCAATAAAGAAATATCCACATCAGAGACAAAATTGTAATTGAGCTCCTTTCAAGTAATCTATACAAAGAGGCAGAGGTCTAAAGGAAAACACAGATCAAATGTCTTAGAAGTGGAAAATAACTAGAGACAAAAACAAAATCAAAAGAGACCACAAAGTTAGGTGAACATAGAAGTGTAATAAAAATCTGCTATGAATATATGGTTTATGAATAAAATAATGACCTAAAGTATCCAGTAGAGCTCGAATACTTTATTTTTACTCTCTTTTTTTTATTTTAATAAGGTTACACAGTGTTTTGCAAGGTCATCCACCCTTCCCTAGTCTCATGCTCTGGATCTTATATGGATTTAAATACGAACAGCCACATACAGCAAAAAAGTTCTCAGGTTTTCTCTATTCAGCACAAGAAGGAGAGTTCTGGTACAAACATACATTTTATTCATTAGGTTTAGAGATACAGGATCTTTAAATTTCAGTGGAAGGCAAGAGAAATTTAGATTTTAATATGTAGTTGAGTACATGACGATAAGGGAAAAAATACCCAATTTCAACTTTTTGACTCAGGAAAAAGATCCATCACCACTAAGCAGAAGCATCACCAAGTCTCTGCTTTAGAGATGATGGATGGGAGTTTCCCCAAGGAAGGCTGAGCACCTCTATGTGAGACTTGTGTTCTCCAGAGACCTGCCTTGCTGCAGCTGTAGCAAACATTGGGGCCCACAGCCAGTTATTACTCCCACTAATGACATTTTTAGAGGCTGAAGACCTCATTGAATCTATTGAGGTTGACCCACGGGGCTACATTTTCCCTGTGCTGCTCTGTGAATTAGGCAGGCAACTGCTACTAATGAAAACAGGAGATCTGTATATCTGATTTCTGACTCACAGGGTTGCTAAAATACTCCATAATTTGAGAGAATTATGGCTTAAAAGCTACGCTGTGATAGAGAAATCACTCATGATGAAACAATGTTTAAGTGGTGGAAAAATCTTAGTTCTAATGTTAAATGAATTTGTCTAACACAGACTCTCAAGCAAGTATTACAGGATGAAAATTTCACACTTCAAGACATCTCATTTGACATTACAGCTCATATCTCAGGTGCTCCAGAATACTGAAATGATGAGGCCCATGCCCTGTGAAGTGCCTGTCCCAGTTCTTTTTTTCTGGAATGTGCTGCCCTGCTTAATGAAAACAAAACCTGAGGCACCTACATTTACTTTTTTTTTTAATGATTATGATGATTACAAGTGGAATTTCTATGCTGCTTTTTGCAAGGAGAGGTAGGTACCCATAAAAAGACAAGTGACCTCCCACCAATGTCATTATTTTAACTGACATCCGTGAGCATATTTTCTTAGGTTGCATCAAGACAGATGAGGGCCCTCTGTGCCCTTCTGACAGCGATGGCAATCATTAAAGATTTACCAGGGTCATTAAAGTGAGAAATAGCAGTAATGCAGAGCTGAATATCACCATCCCATGTGGATTCAACTGAAGTGCAAAGAAAACCAGTACGGAATTAGCCAGAGATCCTGCACTGCCACCCTAACCTCATTTAAAAGAAGAAAAGAAAGAGGTAAAAAAAGAATCACCAACTTGTCTAAAACACACGAGGGAAGCAAATTTCACTTATATGGAGATATTGCCCGTAAAGAACATAACTACCTGTGCTCTTACACGGGACCAGCTCGATGGGAGCTGGAGGAGGGATCCGGGGTCACTGCACCGGGAATGTTCGTGTCAGATTCTCCTGGGACACTGCGGCAAACGCAGGAGGCAGGACTGGGCATGCAAAGGGAGACCTGGAGGTGGAGCTGCCCGGGAAGCCTCAGGGACACCCCGCCTCGCCTTTGCTGACTGAGTGTGCAGAGCGATCGCTGTCAGCCTGGAGGTTGGTACCTCTCAGCCCAGCCCAACCTGGCGACTCTTCCCCCATCATCTTCCTCTTAATGCTCTTTTCTCCGAGCACGAACCAGGTCTTTTGCAGCTCATTATTGGCTGTCCAATGTCAAAGAGACATCTCACTACATCTTTGAGGTGTAGTGCTTATGAAGACACTGCAGCTATTTTTAGCAAAAGACACTAAGATTCAAGGAAACAAACAGCTGCAGGTTTAATAAGGTTTCGCATGTTTAAATGATGACTCATTAGACATACACCTTGCCAGAGCACCTATATGTAAATTATTCTAAGGTGAAAAAAAGGAAACTTTTTTAAATCATTATCACACGTGTTCAATTATTATAATACCTCGTGAACTGACATGACAAAAATCGTTGGAAAAAAGGTACAGGGGGGCTTCTAACCTTGCTTTGATTATCCTGTTCATTATATCAAAGGAAAGAGGAAAGTGATCTCCTACAGAAATCAGTCGCTGCTCTTGTTTTAATCCACTCCCTTTGATTTCCTGAGTAGCTCAGATTAAAGATAGACCTGGTCCTCTGTGTGATGTGGTGCCTGGCTGCGGGGCTGTGACAAGGAGCAGGCAGCACAAAGCCCTTTGTCTGCCAGGGCTGTGCTAACCCGTGTCCCGGGGACAGTGCCAGGCTGCTCAGCGGGGCTGGAAAAAATGCTTCTTGTCAGTCACCTGAAAAATGAGACAACTGACAGTACGGGGCACGGGAAGGTCGGGGTGGGGGGCAAAAATGATCCCAGGTTAAAAATAAACACTGGGAAGCTCGCTCTGGGCATGCAAACACACACGTGCACACATATATCTGTGAAAAAGAGAATAATACACCACAGTTGTGAATGCTCCACTTGAGCCTATTACATGTGAGCACTCTCCTGCATTATGGATGTTGGGTTTTTTTGAAGCTGTGGGACTCTGCAGCTCAAGTCCCTTTCAAGATAACTTTTGCCAGTCATGCATAGCCCAGTGAAAAAAAACCCACTTGGTGTTCCTATCGACTCACAGCTGATATGTCGGTCCTTCGGAGTCAGGCAGAATTATCATGATGTACAACGTGAACATGTTTTAAACATATGTTTTACATGGTGCAATCAATCAAGATGCAACTAATAATGCTAATAGTTGGCACACAGTAACAATGCACCCTGAAGCTTGTGCAGTGGTGAGATAATGTGTTTCCCAGGTCATTGGAGGCACTAATTTCACCTTCTGCCTCACGATACTTCCAAGGAGTGTGTTATCTCAGGGTAACACATGTCTGCTGGTACCTGGCTGTTTAATTACTGTACACAAAATTCCAAATCAGAATAATTGTCATCTCAAGGTACCACTGTGCACTGTGGGGTCCTCCTGATGTAAGTGAGCAAGCAGGAAACCGAATGACCTTGGTAGAGATTTCTCCCCCAAACTGATGGCATCTCACAACTTGAAAGCACAACCTGATAAAGAAAGCAATATAAATATTGTAGTTAGATTTGAAGTTCAAAAATTCACAATGCTTTGCAATTTGTTTTTAATATGGAATTTGTCTCTAGAAAAGGTGATTTTTTGGGGGAAATACACAAATCAGGATCTCTCAAAATGTTGCAGCAGTGAATTTTCAGTCGTTCTTAGTGTCAGCCTTCCACTTTATATGAACATATGAGGTCAATGAGTTACAAAGACAGTCTCCAATCCAGTGAAATAGTTCCATGAGGTGGAGTAGCAGCAACAGGAGTGGAAAGGATCCATGTGTGAGCAGGTGGAAGCAGAGTGACGGGTACAGAGCTCGAGATGTGGGAGATCCAATCCTGAGTCTCCAGTAGAACCAGCACATACAGACACGAATCTGCACCTGAATCTGCTCCCTGTGGTTTGAACATCTGAAACATCAAGGATCTGCAGCAGAGATCTTGCTACATCCCTACTGGGTTTACTTTGCTTTTAGGAGAAACCCGATCTCAGAGTTGAGACGTATTTCCTCCTACAACTCAACCTCCTAACCAAAACCATTCCTACAGGCAATAGGATCTCTGATCAGTTGCCATTTTCTGTCACTCCAAAAAGAAGTAAAGACTGATCACTTAAATACCCACAGGCTTCCAAGTAACATAGAAAAAAATTAAGTCACATCTAATTTTCTCTGATATTTTTAAACACTCATATGCTGTGAAGTATCCGGGCACATTTACTTACTATAAATGAGGAACTTTGGGGCAAACGAGGAACTTCCTGGAAACATAAGGCTTTATATAATCTGTGCTGTTCTGAACTGTGATTGCACCAACAGTTCTATTCTGACCCCTACAGCAATTGTTCCTGACTTGTCATGGGATGAAAATCCATCACTTGAATTGCTTGATATTTGGGATGGCAATCCATTATCCAAGCTACTTGACACACAGCATACCAGACAGTACCCTACCATAGTTCTCTAAAGGAAGATATGGAATAATACCAAAAAATAGAGCCATAAAGGATCAGTAAAGGTGATTTAGTGCAGTCCCCAACCCAACAGCAGGTTTGTTAATACCTAACCCAGTCCTGAGAGATGTTTGTGCAACCCACTCTTGTACATAATCAAAACTGCTTTGGCATAAATGAGGACCCAAGGCATAGTGACAGTTATAACTGGCTAAAAGGACTAAAAAGTTAAGAAACAATATCAGTTATCCCTTAAAAATCCAGAGGCACAATCTTTTTGTATTTTTTCCAGAATCATGTTATCTTCTTGAGGTCCAAGGCACGTGAGCCCTTCTAATTGAGTATTGATGAATATGTGCAACTTGAATTCTGATTTTGTTCCTACTTGGACAGCATCTTTCAATTGGGACTTCTCCAAAAATTGCTTTTCTATTTATTCTCATTTTTGTTGTTGATATATACATATGGAATTAAAAGTAACTTATGAGATTACCCAGTTCTACAAACTGGAACTTTGGGCTCTATCTACACTTACAAGTCAAACAGCATAAAAAGGAAAGGTTTTCTTGTGCAAACTAATGTTTCTGAGGTCTCACATCTATGTTAAAGGCATTTTAGGGGTTTTGCTTTGGCCTACAGTCAGTCTCTGGCGGCCTCACTGAACATCCCCACTGTTCCCATGGCTCTCACACACCACACCCCCAAAAAAACCCAACCAAAAAATAACCCCAACATACAAGCAAAAAACCCACCAAACTCACACTCACACTCACTCCTTTTATCTCTTGAATGGATACTTTTCAGTTCTAAAAGGTGTTGCCACAACTCTTACCCACCTGTGATTTCTCAGCGTCACTTTCCATTATGCTCCTTCTCAGAGGCAAGAAAGGAGAATTATGAGCTCTTTCACAGAGGATTTCACTTTATTTTACTCAGGATGAGAAATTAAGACTGCCCTGACTGCCAGCGTGTGGTTTCTATTTCGGTTTATAAGCAGCCTTACAATAGGAGGTCAAAGGGATTAGAGGAAGGGCAGTGTTACTGGTTCTAGAGGAAACCAGCAATTGTAGATTCTCTTCAATGTTCTTGCTTTCCAAAGAAAGTGGAAATCTTTATATGACGGGTTTTTTTGAACACCTGCTCTTTTTCTCTTTAGTAATTGAAGGAAAGAGTTGTGGGGTTATTTACCTCTCTTTTTTCCCCTTTCATCCCTTACAAAATAAATATTGTATATAGAGGAATAGGCCCTATTTTTTTTCTTGTGACTACAAAGCAAAGAAACAATAATATCAGTATAACACACATACTATTTAAGGCAAAAACACACGGAGGAGCTATAATATCACTGAGCAGCATCACAAATACCATAAAAGAGAAGTTGTCTATAGTTTAGTGTTTTCATTTTCCAGTCTCCCACAACAGTCTGATCTTGCTGTTTGCAGGGGAAAAAAAGAAACCTGCTCAATTCATATAGTTTACATCTGTTTATCAATTTACTGACAACTTACAGATAACTGCCAATCTCTGACCTACCTGTTCAGATCAATACTGACAACAGAGCAGATGAACCACTGTGTTGGGTACTTGAGAAATGTTAATTTGTGCTCACAAACATCCAGGCTTCCTGCTGTTTTGTCACTCCTTTTCAAGCTGAGTCCTTTTTCCAAAGTTTCCCTGCAATGGCCTTGTTACTGTATAATTTAGCTGATGGTTGTCCAAATGGAGAAACTGCATCCTCTACCTGGCAGTGCAATCCATGCAGAGCAAATGGGGCACATTTGAATTTTCTGAATTGCACTCACTCTATTAGGACCTATTTCTCCTTCCAGAAAAAAAAGAAGGGAAAAAAAAAAAGACTGAAATGCTCCAGTTGCTTTTAATGGTTGAAAAATTATGTTCCCCTAAGTGAGAAGATAAGCTGAGAGGATTTTTAATTAAAACTCACTCTTTCTTATCTTCATCCCAAAAGTCTGTTTCATGTTAAAAGCCAATCTTTCTATCATTCCCTGGCACTCCAGATATGTCTTGCAGACTACCTGTTTGCTCTCTTCCATAAGGAAGCTGGGTTGCACATACATATTGTGAAACGGGACCTGTGCATGACCAGACACATCCTGAATTCAACCACACAAACACATTTGTGCTTACCATCAATACATCCTCTTCATGCTCCAAAACAGCAGATACATGTCCTCTAGTTCTTGGCCCTGGGATGATTTTACCCTGGAAGTAGATGTGCAGAAAGAAGGAATGAATACTTAAGGGGAAATTAAAGAGAAAATTTGAGTGGAAACGAACTCTTAGGCAGATACATCATAACAAGGTAAAACACCTAAAGAAGGCTTGTCCAGGGAGTTCAATGCAGTTACTCAAGGCATGACATTTGCCCCATATCACTGACCAAAACTAAAACAAAACTGCTAAAAACTAACAACTGGCAGGTTGAAAACAGTGCTGATAAATGAATACTGTCCCAATCACAAAACTATGCTTCCAAAATCGGACTGCAAAGCATCTGTGTGCTCTGCTCCTTGCTGAAAGCCCCCACAGAACTGCAACATCTTTTTTGCACAGATCCCATGGATGTTTTTTGCTGTGCTCACAGCTGTATCAACAAACACAAACAGAAGAAAGGGAGCAAAAGTCTTGAGAAAATCTAGAAACTCAGTTATTGTTGCTTTTAATGGCAATGTGTGGTATGTAAATAACCTACTTCATAGATTTTTTTTCATTAAAGTAAGTGAAGAAGTAAAGCACATAGTATAAAAAGAACCAGCTAAGATCTGTGCAATTAAGCAGCACACTTATATATGATGAACTGAGATTTTTTTGTTGGCCTTTTCCTTAGTCTGTGTTTGTATCATGATGTTTTTTGAAGGCAAGGAAGGTAGTAAGGCGCTGGGGAGACGATTTTCACTGGTTTTTTCCCTCTTCCATTTTTACCATATGTTTTGTTTAGATGATGTTTTGTTTACATGGGCTGGTTTTCTAATTATTATTTTTACCACAATCTTGTTTATGCTGCAATTTTCACGATTTTGCCCTGAACTCATTTGATTACTCATCATATTTTTATGACTTTCATTTACAGAACTATTATCTTTTGATCTTCTACTGTTTTCCCATATGTTTAAAGATTTCAAAACTAATTAAGACAATTAACTAAAAAAGACTAACTGCATTCATAAATGAGATGTGTCGCTTCTGATTAGCAGGTGGTTCTTTTCTGGTTTGGATACATAAAAGCAGATGGAAATGTGGCAGACTTAGTTATATTTAATCTGCCCACTTCCTCCCAGACTGCTCCATTTTCCATTGGTAATGACAATGAAACCTATGAAAGCTTCAGATTCCCTTTTTTTTTAATTTTTTCTTATTTTGCTATTTCTCATTTGAAATCCTGGCCATTCATAACTGAGAGTTAACAGTTTTTAAACTGTTTTTTCTAAACATTTTGTCACTTAAAGGCTTCAAAGTGCCTGGAAGGACAGGAGGACAAAACATACTCAAAAATAAGAAATCTGATTCTGATTTTCATGTGCACTCAGGGGTGTAATTAATTTTTAGTGATGATTTTTAAAGAAAAGATGTTTAAAGAGACACCTTTTGGTCTTGGATTATTTTTTGTTATATTTCAATACGAAAGCAGACATATAACACTCTTGTTCCTCAATCTAAATCCAAGACTTTTTCTGTGTATTCCCAGAAATACTCCCCTGAAACAGCTGTTTCACTGTACTGTATTTTCCTTTAATTTAGACTTGTTTTTAACTCGTACTTTTTTGACTTATGCTGTTCTATTGCATTATTTAATCCTTACTTAACCTTTTTTGTGTTGCCATTTTTGATACAATATCTGCAACTCATCTCTTCTCCAAATCTTGAACTTTCTTCACTTAAGCACTTTTCTTGTTGACATATCAATTAAAACCCAGCCCAATTCAGTAAACATCTGCACACCTGATACACATCTAGTTTGGAGTAATAGACAAAGAGTTACCAAAAAGTGGATTGTCTTTTCATTTACATATCAGAGAAGAAAGGAAATAAATACATTCACACATTCAAAGTGCTGTGAAAATTAGATCACATTTTCCTGGAGTTTTATACTGATATTGTCCCTTCTAATTTACTCTAAGTGGCTTATTTTTCAGTTGTTATCAGCTGTTTCTTAATATTAGGCATGCTAAACTCATGACTCAATAGGAATTTGCCTACAGGTCTTATGTATTTTCACATGTTTTATCCAGAGTTTCAAAATTACTTTTTATAATCCATAATTAATTCTTAGCCAAATGTATTGAGGATCATGTCAAAAAGCAATTTCTTTGTTGCCCTGACAATCTATGACAATTTTATCACTGCACAAATGAAAACAACAGCAAAAAATAACAGTACAGCCACATGACACTATGGGAAATAACCAGCTTATTGATGCCTGAGGAATGTGGGTAACTTATAAATTTTGTATTAAAATACATACACTGCTTTGAAGTTCATGAAAGCAATTTCACAGTTTAGGGTGTGTTTGGAGCCAATTTGTTTCTCAGAGGTCACTTCTTATAAGACAAGTTCAAGACGAATCCAACGTTGACGACTCTAAGTTGTGCTCATTGTGTCAAACTGTTTTCTATACACTTATATAAGAATAACTCTGCATAAGATTATCTGGGATTTATTTATTTTCATTATATGGGCCAAAATGACTTATTTGACACTAACTTTTTGATAATGCAGCCCTTTGAAGTGGTGGTATTTCAGAGTAAGTGAGAAGAGAGAAAAAAAAAATTATAAAAAACCCAGACATAGAGATTAAATTATACTGGAGCAAAAAACCTGAAGTTCTTCCATACCAAATTCTGGTGATTTGACTGTCTTCAAACATCTGTTTGTTTAAAGTTGAAAAAAATGGAAGAACAAACCAGCTGATATATGTGAGAGGTGCAGATTTTCATGTGTATCCAATAGCAAGAAGGATTACCCTCCCTAATTCTTGCTCCCGTTTATCTCAGTTCTTCTCTATTCAGACATTCACCCTAAACAATTGGGCTGAAATGCCAAATGTTTAGCTTTCCAGATAGCAGTAATGAGGAAGTGTGCTAAGTCACAACCTCTAATTTAAAGGACTACAATGGCATTCAAAACAGTAAAATGTTTGAATTTCATGAACTCAAAGCTTTTAATATATCCGGTATATTATTGTGAATAAGAGCGTGATAGAATTCTAAAACAACTTCTGTCTTGTCTTTAACTCTTAGTTAAGATATCTGCCTTCAGCAAACATTTAAGTACATAAGGACTTGAGGATTTCACAAGGACTCCATGAGTGCAACTACACAAAAATACTTATCTGCTGTTCAAAAAAACAAAACCTGAAAGGTATCTTGGCCAATAAATTTAAGTGCTATTAGTAGAGATGCTATTGAATACAAGCATCCTGCATCAGCTGTTTAAAGCACTGTTATAGGGAACAGTATGAGTCAGGGAATTAGTAATGGGATATAGAGCCTTTCACCTCCAGGTCAATAGTTATAATCCAAAACAGACGGAGAGAGCCCAGGAGTCAATGCCATGTAATACCCGTCTACTGACTTGGGGAAAATTAGTCTGTGGCCTCCAGACAATTTCTATAGAAGAAATACTGTAACCACAATAAGCAGGAGAAAAATCACTGGCACTGGTATCTGGCACCAGTGAAAGAACAGGAAAGCCAAGAAATTGTCTGGGGAAATATGTGGTCCTTTTAAAATAAGTAAGTGAAAGCATTTTCAGTAACGAGGCAAAGGGAAAAGGGTTTGCAGTGACTTTTCAGCTTCCTCTGGCACTGGCAACTCTTGTGGGCTCAAAACTACTTGAAATTTTAAGCGCTCACCACTCACACGGAACATCAGACAATGCAAATTGTGCGTCCCACAAATAATGACCAAAATCCACAAGCTGTAAACACCGATCCGCCCTGTGCGTGTCACACTTTTCAGCTGCTCTGACACAGTTCGTCAAACCTCCAGAGAGTTGTGCATCACCATCACAACAGGAGACATTCAGACTTATTTACAGACCTGTTAACAACCATTCGCTGGAAACTCTCAGCACAGCACTGTTTGCAGGGAGTTACTGCACGTTCTGATCCACACTTGTCCTTGTGCAGCCTCAACCTGTTGCTCCAACACACCCACCTCCACTCCCAGGGTAACAAACTGTACTGTGCAGTCCTTGCAGAGTTTAAGTTGCAAAATACCGAAGCAGCAAGAGGCATTCCATGATGGAAAGCCTAACAGCGAATAAATATCACAAATACGAAGGGAAAAAAAGGATAGTTCTGTCCTTCTGTATCAATTTGAAACATGTTTGACTTCAACACCACCAAGAACATCAATAGATCAGAGAAAAGGACATCAGGGTTACCTTTAGCTGGGATGGACAATACTGATGTGCAGCACTCTGCAGATGTGCTATCCAGGTATCCTCCTCTGGAGAGCCCTTCTCCCATCTGCAATGCATATAAATAGTGTCAGAAGGCTTGGATTGCAGCAACGTACACTGTGTAATCTTAATTTTCAAACACACTTCAGCTCTTTTCTGGAGAGAGGATCTGGATTAATTTATTGTGGTCTTTCTTGCGAAACTCAAAGAACAAGTGACCCCATCCATGGGCCGGGATCCCTGTTAATCTTGGGCTGTGATGACACTGACAAATCCATAAAACTGGAAAATACTCAAGAGTCTCAGGTCCTCATGTGCAATGTATTAATCACCAGAACAAACATATCACACTATCAGAAGCTTACCTAAAATCACATGGAGAACTTTATTAATACAGTTAAAGAGTGGGATTTAGTTAGGATTTATGATGCCTACCTGATGGTCTCGTGCTCACCAGAAGAATATCACTCTGAACTAGCCAAAACAGACATTCTCCTATGACTTCTTTAGATGTTCTATATCTTTTAATTTTATAAAGGTTCATATATGTTAAACAGGAATAAAGAATTTTATTTTCCTTTCATAAAACCTACACTATTTACCTAGATTACCAAGTGACAGGGCTCAGCCTTTAGTACAGAAATAAGGCCTGTTGGTCCTCTCTAACCTCCTCAGTATTTTTATTTTTAAGTGTCCCTTTAAAGCAAGTTGTTATAAGTAGTAACCATTGTTAGCATTTTTCTCTAAGTCTAGCGTTTTTTTCAAGTCTTCACTCCTCTGTTGTGATTCAGTTCTTGTGAATGATGCATATGAGTAAAACTTATGGAAATACTTTTGTTAGGTGGAGATTAAGCTTTGACTATCTTTTCTTCACCCACCCTTTGAATGTAAAAATACTCTTTTAGTGATTAAAAAAAATACTCTTTTGGTGATTAATTTTGAATATTTTCTCCTAGTTTATGATGATCCCCAAAAAGACTGGCAGGTTCTGTACCCAGAAATAGTTTTCACTAGAACAGTACAAGAAAGTAGGGGTTTTTTGGTTGACTAGTGTTTTTGTTTTTGTTTTTTTTAAATAACCTTTAAAATGAAATTTAATTAGAGAGAAGAATATAATTCCAAAATGAAAAACATCAAAAATATTCCTAGGCAGGTTTTTTCTCCCTCTCCCCACCCTTCATTCTGGAGTAGGCATAGATAAAAAGATGTAGGGAGAATATAAATTCTTTGAAACTGGCATAATATCAGCTGAAGAAGCATTTGTCTTTCTCAACTCTCTCTTGCTTTTGTTCTGTAGATTTACAATGTCAGCATCAGGATTTTGGCACCTGTTTTCCCACCAGTTTTTAATGAGAAGGGAGCATCCAAATCCTCCTTGGACAGCTTTCAAAACAGCAGCCCTAACTTCTTTATTATATTTTTGGGGGAACACAAAGGTGGTTGTTCCACTTCTCAGAGCCACGTGGAGCTTTCCGGGGCGGTGCAGCCCACAGGAACCGTGGCACAAGCCAGAGAGGGCTTTCCCCTGAGCCCCTCTGATGGATGACCTCTCATCCATGGGCACCCCACAGCTCTTTGCCCCCTCCCAGCCCCCATAAGGACCCCCCACCACCAGTGGGAACTAGAACATTCCAGAGCTGACAGCAAGCTCTTGACAGCCAGGTTGCTCGGAGGAAAAACACCCACCCAGACACCCACACACTCCATCCCTCAAAGCCTCCTCCCAGCCCTGAAATCACATTCCTATACCCAGGAAATGCTTCCCACTCCCCCGGGAAGTACTACCTGTACTAATGTAAATGGTCAGTGTGACCTGACCATTCACTCAGGTCATCCCTCTGCCCTCACACCCTCTCCCACTGGGTTTCCAAATCCGACTTTGATGCCAGGATCCAAGAGGTGAGCTAAATTTCCCCCACCAGGATAACTGTTTCCTCAGCCTGCTGGCCTATTCCCTGGCTGTGACAGAGTGAGGAAAGGAAAGGGGCCAGGAAAGAAAGGCAAACAATGGGAATTGAAGAGGAAAGCAGACAGGTGGCTGTCTCTCTCCCAGAGCCAGTGCATCCTTGCTGAGCTGAGGGACATCCTTCTCAGAGACCAGCATGAACACATTTGTCACAGGCATTTGCCTAAAAAAAATTGCTAGCTGTTTGTTGTTTTGTGTGGGTTTGTTTTTTTTTTAAAGCAGTCCCTTTTGTAATTCATAATCTCCATGAAGATATTTCATGGCATTTTATATAACGTGAGATTGTAGAGCAGAGCTGGCTGAACTCACTGCACAGCAGGGTGGATTAAATGCAGGTAACAGTTCTGAATCGTGAGTTATCATTTACTGACTGCAGCAGGGGGGAGACAGAGGGCACGGTGTGGTTTGCACAGCAAGAATTATAGTTCTCTGGTGAAATGAGGGTGCCTTGAGCTGATTAAATTATAAGAAATGTGCACCTGGGCCACATAAAGATCTGACATTCTCTTCCCTATAGTTTGACTGATAATATGAGTGATGTACATCATAATTTCTGCATCATCTGAAAGTTTAATACATGTAATTGTGAGCTGCCTTTCTCCTCTGAAATTGCAAACACAGCAAAATTGCAGGCTTGGTGTCACTGATGAGTCATTGTTGGCCTGCTGTGTCTGAATTACAATGGCCATACATAAAGAGAACCACGACAGCCCAGTTTACCATCATTATCTGTTTTCCTTCAGAGTTGTTTCCACAGCTGAACTGCTCAGACCAAGCCTGGGTCAAGTAACAGGGGGAGGAGGAGTTGAATTGGTAGCTTTTAATGGAGATGAGTTAGGCATGATCTCAGCCATCTAAAATGTACAGTTATTTCTATGACAGCTGAGGGAAAAGGCACTTACAGAAGTATAAGGTGACAGCAAAAGATCAAACATTAACAAATAAATGCAGAAGACTGAATGTGTTGAGTAGAAGGGCATCATTTTCCTCTATTTATACCTACTGAGCTTTAGAATACAAAGAGATCTTCATCTATTTTGCTAAAATGGCATCTAGATAAAGATATTATAGTATCCACCAAAACCAAAGTCAGCAGTTCAATCACTGAAGAACTCCACTGCCAATGATTTCTTCTTTAATCTTGTTTTCATCACAACTCCAGAGGTCTGGGCTGTATATGTAGACACATTATTCTTTTCAGATGCTTTAAATCTGAAAATATGTCTTGAATCAAAAAAGCCAAATGCTCTAAATTGGAGGTTAATGGCATTTAAACAGTTGAAAGAAAATAAGTTACCAAAAGAATGGGGTTTTTTTAGAATTAAAATAGGGAAAGCTGAAGAGAAACATCTATATTTGATAGAACAAATTGATTCATATTCATATTTTTGAACATTATAAAAAATATTTTTGGGGAAAGCCTATTGAAGGATAATCTGCAGTGCATAGGATGTATTTGCATAAGAGGGCACTCTTGAGGAAGGGCTTATTTGGTTAAATGCTCACTTCTGGTATTGCAAACCCAAATTCTCTGCCATTTCAGGTTTTTGGAAAGCTTATAGGGAGAAAAGTCCTTTATTAATATTCAGTCTGTCTTATGCAGATCACAGCATGTTTGTATGTTTTTCATAGAAATAAACCTCAACTGATTATAGTGCTGTTCCTCTGTAATTGCAATTTAGTCAAATGATGCCTATCCCTTATTCACCTTGTAAAATCAGCTTTGAGGAGTTATTGGAAAGAGTTGTGGAGAGCAGCTTGGACGAAAGTAACCTCAAAACAGCACTTTCATAGCTGCCCACCAAGCTGATGCTACTTCAGGACAGATCCCAGTAGGTCACAGCCTTCTTTAGCTATAGATCAATATGGATGGGCCTCAGAGAGAGTGAACTCCTTGAATCAAGCTCATACTTCCTCTTCTAATCTTAAGAAAACATATTCCTCTCAATGAAAGGCTTGTGGTAACTATCACACAGCACCAGTGTGAGATACAGCAGGAACTGGATTAGGTGGATTGGTTATAGAACTAATGACAAGTTGTTGGGCATTGAAATATGGCCTTCTGCCTGTGGATAGATTTGGCATCTCTATTGCAAAGAGGAGATATTAGTAAATACATGATAGCAGACATACTCTGATATTATTTTGTGTGACACTGGGCAACCAGTGTTATTGGCTTCACAAACAAACAGGAAACATGAACAGATCTTGATTCCAATTTTGCTGATGTAACAGCAAAAAGCAGAAATCTTCTTCTAAAACCTTCAAGCTGATGAATTTGTTTTGGCATAGAAAAGGAATCCAATGATTTTAGCTGGTACAAGGGCTTACCATCATTTCTTCTCTGAATAAAACTGAAAGCCTTTATTTCCTCCATGAGACTCAGTGAAAACAAGGAAATATGAGAACCTGTACATGTTAGACTTAAGGTACAACCAACAGCAGCTCTTTTAGTATGTGCTGTAAACATTCATCATCTGTTTGATCAGTGATTAATAGAAAGGGAGAAGTTCAGTTTAGAATAAGCAGGTGGAAACCATGGCCCATGGAAAACCCCATACAAGTGCTCTGACTAGTGCAGGAGGACAGGAGTTGTATGTTGGGATAGCTTCCTTCAGACCACAGAACCAGCTGAGACAACATACTGGTTTGGAGTCTGCCTTTTTTTTCCTGCACTAGATAGCTAAGTATATTAAATTAAGATTTATGAATAAGAGCTAGTTAAATACGTTGGTAATAAAGGTAAGACAAACTGGAGAAGCAACAGAGTAAAGGACTGTATCAAAGCCTGTTTTTCCTCAGGCTGGAAGTTGGTAATAAACTTTTGCAAATAGATAAGGTTTGCAAATATATGAGGGGTCATGGTATCAGTGACTTGATTTCACAGAGCTTGGCAGGACTCAGTCCTTCTGTGCCAGAAAACCACCACAAGAGTGAGCATGACTACACCTTCACTTTGAAAATAAACATTTTCTGTCTTCCCTGACAGTGACATCAGTCTGTATAAAAGCATTAGACTCCAGCTAGTGCTTTAAAAATCATAATTCCTTTTTCAGATTATGAGAAATAATCGGGAAAAAATAAGCCAAAGAGTCATATGTACCTGTAAAGTGCCAGAAGAAGGGTGTTGAAAGTAGGCTGGTCCTAGGAAGACATCATGCACTGGACACAAAGACCATTGAGCCACAAACAAACAAAGCATAAGGATAAAACTGCTTATTTATTAAACAGTGCTCTGACTCCCTTGCTTGCAGTGTGTAGTGTCTCAATACAGTCTCACTGGGACCATTACCAGAGCAAATTACTGCTCAGCATGAATAAATGTGGAAAAATCTGGGCCTAAGCTTTTAAGACTGGGTTTTTATTTTACATTTTAATGTGTTTTAAATTGTTTTTATTATTATGCACAGCTACATTATAGGGGCAATTCTCTACAGATGAGGCTGAGCTGAGCTCTCTGTTGAAAGGTCAAGGCCTGTGAGTGTTACTAATTAAGGGCAGAGGCACAAAGTGAGTTATGTTTCCTTAGATAAGGAAAAGGAAAGAGACCTAGCTGTTGTTTAACATCATATGAAATCACTTCTGCTTCTCCATGGCCAGAGTTTAAAAATATCATGTCACCGGTGCTCGGGTTCTTAAGCTGCTTTCTGCCCTGCCCAATAGGTGCAGAATCACAAAAAAAGGCAGGTGTGTACCAGGCTATTTCAGACTTCAGAAGAAAGCTTATCTATCACAAAGCTTTTGTCAGCCTCCCGAGAAGAGAGGCTAATACGAGATTTCTCTGTCAGAATCCAGCTCAATGAATCAAATGTCAGTGTGGAGGAGGCTGTGATGAGAACACTCTGGGCACAGAGAAAGCAAGAGGTGAGACACAAAAGCTGAAAAGTCTATTTTGTGAGGTCAGAGAGGTGACAGTCGAGACCACTGAATCAGAATGGTCTTTTCAGGTTGCAATTCTCATCAGGGTCAGGGATGCTCTCTTTTAAAGGAAAAAAAAAGGTTGCAACTATGACATGGTACAGTTGGTATGCAAGTGTAGCTGGAAATGAGAACAAAAATTCACCACTGCTAACACTAACCTTTCCTCACAATATCAGAAATCAGTGTGAATATTTGGAACCCAGGAACTTATGGCCTCTAATGGCCATACACAGTCTAGTTAGACAAAGGGTAATGCCTGCTGCTCAACATGTTACATTTGGTATAGGCTCACACCTTCACCTTGCACCACTTTCTAAGAAGCTTATTGAAAAGGCAATATTAAAAATGAAGTTATCAGAGAATGAAAGGTGATTGTTTCCTTCCAAATCACAAGTTAACCTAGTAGGTTGAGATTCACCTCCAAGGTGAACACCCAGACCTGATTTCCTGTTTTTAAGGTGGTAAAACTATGATAATTTACAGAAGTGAATGCAGAGGTTATACTCCTGATAGTTTTAGATTGCTTTGTCTACATTAATGACAACTCTGAATAAAGGCCATCAAGTCCAGCTGCTCAGTCTCACACTTAACTTTTCCATTAGTGTCACCGACCTCCCAGGTATCTCTTCTTGAACTTTATATATTTGTGGACAAGCCATAAATGACCCTGTATGCCTCAGATGGGCTCAGTGAGCGTCTCTTTTTCTCTTCTCCTCTCTGCTATCCATCAAAATTCTTCCCTGTGATTACAATGTGGTCATGCCAGAAATACAGTCATACTTTGAAATGCTAAATTAAAGGCCTGCAAAGTAATCTGGAAAGCCTTATTCATGCAAGCAGGCTCGGTGTGAAGCACAGGTACTGCAGCTGATGAGGCCACTGCACCTGCGCGTGTAAGTACCACAAGTGCCTCTTGCAGACAGATCCCTCCTGCCTTCCACTTAGCTTTTCCTTTTTGCTGCTCAGCATGCAGTTAGTTTATGAGAAATAGGGGCTGTGCATGATGAAGGCAAACTCAGAGTGTGTGAAATAATAAACGTCTCACCTCCGCTCGAGTCACAGGGAGGCACCGCTCCTGTTGGGAAGCTCCGGATTCAGCACTGAGCTCTGCCTCAGGGATTGCTTCTTAACCCAGGATGGGGTCACCAACCTGCCTGGGGAACACAGGGAATACTGGAATACACATCAGCATCACCTCTGAAAACATCTTCTGTTCTTAAGGTTGGATTTATTTTGTCGCTGCGACCTGAAAGATGAAATAATCAACAAGAGATGTTGTCGAGCAAATGTTTCCCAGTTATATTAAAATGCCCATTCTGGAGTTGTAATTAGGTCTTCAAAGCTTGCAAGAAGGAGTTTCAGGGAGGTAACTGGGAAAAAACATGCTTTTCAAGTAAATAAATTGGCTGTCCATGAAAACTGAGTGATTAGTTAGGACCTGAAATTCAGAGAAACTGAGCTTGACTGCTCCCAGTCACAATTCTGCTGAGGGACAAGAATTAGTCTTCAAAATGCTGTCTGGTCACCAGCTCATCTGTGGCATTTACTGTTAACTCCATCACGTTGCTTGATAGGTTTATGATGTGGACAAACACACTCTAAAGGGTAAAACATGGTTATGGAAACTAATTTCCACTGTGACCTATGCCAGGATTAAACTGAGGTCTCCAAAGGTGAAAGGAGAGTGTATCAATCAACTGTGCCTTGGAACCACCCTGTCAGCCACAGGACACGCATCAAATTCAATTAATTGCTAAATCCACTCATACACAAATTAGAACTAAATACTATTTATTGATTTGCATTTTCATCGAGAGGGAGGAAAAAAGGCAATCAAGCTGTTTTAGTGTGGAAATTTCAATGTGTTTGTCTCACATACCTTGTGATTTTATTGACACCAAAATAAAATCTTGCAGCCTATAAATGTTAAGTTTTCTCCTTTCTACAAAAGGAAAGAAATTTCAGTGTAACAAAGTATGCATTTAGATCAGTGTATGCATTAGATTCTGAAATTATCCTCTCTGGACACTTATTCCAGATTTCAGAGTGCCTATTCATTTAAAATTATGGCACTTGTAAGAGGCTTAAATTAAATTGAAATAAAAGACAACATCCATTTAAAATTAAAAGCACCCATGTTAACACATGCAGTGTTAAAATACCTGCAGTGAAGGAGGCCTTTCAGGCAGAAAAAGCCACAGAGGAAAAGCTTTTTTGAATGTCTTAAATCAGAGTTAAAATAGCTCTAGAACAAATACTGGAAATATACCAAAATTCAGCATTATTAAAATTCTATTTAATTATAAAAAGAAAACTTCAGGAAAAAAGCAAAACACAAACATATTTTAAAACAGTCTAATGTTCTGTTCTTTACTATAAATATGTTTGTCAATAGCATTATGCAAATAGGTCTAGTCAACTTATTAAAAGTTCAGAAGTATCAGGAAAATGCCAGAAGGAGGTAAACTTTCAGCACCAAACTCACAATACTTTTTGTTTGGAGACATCAACAAATACTGCAAAATTTTGTGGAAAAATTTCCCCCTGCCCAACCAAGTTCAAGAAAAAAAAATTAAATCATTATGAAAATATCTAAGGCAATAACAAAAACTAGGATGGGTTTGCAAAAAGTAATACTTGGGAACACTATTCCTTAGCCATTTAAATAGATGTATGAGAGTCAGCAAGACAACTGAAACAGGTAAAAAAATCACTCATAGTTATTAGAAAGACATGACTACACAGAAAGGAGAAATGAAAGCTGATCTACAAAAACAAGAAAAACATAATTACTAAAAGCGGATCCCATTAGGTAAGATTATATAAAGCATCTAGAGAAAATAATGTGATATTATTATATAAAAATATTCTCAATACTAATATGTTTTCAAATCTAATTTGTATGAGATTGGTCAAGAGCGTTGTCCTTAATTTGTTATGTCTGGGGAATAAGCACAGGATGCCTTTGCATTTTTTTTCATCCTGTTCCACTGCTTTATTGTGGAAACATTTATTGTGGAAACATTTCTCCTCCGTTTTGCCCTGTAGGATTGGTCTCGTGCTGGACCTGCTGAGAAAAGGAGCTACTGATGTGACACTTGGGGATGTGGTTTAAGGGTAATGTGGTGGTGCTACATTAATGGTTGAACTCAATGATCTTTTACAACTTTAATGATTCCATGATTATCCCACAGCTGTAGTGTCTGGAAAAACTGTCCTCGTGCAGAATAAATATTTTGTTCAAAACCAAAAAATCTGCCAACAAATTGGAGTTCCTAATGTTTTTTCCCACTGTTTTGGATTAGTTCAATGAAAACTTTCACACAATCAGGACAGCTCACTGTTTGTCTGGACTTCAGCAATTAAATTTTTTCCCCTTTTTTTGTGAAATTTGCAATACTTTGGTTAGGCACAATTTTGCTTGATGTGTTTTAGATTCATTGCTTATGCACTTATTCTGCAGAAGCTGCACAAATACCCAGAAGTCTAGAAACATACTCAAGTCTCTGACTTCAATGCAAATTAAGCATGTTTTTGGATGAGTACTGTATAAAATACGTTATCATTGTGAATATTTGGAATTCAAAACTCACTTCTCCCATTTTTGTCCCACAGAATTAGCATAACATTTATTGCTCCAGTGAATATTCCCTTTCTATTCCGTAGAATATTCATAGAAATTAAATGGGAAAGAGGTACAATTGGCTTCATTAAAAATTCAAATGAATGCTTTCTATTTTTGGCAGCGTTTCCTCACACATCATTAAAAACCAAAACAGTTATTCCATAAGAAATGTAAGACTAAACAAACAAACAACAAAAAATGCCCTGTGACCTGCCATTGAATCCATCCCCTTCTGCTCCCTGTGCTCAGCACGACCCCTCTCCAACCATCCACAAGGCAGGCCCCTGATCCCATCCTCCGTATTTCTCCTCCAAGAGGAGGATTCTCTGATGAGGGAATCAACACCTCAATTTACACCCTAAAATTTACAATTTTAGGGAGTTGGGATGGGGAGGAAGGACCAGGTAGAGAGAAGACTGATTCTGAATCCTATTGTGCACTTGTTTCAAGACTCCAGGCTCCACTTATATTTGCTCAACATTTTCACAGGGTATCTCTCTTTTCTGTGAAGTGTTTTTTGGGAGAGTCTGGAATTTATTGAATAAATGTACACCTACCACTGAAAAAGTGATGTTGTCATTGCAACCACAGTGATATGAGCGAGTCCTCTGTGCCACCAGGACATTCTCCACACACAAATCTCTCCTCTGCCTTTAGACCCGCCTTTCACAACCTCTGTGCACACAAATTGTCTTTAGTTACTTCTCCCTTAATATTTATTTCTGCATAAAATATGAAACAT
The DNA here is from genome assembly GCF_003984885.1 of Neopelma chrysocephalum. Lineage (NCBI taxonomy): Eukaryota > Metazoa > Chordata > Aves > Passeriformes > Pipridae > Neopelma > Neopelma chrysocephalum. The sequence continues at coordinate 2,176,656 of NW_020897803.1, read as the reverse complement.
CAGGAGAACAGCTCACCCAGGAATACAGTTTTTTACAAAACAACTTGGTGAAGGCCACTGAAAGGCTGTCAGTGATCTGTCTGAAACGTCAATACATCATTTCAAACGTTCGTACTTGGAGCCACTTGAAGCATCCAAAGTCAGCCAAATCAAAGGGACTGATATCCCTTTTTCAGAAAAAAAAGGAGTGAAAATAGAAAGGCAATTAAGTCTCCCCCCAGCAGCAGCCCATTCACATTAAAAGGGAATACTTCCAAAGGTGCTGAAGAGGGAGACTGTGCACGTTTCAGCCAAGTGAGGAACCCAGGACAGAGTGACAGGCCTGTCATGCAGGAAATCCAGCATTTCAAATTAGAACAGTTACAAACTAAAAAAGAGCTACAAGTCAAATTATTTCTACAAACACAGAGCCCACCTGAGAGAAGAGCACCCAAGAAGGCACTCTCATACTCCTCTTCTGAGTGATTACCTAAAGGAGCTTTTGCTCTGGGTCTCGTCAAAATATTAACTGAGGAAAGAAAGGACAGTCCAACCAGGAGGTGCAACTGATGTCAGCCTGGAGGCCAGGAAAGAGATTAAAAGTAAATAAAATTCAGCAGTGCTTGGAGAGACAGATATCTTCAGAGTTTTCTCAGGCCCCAGGCAGACAGCAAAGATCTTGTGTTGCATTTCCACCCTACCACCATGGGATCATCATTCCTGAGAGCACCCACAGGCTGGCATGGGAGGAGCTCCACATTTCTGAAGATATTCCCTTCCTCTCCTCTACAAAAGCCCCTCTCTGCTCCCTTGTACCTTTTTTTCCCTAACAAGCCAGAGCATATTTGGGATGCGAGTGCTGAACTTCTTTTGGCATCACATCTCTCTCTTTGAAAGCACTCAGGGCTGCTGTGATGCCAAATCTACAGAGACAAGGAAAGGAGATCTGTACCCTTCATTTAAAAGGGAAAGCCCCTGGGAAATATCAAATTTATACAGAATCAAATATCCAGAAAATCAAACAAATTTTCCCTTTGGCTTTTTTTTCCCACTAGTTTCTATGTACTTTCACAAAGCCTGATATCACTGAAATTCATGGGTCCCCTCTGGTATTTTGGGAAGCATGACTCCTCTCTGCTCATTTTCTCCAATACCATGCAAAAGTCTCCATTTCTGGTAAAACTACTCTAGTAATTTATGTTGTCTTTCATTTTCATCTGTGTATGAAATTATCTATAGCTTTAATGTGAGATTAATGAGATTGAGCACTTCTGGATCATTGTCATTGCTATGCAGCATACACATTTTTATACTGAAATGATATTGAATCAACAATAAAGCCTCCATTTGAGATAAATCTTACAAGCACTTCTGAAAAAAAAAAAACCCAACAACCCTTCAGAGAATTAAATAAAGGTTCAACAATTTTTAGAAAATAATATTTGAGGCATGGGGAAAAAATAAATTATTTATTCTAAATACATGTGTATATATATATATCCCTGTGCTGAATGTGTATTCTTTGGTGTTATTAAATGCTTATAATCTAGGAATAATATGACTTCTTTTAAACTTCATCCAGCAGTTTTAAGCACAATAGCACTTTTTTTCCTGCCTGTTCTGTTTGTCATTTTTTTCCCATCACGAGTAGATGTATTATCCCACACTATCCAAAGTTTCTAATAGTTTTATTTTTCTTTTGAGTGGAAAGACTACTAGAAAACATAAGAAACTTTTAAAAGGTGAACTTTTCACTTGTCACTGACCAATTATGTAAAATTTAATCATATTTCAACTGCTCACTGAAAAAGACCACTCTTTCCACCAAATTTTACACTCTCTTAAAATGCTTCCAGATATTACTCAGAGCCTTCAACTTTTTGTTCCATTTTCATAAGAGTTGAGATAAAAATTCAAAGAGATGAAAGGTATCTTGAGGTAAGAAGACAATGACCACAGAGCACACACTGACTGAAAGGCAGATGAATATCTAAAGGTTTTTATCAGAATCTTATTTGCTACTTTTATCTTCAGGCTTCTCTTTCAGAGTTCCAGAGTTGCACAAAGTGACAAAATTAAAAGGACAGTTCGTTCTAAGTGATTTCCCTTTGAAGTTCTTTATACAGGCTAAAGGCCCAGCCAGTTGTCAGCCTGAAACTGTACTTTCCCTTGGAAATGCAGGAATAAATGTAAACTGCTGGAATGGGATATTGCAGGTACTTCAATCAAGTGAAATATCCCCACTGCACTCCAGCAGTAGGAAACCTAATGAACTGCCAGAGGATTTGGAAATGGATGGTCTTATTAATGCTCCTGATGCTCGTAAGATCAGCCAATGTGTTTTAACTCAAAGGATATTTTAAAGATTTTCTTTTTAAGATGAAAATTCACACAGCTTTCAGGGTTTTTTTCAAAGACTTATTGATGTCTTTGGGGGTTTTTTTACATCTAGTTTTCTTTCTCTTTTTTTTTTCTGCTACCAAATTTAATAATGATATCAAGATACATTTTGATTTTCCTTTCTCTGATTTTTCTCTGCTACTGTTTTCTGAACTAATCTTTCCTGCTATTTTCTAAAAAGCAACTCATACAATCCATCATTTCCCACAATAAGAGGGCACTGAGATTCCAATTTCACAAAAGTGTGATTTAAACCATTGCTCTTTTTTCCTCAAGAACTTCAGCAGTCATTTTTGTACTACCTCAGTTCCTTCAGCCCCTGTTGGGCTGGAGTTGAGACCTGTGCAAACACACAAATGTAAGGGGTTCATCTTTGAAGTGGTCACTCAGAATCACCCAATAAAAGAGTATCAAAAAGAAAAGTGCTTTTGAATATTTCCTCATTTCCATGTGGTGCAGAAACACACCAGCTTTTCCTTAAAATTAAGACACCCTTCAAAGCTACAAAAGTTGAAACATTTCTGAATGCTGTATATAGTAAAACAATTGGACAATACTTCAAAGCTTTTGGTTTGAAATCTTTTGGTACCACTACCATCCAAGAAAAAATTATTTATCCAACACTGTCAAACAAAAGTTGTTTTGCAGCTAATCTGACATGGTTTTCGAACAGAAGATAATAAAAACCTATTGCATCCTGTTTATTTTCTAAAGAAAAAAAGGTGGAACATGATCAGATGGGGCATTTTAGTTCTGAAAAACCTTAAAAACATTGACATTATTTATATGATTTCAACACTGAGTATTTATCAGCTCTAAAGTGGGAAAGGTGCAGAATAAAATTAAACAAGCTTTCCAAAAGAGTGAAAGAAAGGATCAGATAAGGCCAGCTGACTATTTATCAAGCTGTAGGACTCATAAGCCAGACACAGTAAGATGTACTCATTCATAAACCCATATCATTAAGAAACACTCTCAAAAGTGTAGCCCTTTTCTTCCCAGAAGCCTCTTACTAATAGGAAAGAAACTTATTACTGCCCATTACTTGGTTGGTAGCTGGAAATCCTTTTATTAATTCATTCAGCTTAGCAGTTGAAGTTTATGTGAGTGTTTTCCACTGCTTTGGGAAGTATTTTATCATCAGTCTTTCACATTCCTTTTTCTTCTAATTCTGTTGCTTTAGAAAGAGAAGTAAATGCATCCACGGCCATAAATGTTTCCTTTCCTGCTTCACTTCCCATCTCCCACCCTTGTAATGGCCAAAGACTGACGAAATAACTGGAAAAAAGTAAGATAAAAACCCACCACAACCTACCTGTCCCTGCTGCTCATGATCCATGTAAACATCACTGCTGATTTTCTTTTTTTTTCTTGATCCACAGGGTTTTTCAATCTGTGTTTTGAAAACCTAATAATTCATCTTTTCAGGGCATATCATGATTTTTACAAAGTAAAATAATTCGCTTCACTGTATGTAATGTACTTGATATTCAAATAAGCCACTAATTAGAGGAACTAGAGAAATGACAGGATATTGGGTGAATACATGGGAAACTCAAGGACCTGAGTTTTGAATTCAATGAACAAAAAAAATGGATACTGTCCAGTGTTGCCCATGTTAAATGAAATGAGAAATCAAAGACCTGGTTTATGAACATCTTAAAGATCTTCAAGATGTGCACGAACTGAAGGCTCTTTGTAATCTGAATAACCCATAGAATTTCAAAATTCTTGTCTCATCCTCAGCATGATTTTTTCCTGAGTTTATATTTCACAGTTACCCCACAACAAAGACAGTTTTAATTCGCATTCTTGAAATCAAAAAAAAAGGAAATAAAAAGAGATAAATAATAAAAAAATAAAACATACATCATTTATTACATACATTTGATCATTATTTAGTTTTGTTGAGATTGCAAGGAAATACAATGAAAAACAACAAAAACATTGGCATGGCAATGAAACACTCTCTGGTTCAGCCCCACATCCAACCATATTCAATATAATTTTATGTGGGTACTTGGAAAATATGACTATCCTCAGAGCCACACAACTTCTTGCATATACATCTCACAGTTGTCTAAACACTAATTCCTATTTAAATCAGTCATTTACTAGTACACATTTAGACTTCATAAACCAAATACAATATTAATTAAAAAAATACAATTTCTGACTAGAGACTTCAGAAGCACCAAGGTAACTTATTTTTTAGTTCCATTTTCTGTTTTCCAAGTGAGTTAAGCAGCTCCTCAGTGTCACTGAAAGTGACCTCTGAAACCCAGGCAGGAATATCAGCAAATCCACCGCTTGTATATAATTTTCTACATCCTGAAAACAGTAATTTACATTGAAGTAGGACTGAAATGTCATGACATGGCAGAATTACAATTGCTTGGATGTTTAAACAGTGCTTTTCCTGTTTTTGAAAGTGTTTTGGTTCCTTTAAAGATGAGATTATATTCTAAATTCCTGAGGTTTATGAAAATTACTCTTAGTAGAATTGCCAGAATTCCTATAATTTTTAGCAGCAAGAGTTTAATGTTATATTATCAAGGAAAAAAAACCCAACAACCTTAAGCTTAATTCCAGCTTCATTTCTGGAACAAATGCAAACAGGTTTGAGTTTCTTTTCACTTAATTATTGCATCTCAGAATCAACAGAATCGTAGAATCATCAAGGTTGGAAGAGATCTTTAAAATCATCCAGTCCAACCATCCACCCAGCACTGCCACTGCAACCCCTCAACCACACAGAGGGGTAAGAAGCCACTCTACAAGAGTGTTATTTTCTTATTTTAGCCTATTTTAATATAGTTAGTAAATAATTTAAAAAACTTAGCACAAGAGTTTTATTTTTATTTCAGGTTTAAGCACAACTTGCATTTAAAAAGTGCAGGAATAATCAAAATAGCAAGAAGGGTAGCAAACTTTTCCAGATATTACTCTGGCTAATGAAGTGAGAGGTGAAAATGAACCATCTAAAATATATATTTTGCCATAAAATTGTGTCCTGGAGCAATCTACTGCCAAATGAGAAGATAACAACAGACACCCCTGAAGGATTTGTTGCTGTGACTGATTTTGTTTAATGGGTCCTTACAAATTGTTTGGAAAAATGGAAGTGGCTGTAGGTTGTCAAAAAATGCAGATTTATTGAAAAAGAGGAACAATAGATGGAACCATGTCAGTGGGAGGAAATAAACACAAGGAATCTGAATAGGATAGGACAATAGGGATTGAGAGATCATGAGCAGTGTCAAGAGATATGATATAATGCCTTTACGGAGGCCCAGCAAAGGATTAAAAATAACTCAGGTTTGACAAGTCCCAGAGAAGATGAATCATGGATAATGACAAAAAGAAACAGGATGAAGACAGGAGCACAGAATTTGTGTCACCCAGCAGTGAGAAAGTCAAAGGGTCAGTGAGGAATTGGTAGGTGAATCAGGCAGTTATGCCGTGTATTCTCATCAAATAAACAGCTTTCAAGTGCTAGAAGAGCAGTAAATTTACAGACTTTGTATACTACTCAAAGGGTGATTTGTCTGAGAAAATTCATCTTCGGTCTAGCCAGAATTTCTGTCCTTTTTGCTGCCAAAGCTGCATGAAACAGTTACAGAAAACCATTGGAGTAAACAACAATTAAAACCAATAAGCAAGAAACTGTGACTGCTGTGATGCACATGTTGGTGGGAGGGGGATTTTGGTGGCAGATTATCTATTTAAGAGACTGCTTTACAGAGTGTTAGTTGTGTTGTGTGGAGTCCGTTTCTTTGGGGATTTTTTTTAATTTATTTTTTTTATGGCAGGGAAAGCAGGAAAAGCAAGAGGGGAAAGCAATGCTGGCAAAAACACTGCTCACAAACTGAAACTTCTGAGAAGGGTGTCAGTGCTATCACAGGCAGAGCATCAAACAAGCTCTCAGGATTTCACAGTTAGGAGACAGAAGCTCCACCTAGTAAAATTCTAGGAGTCTCATATTTTCAAAAACAGATGAACGTGCACTGAAATACACCCTTACACCCTCCTGAGCTTCCAGCTCTTTCAGGCATTCTCCAGACAGGCTGGAAAATGACTATTTAAATTAGTGCCAGTACAAAGCATTATATCTTTTAGAAAGAAAGAAGAGGGAAAGGAGAAAGAAGGAAAAGAAAAAATAACTCAATGTTCTTTGTTGTTATAATCAGTGCTAAAAAAATGTGGGAAAAGAGGCAGGTTCCCAAACCAAATTGTGGCCAGAAGCAGAGAAATCCAGTGTTATCACTGCTTTTCACAGCTGAGGTTGTGTTGAGGGTTCTATCTCCAGGAATTAATTCTTTTTAGACAGTCTTTGGAAATGGTTCTCTGAAATATTACATTACAGGCCTTGCAACAGGAACAACATGCCTGATTTCTCTTCAGTGAATATGGCCTGGTTGTCAAGCAAAGCAGGACAGAGCTCTGCTCTCTTTGTGCCATTTAAGGTGCAGCAAAAGCACCATGTCTTTGAGATCTAAGGGCCAAATGAAAAATTAAGGACTATTTCTGCTTTTTGTCCTGTTTGCTTTTTACCATTTCCTACAGTGCTTATCCTCAAAGCTTAGTACTCTATTCCACTATAATAATTCTCAATAACCCTATGTTTTAAAGTCATGCTTATGCCACAGACTAAACTATTTGTACTTACTATACAGATGAAACATCTCTTATGGTGAAATAATACTGAAAAATATGTCAAATAATGTTTCAAAGTAAATATATCGTATGAATAACAAGATTTTCTTTCTTTTTTTTTTCCTTAAAAAGATAATTTTTAAGTAAAGCAACTTCTCTGCCTAAAGGCATAAACATTAGATAAATATTAGCTTTCATTCAAAGAGTGATAAATTGCATATGTCACTTAGTCATGAAAATACATTAATTTTATCCTTTGTTTCAAAGTGTTGGAATTTATTGACATTTTGAGTGTTCACAGAAAGTGGAATAACAGTTGCAAGCTTAGTTTCAGCCAGGCAAACTACTTCAAAATCACAAAACCATATTATTAATGATGGAAAGAGAGCTTTTGTTTTGGTATATCTGCAGACCCAATTCAGTCAAGTTACTCTTGAACCTGCACATGAAAGTGACTGATCAGAAACAGCAGATTTGCCAATAAAAACAAACTATGAGAAAATTTCTTCCAATAATTTTTTATTGTTTCTTGAAACAAAAGGTGTTGATTGTGTGAATATATGGTAGGAAGCCTTTGGCTGAATATCCTGTATCATTACAATGAAAAAAATGTATAAATTCCATAAGTGAGGCCCTTTATCTGTGGGTTTTTTCTTCTCCCCATTAATTTAACTTCATTCAGTACCTTGAAGGCATTTGCAGCTCCTTTTCCAGCAGACCTCAGAGGGAACTTTCTGAACTCTTCAGTACATTATACACTATATTACAGTAATTTAAGCAAATGTTCCTATCACAAAGAACCAGAGTTATCTCTTCTTGCACAAAAAGTTATTCTCACATGAGCACTACCTTTTGTACCTCTCCATCAAGCATGGATGGGAGTAGCTGAAAAAGTGATTCTGGCACACTTCCAACTACAAATTAAGTTTGTGTAGAAAATTGTGAAAATCAGACCACAACTCTTTGCAAAAACCTGCATTTCTGAAGAACTATTTTCTCTTGAAAGAAAAACAGCCAAAACCAGACTAATGTTTTCTGCCAAATTTAGTGTGATAGTGAACAGCCGACGTTGTAATAGTAGGTTTTTTCTGGGCAAAATTGAGATTAAAAAATAGTTTCAATTAGGTAAAAACCCCTTCAGTGTCCCATCCTTACAGGTAATGTGATAACCACACAAACACATGTACAGGTTAAGGTCATCCGCCATCTTTCCCATGACTTCCAGGGAAACCTCCATAGCATAGAATATTTCTTTTTAATTTAATGATAAGTAATCCTTTAAATCTTTCACCTTATTGAAAAAATTATCACAATACTTCTAAGGATTGCAGTATTGTTAAATATGCTGTAAAAAAAGTCAATGAAAATAAAAATAAGGCACTACAGAGTGAAAACAGGAGTCTTTCTTTGAGTTATTGCTCTGATGCCTTAAAATCTGCTTCACAGTTATGAGACAAGACGGCTCCATAATCCTCTGCCCTTTCCCACTGCCTGGGGATAGTGTTTCTGATCCTAAAATATTTTCATCTAAAGTAGCCATGGAATTTTGCTCCTGGGTTCCCTTCTCCAGAGCAGGTATCAGCACACATCCAAGGAGCTCTGCATTCCAATAGATTCCTTGATTCATTGACAGAGCCTTTTCCTAACAAAACCAAACATTAACTGGAAAATATGCAAACACAGAGAAGTAATTTACTATTCCTAGGGAGCTCTAACTATGAACATTTATATTAGGAGTTATAATTCAACATCAAGTAAGGAAAACCAGACAGATGGCCCTGCACACACTCTTTTCAAGGGCCCATTCAGAGATCCAAGTTCTTTTGTGATACAAAAATCATCAATAACACTCTTATGTCCATGATTTTTGTCTTGAACAGGGCTCAGGTGGATATTCCCTTTAAAGCTCCATCAACTTTTTTCCTTCCTCCATTCCTGAGTAAAAACTTGGATCCTGACCCAGAATAAATAGCTTTTAGCTATTTTGCAAGAAGCCTATCATAATATTGCTTTAATGAATACAAGTCTTATTGACTGGAGGAAAATAAAACACATTATCAATTTGTGCCTGCTCTGACTGTGCACTTCAGTGCTGATGCTGTACAAGAAAAGCCTAAATGGTACTTGGGGATAATTTGTGCTTATAATTTGCGCCTTTTCTTTGGCACAACCCAGGAGTCAAGTTTTATTTTTGTTTAAATTCACGGCACAGCAGACCTGAGCAGCTCAATATTTTTTATATTTAGCTCCTTGGTTTTTCCTACTAATACTACACAACAATTTGGCAATAGTTAAGGGGCAAAACAGAACCAGTCTGCTTTTTCCAGTTGTGATGGGCTGGCTGGCACCTATGCCCAGTATACCAGTCTAAATGTGACTCTATGATTCAAAATCAGGAAAACCAGCAAGGAAACAGTGGGAAGAAGGTCTTTCAACTGATCCTGCAGCTCCACCTCAACTCTGAATGTAAATCTGTCCCCTTGAGTCCCAGCTGACTGCAAATTCTCATTAACACTTGGCAATTTGAACAACTGCAGTGGTAATTTCATGAGGAGATCTGGCATTAACATGAGACCAAGGACTAAATAAAGGAAATGGAAACTTTTTTTCATCCTTGCTTCTTTTGGGATTTTTTTTCACTGTTTAATGTCATTTTCTGTTGTACAAATTAAATTGTCCCCCAGCCTTGCCCAGGATGGCTACAACTATAAACCTGCCTAAAACTTAACACACACATCTACACATAGACATTTCATGAAACAACTGCCAAGAGAAGTTCCTGTATTGATGCAGAGCCACTTATTGTCCTGAAAACTTGAATTAAGCTTTTTGGGAGCTATAATTACGGATCAGAGTAGGGCACTGTGCTTAAATAATTCAACCCAATTACCTAGAAATTTGGGGATAAGAATTTACTGAAAGTACTGGCAAGGTGGGGAAGTCAACAGTTATGATTATTAAATTCTATTCATATCATGAGACTTAGACTGTACAATCCTGTCACTTGTATAAACACAGAAGAGGATGTAACATATGAAGACTAATCCTATGAGAATTACTGGAATGACTTTGAAGAGAACAAAACTGACACCAGATGAAAAATGAGCCTAAACTTTAAAACTACATATAAGGTATACTAAATATCGGTCCCATTTCATTGTCAGTATACAAGCTGTTAAAAGAATTACCACTTAGACTGCAAGGAATCATGTGCCCTTTTGTCCTGTGGGATGCAAAGGAGATGCCCATCTTTGGGGAAATTATTGAAATCCGATGACAACAAGCAGGTGAAATAAGATGCTCTTAAGTTAATAGTGACTGTGACATGCATCTGTACAGGGAATTGAAGATAGGGGAAATCAGCCCTCCATGCTGACAGATGAGCCTCAGCCCATTCCAATAGCAAATCCACTTTTTGCCTCTTTTTTTTTTCATTGCTTACTGGAAAAAAAAAAAGGTTCCTTAGGGTTGTTGTTTTCTACCTCTTTCAAGGAGTTACTTTCTTCAGCTGTTGAACAAACAAAACTGTCCATGCAAAAAGTAAGATATGTACGTTATAAAACCTTTTTTTAAAATCTACTGAATAGATATTTTAAAATAGCTGCTGTCTCCCTCTCCCATTAGAGCTGGCCAAATTCTGTGCAACTGATTGCTTTATTGTGGAGTCCAACTTTTGACTCCCTGGTGACAAAAAGCCATAATAGATAAACAGCTGGAGTATTCTCTCCACTCGGAGATTGTCTGTGCCAAGAATGCTTTTGACTGTGAAAGCAAACACACACACAGACATGCACACCAGGGAAAGACTGTGAAAATCATCTATGAAAAGCTGTAAACGTTGCTCATCCCTTCTTTTAGGATTTTCTGTTATGCTTTGGAATGTGGGAGCAACTTTTAGTGCAAAACTGAGCTCAGCTGCACAACACTGCCAAACACAATTCTCTCAGTTTTGCAGGGAACAGCCACTTAGAAAGATGTCAAATGAATTCCTTAAGATCATAAAGAGCAGGACTAGAAGGCAGCAACATCCCTGTGCTGATTTCCACAGCACAGTTCGTTCATTCTCCCCCCATTCATGGAAAAACTGGGCTGTGCATTTAACTACTTGTGGATTACACCTCTAACCCAGAGCACATCTACTATTTGTATGTCTCCACACACAAAGGACTTATTTTAGAAAACATGCATATGCCAGAGGCTGAAATCATTTAAGGAGATGAAAGAACCACTGATATGAAGAAGAAAGGGAGTTAATGTAACCAGTGTGACGCACTCCCGGGATTATTTTAGCAGCAGCACTTCAAACGAGCCAAGAGCAGTGGCATCAATCAAGGCCAAAGAAAAGATGGCAAGATAGGACTGCTTGGATTTAGGTTCCTAGAGACAGGATTTGGAGACCATTCCTGTGCAATCAAGAGTGAGGGTTATGTCAGAGATGACATGCAAGCAACGTGTCTTAGTTACTGTGAGGTAATCTCTAGTGAGGAAGGGGCAGGAGATGGATGGAGACAAGAGGAAGGTGTCACCCTAAAATATGCAAGGATTCAGTTTGGAGGAAATATGAAGTCAACCTGAAGGGCAAGAGTTTTTTTAGAGAGGTCATTTAAGGAATTCAGAGGTGAGGAAGAAAATTGATAGCATAAAGATAGGAAAAGTCAAGATCAAGTTTAAAATGACTGCTGGTGGACAGGGCTCTGAGCAACCTGAGCTAATCAAAGATGTCCCTGATCACTGCAGGGATGGCTTTGACCCTCAAAGGTCCCTTCCAACCCAAGCCATTCTATGATTCCATGACATTGTATTTTTACAGATTTTGAGTGCATTTTTACTGCAGAAAGAAGAAACTTGGTTCAAAGGAGTTTTTTAGGATGTGCACAAGGATAAGAAAGGTAGGCACTGGGCTTATTAGGAGTTTTAAGGACAGGCATTAAGACCATCTGCCCCAGAGAACTTCAAATTTTCATAAATGAAGTTCTTGCACAACCTAGGACTTCGCAAGGATCCAGCCTTTGTTAATAAATGGATCAAACTTCGAGTGTGAAATATCCCATCCGGCCTGTAGCACTCACCACCCCTTAGACAGAAATAATAATAATGTGGTGAAATGGGATATGGCACACACCATCTGGCAGCTGTGCAAACAAGAAGAAGAACCCTATGAAGACCATTATTACACATTTGGGGACCTGCTGATTACGTTGCATGTCTAAGGTTAGGCATTTTGGTGTGTAAAACTTGAGAACACAGTTTAAATCATGGATAATTTAATAGGTTGCACATGGACTTCACCTCTAGTTTATTAATCCTTTTTTATCCAACAATGCATCCTTTTTTAAAAGACTTTCTTACTTTTATGGTGAACTGGTTAAACTGTAGTTCCAGAGACACAAAGCCGAAAGGAAAAATCCTCGTTTTTCTGTAATAGTAGGAATGTGTATAGTGGTCTGGTCCTATCAAGGTGTTCAGTTTTTCCATACTTGAAATTAATACATCACCTGAACAGATGGCAAATCCTTTTCCCCTTAGAAAGACCAAGGAGTTTTTTATTCATACCTTGTTTCCTTTTTTTTTTTTTCCCTTTACGAAGAAGAACAACAGAAAGTGATTAAGGAGAGTGTGTTAATAAAAAAAGCTCTTTAAACCAACAAGCTTATGGATTTTGAAGGACTGCCAGGAGAGTCATTAACAGAAAAATATTCAAAAGGCACTTAAATGTGTTCTCTGACTTCAATAGATTTGTTCCTGTCACTTCACAAGAAAACAGAACAAGGGAAAGCTCAGCCTTGTCCCCTGGCTGGTTCTCTGTGCTCAGCAGTGCATTTCAATTACCCAGCCAGGTCTGCCTTGGCTACCAGAATTCTCTCTCCTGCTCCCTCTCTGTCCAAGAAACCCTCATCTTTCCTTCTCCTATCTCACATGGACTATTCCTGCTATTGGAAGCTTTGACTCCTCACTTCTTTAAAACACTGCTATTTACCAGTACAGCCTATTTCATCAAACATGGCTAGTACATGGTTCCCTATGCACTCCTGCATTCTTTTCCCACCTCCTCTCCCTGCCTCTTGCCAAATTCCCTGTCTTTCTGAAATGCAGTGATGTGTACATCATTCTGGTGCTGCAGCAGATGGTGCTTTGGAAAGAAGAGATCAAGTTCACAAATAAAGTGGACTGATCTAAAATTGTAGATTAACTTTTCCAGCCATGGAAAAGATTTTTGCATCAGATGTCACAGTAACTTGGAAACCAACCTCAAGAACCTTGAACCCATGGTCCTATCAGTGACTGGCCTTAGCATCATGGAGACAAAGATTTTTTTTTCTCAGTTCCCCTGTAAATGCAGGAATACTATCAGCTAATATTGATTCACCTGTCCTTTCATGCTGTCTCAGGATTGAAAAGCAGATTGTTTCAAAATTATGGAACTGAAGAAAATTTGTTTTCTATGGCATTCTGTCTCAGGTCTTCAATGTCATCCCCACCACAATACCTGCACACTTTTTATATACCTCCCAGCCTAACCTTGTGGTTCTCTGCCTCATCCCATCCTTGCTCTGATTGTCATAATCCCAGTTCCTTCCCTCTTGTTTTTTATTTTCAATACTCAGCTTTCCTTCCACTACTGCATAAAATATTGGGCTTGTTGACTCTCTTGGCAAGGAACAGGAGGTGTTGTGACCAGCCCAGCTCTGTGCACACCAACCATCCCGATGAGCACTGCCTTGCTTGAGACCAGCACCAACATTTAATCTCTCTCCTGATCCCAGATGCTGACTTCCACAAAATCCTGTCAAAATTTGGCATGTGGAGTGACTGCTTAAGCCTCATTTCCTTAGGAAACCAGCGAAAGCATTTCACTTCCTTTTTCTGAACTGGATTAAATAACGGCAAGATGGATGGGGCAGCAGCCGGACAAACATGACCTGGTCAGGAATTGGCGCCAGGGCTCACAGGTGCTTCTTTCAAAGGCCAGGGAAAACAGCCCACAGTGTTGACTCATCTTTCAGCCCTCATGGATTTTCCTAATTGCTCAGTGAATTATTCACCCCAGCTTGCTGTTCCCTCCCTCACTCCTCCAACCCCTCTTTGCTCATGTATTTGCATGCAACACCAACGTGTCACCCTCCCCCTGAGGTACCTACAGCAACAAATCCCAAAAGTCAGCAGCTCCCACTTCCACAGCATTAAGGACGGTTCTGAGGGTGGGCTGCAGCACCTGGATGACGAAACAGAGAAGTATTTTGAAAGTCCTGAATGGTGAATGAACACGCTGTAATAATCAGGGTACAACTGCAATTAATGAACTATCCTCCAGGGGAAGATTGGACCCGTTCTAAAGCTGGAGAAGAACTGACATTTTTCAAGTATAAAAGCGTTTGTGACAAAATACAAAAGGAGGGTGTATCAGTAATAAATTGCAAGCTGCCTGACACAGCATTGCACTCATTAGCCCTTAATGTAACTGGGAGAAATACTCCCTTTTTTTGCTGTGCGATGTATTCCTTTAAAATACACAGAGAATGAAAGTTGTACCACAGTTTTCCTCCCATTGCATTCAGCAAAATAAATTGCATTTGAAGTCAGCTTCTTAGTAGAACTCAAAACCTAATCTAATATCCAGTCAGAATATTGAAAGCAAGGATCTGAGCTTTTTGAATCAGCCTAAAAGATGAAAGAAACACTCAATTAAATGCAGATTATAAGATACTGGTTTTTAAACAGGAGTAACCCAGAATTTGTACGTGCAAGGCTGAAAAAAATCAGCAGCTTTGATTTCCCAAATCCTGTCAGGGAAATATTTCAGAGAGGTTACAAATCTTAATTGACCATAGCACCACATGTCAGAAAAGGTAAGTAGTGTCACTCCTATGCCAAGGAGGGAAAAAAGAGTACAATGGGAAGGAGCAATAGGTCAAGCCTGGACAGCATGACAGCCTGGATTAAAAGCCAGGCATTGCTGGATCTCAATCCATGCTTAAAAAAAATCACTACTTCAACAACAACAACAAAAAATTGGTGGTCAAATTTGATTGAATTTGAGAGACCATTCTATAATCAATCATGACAGCATTAATTCCCCTAAACTCTCACTAGCAGATGCTAATCTGCCCTGGAATATATCCGTGATTCCAGGATAATTCTGAATGAAAGCTCAAAAAGCAGTTTCTAAGTGAAGAATTGTGAGTAGCTTTCTTTTCTATTCCTTTGCTCTGCGTCCCAAAATAATGAGGGACATCCACTCAAAACCTTTACCAAACACTTCACACTAAAGACTAAAACATAAATCACATCTAGGAGAGGTGATGATGATACAGTTGGATTTAAATAGCCCAGAAAAACTGTAATAACTTAATAAGACTAATTAAGTGGGTCTGTGTGAGGGAGCAGAGGACTCCCATGAAATAAGGCACAACTCCAAGAGCACTCTGGTCTTCACAACCACACCTCCCTACAGGAATCCAATTATTTTAGCTCCTTTCACCCTGTACAAGAGCAGAGAATACCTGAGGAGCAATCAGGGTCCCACCAGCTCAGTTCCAGACATCTGTTTATTGCTGGTCCCTTCTGACCTTTAGTTCTGTAGAGTATCCATTGCAAGTTGGACACTCTTAAAAAATTCCACTGTACTTTCCAGTATCCTGCTACTCCATAGTTACTTCTAGCTCATCAAACTTTGAACAAACTCTTCTACTGCCAGAGAAAAAAAAAAGGAACAAACAAAGCAAAACACAAGAAAGGCACATCCCAGAAACCTAAGCAACACACAAATAACACATTCCCTATAAAACTTTTACCAATGTTTGGAAAAATCATTCCTTGTGCCGAAGTGAGTGCACAGCCATGGAGTCCTGTATGGAAGAGAAATGAAGGAAGAAATGGGCAGAGAACTCAGCAAGAACTAGAAGTTCTGGAAGAAAAAGGCAGAATTTAAATTATGGAATTAAATGCCAAAGGGGGGCATAGGGTCATAAGCCCTTATATCCTGCTGGTGGACTAATGGCAGTGAAAGAACTTTTTAAGTGGAAAAGCCCAATCATTTTTTCCCCTAAAATGCAAATGCTTCGTTGCCTGTTCTGGAGGGGTAACCCTCACACTGTGTTCAGTTGCTTTTCCCCACCCCCCAGTAGACAGTGGGGGTTTCGTATAAAGCATAACACATGAAAGCAAATGAACAAGCTCCAAAAAATCTGATATCTCCTGGAGTGAGCCCATCACAGCATGCCAAGTTTTTCTACGCTGATTGCAGTGGTTCTGAGAACAAAATGGCTGGGACTGGAGTGTGGCAGTTTAATTCCCCAAACAGAAGCCACAAAGTTGTTTTTCTGAGGTTTTTTGGACCTTTTTGATGGCCTCTTTCCCTCACAAATATAAGTCCTCCCTAAGATGGAACAATCAGAGCTCCTATGCACATGCTGAGCAGCTGTTAGTTGGGATTACCCAGTTCAGTCCCTTCTGCTTTAACTGAAGCATTATTTGGGGTATTTTCTATTATCCCTGGATGTCCATTAGGAAACTTAATGAACTTTCGATACTCTTTTGATACTCAGCTTCATTTTCAAGTTAATTTAAAGCAGGGGAATGAATTTCAAAAATGCTTCAGAGGGGAGAAGAGACAAGACAGGATGGGACTGAGAAAGCAGCTAAACAAACTTTGTTTCCTTAGGACACAAGCCTAAAAAAGCACCACCTGGGAAGCTGGCTTAAGAACACAGGGTTTGGGCTCTGTAGCAGGCTTAAGAAATTTAGCTTAAGAAACAAACCAAAAAGCCAACCCTCTTAAAACTGAAAAGCGAGTTATTCTTTAATATAATTTAAGAGTCACAAGGAAAAACACCAAAAGAGAGGGGGGAAAAACCACAACACCCAAACAAACAAAAAACCCCCCACAGTAGTGCAGTTATTCAGTCTTTCTAAATAGAG
This sequence comes from Neopelma chrysocephalum, assembly GCF_003984885.1. NCBI lineage: Eukaryota > Metazoa > Chordata > Aves > Passeriformes > Pipridae > Neopelma > Neopelma chrysocephalum. Next base: position 2,159,703 of record NW_020897803.1, on the reverse strand, counting down.
CCAAAACTCATGGTGTTACCCATTCTTTCCCAAAGGGACCTATTTTGATCTTTTTATTTCTCAGAATTTAGGGGAAGGGAAGAAATGTCCACATGTGTGTCTCTGTGAGACAGGAATACAGGGAGAGAATGAAGGACTGAATCCCTAGAGCTGAATAAAGTAGCATCTACCCAAACATGTTTATAATATTGTTCTATTATTAATGTAATCCCCAAACAGCTTTCTAATATTGGTATTTCTGCAGTCAAACAGGCAGCTGGTTGACAGGTATCAAGCAACACAGTTTGGTGAATGGAAAGGTGTGAACTTGTAGAGTTTTTTTTTTTCAGAAGTTAAATAATTTAATTTCAATGGCAGTGAGGCCAGTAAGGCATAAATCCACGAATAAATCTCTAATTAAGTGATAAAGCTAATTGGATCTGAATTTATTTCCTGATAATAGCCTGCACGGCTGAGATAAATGCCTGGGAAAAGCCAAGGGAAGGATTTCTCTTCTTTAAGATCCTATTGAGGGACAAGCTATGATTTGACTTGATCACAACACTATTTTTAATGGAGATTACAACAGAGATTATATTACTTTCACCAGTTAAGAAGATGTAAAAAACAAGTGAGCTGATATGTGATCATCATTTGATTCCTGAGCTCTAAGTCAATACAAAGGCTGAGTGAGGACCCACTGAAATTCAGACAAAGGTGCTGTCTTCACTAGAGCTTAACAGAACCACAAAAATAAATTAAAAAAAAAAAAAAAACACAACAAAGAAACAAACAAACAAATAAAATCCCCACAAACCAAAAAAACCCTAAACTTTTTGGTATAACAAATAGCTTAAGTATATTTCTAAAACAGACACTGACTCTTGTGGAAAATTTAATTTGATTTCACTTAGGAAGGCAGAAACAAAAAGCCAGTAAGAAAACTGATCCAATTAGTGTTTTCCTTGAGGACACGTTTTCCTCCAAGTGCGCAAACGGTCTCGTTGACTTTGATATTAAAGCACCTCCCTGGATTCCATCAAAGTGCAGAATGTGCTGCAGAAGCAGCTCCTAAATCTCCAGGTGGAACAGTAGGAAAGCAAACATGGATGTGAAACCACAGAACTGCAGCAGAAATGTCTGCCCGAGCCCAAAGCTCTGGCTCCAAGAAGGGTGATTTTCCCAGAGGTCTCACTAAGGGGTTAACTCAGATGCCGAGCAAATATAATTTAGATGTCAACATTGTTAATTATTTAATTGCTCATAAAAGCACGAATGGTGCAGACTCAGCTATGGATGACATCTCATTCCCAAGACAAGGCTGGAGGAAGGGAGGTTTGCTTTGGAAAACATGGCAGATTGTGTGGCCTCTGTGTCCTCCCCTCCACCAGCCTCCCAAAGGGGAGACTCTTCCCACAAAACACCTTGGAGATCCCAACAGTTCACCTACTCCTACAGAAAAAAAGTCCCAGGAAATGTTCCTTGTCATGGAAGAAACCAAAGACATCAACAACATGCTTTTTGTGTTATGTGGAATAAAATTTGATCAGCAACATTTATACATCTCCTGGAGTAATTGCTTTTCCTCACTGATTTACCACTCTGAATGTGTTCATCCTGAATGTGATATATTGTCCTGTCAGACCTTTGGTTTGGACTGATTTTTAACCCCAATACCTCTAAACTGATTAAGAAGAATATTCCACACTGTTTTTTCATGAATATTTTTGTCCTTAACTAAAGCAGAAATTTTCACACAATAATTGCTTTGAAAAATCTTTCCTTTAAAATGAAGATACACACAAAAAATAAACATTTCATCTTCAGAAAAAGGGAAAGAGGAAGTAAAAAACTGATTGTTTTCTCCTCTGTGATATCTTTTACTCCCTCTCCCTTGAATAAGCCAGGCTGAAATTGCCTGGATATCTGCTATAGCTACTGCCACACATGTGCAGCACAATAATCCATTTTATTATGCTGAGCAGATCTTCTTTTGTGCCACCTTGCAGGACATCTTATAAAAGTATCACACAATTAACAGGGCTTATTAACAGACTTGTCAAAGAAACCCGAACTAAACCACAAAACAAAATAACCTACGGGTTTAGGCTGATTTAAAATGAAAGGATGACTTTTTTCAAAACACCAGCTGAAGTTTTTAAGTTTCCCTCAAATGAAACACTTGGAAATACCAAAAAACTTTAAAATTTCAAATGAAACGGTGTAAAAATAGAAAAAATATTGTGCAATAATTTCAGCATGCTAAAAAGTTTCCTATTTGTCTAAAAACTATCCATGCTTCCATAAATCCACGTTTTTATCAGAATTTTCATCAGGAAAGTTAGGAATGTTGAAGTTAAATAGGTTTTGGTTTGATAAGATGAGAAAGCAGGCTGTGCATCCCTCAGCCTCAGCAGAGGTACCTGCACCAATCTGCTCCAGGGCTCAGTTCTGCAATTCTCCCTGAGAAGAGAGAAACCCAAAGCAACTCTGAGTAAAGCTCCCAAGATCAACCTCAAATGGTCTTTTCAGTATAGCCAGGGTTGTTAATCGGGTTAATAAAGTGTGGTTTGGGCTTTTTTTATTCCAAGAGAGTTGAATACAAGGCTGTCTCTCTTTCCACATATTTATGCAACACTTCGACCCTACAGGAATCAGACGACTTCTGCATCTATCTGGGAGAATGTAATTAGACTTTAACAACACAACACATCAATCCCACCAAAAGTCTCAATGGTTTTCCTATTTAAAGCCCTTCACAGAAAGATTTAGAATTTATTCATCTTTTCCTTCAAGAGACTTGGATTATTTCTAAATTAACAGGTAGCCTGATAGAATTTAGGCATTACAGGTCAAAAACACATGGCCCAGAGTATTTTAGTAGGAGGATTTCTGTAAGGAGAAGTGAATTTCTAAAGCACATAAGCTTTTGTGAATACTTCCTATTATCTCATTAGCATGTTTTCTGACCTCTGGACTTGAAAATCTCTTGCACAGTCTGGATTCCTAATCTTATTTAAACCCATATTTAAATGCAGAATAACTGATTAGCCAATGTCCTTTGTGCTACACAACCACACGTTTCATGATTTTCTAATGAAAAATGGCATCCATTGCTTTTTATTTCTCTAACCTATCACAGAAAAAAGGCACAATGTGATAATACACTGTGCCTGTTTGCTGCAAATTCAAGGACTTGTTTTTTTCAAAAGTAACAGAGTCAAGAAAGGTACTTTCCTCCAAAGATGTTTGATGGATTATATAGCAATACTTCATATTTCGTATATGATGCCAACGTGGGCGAGTATAGCAACTAACAAAGGTCCTAAATGTGATGTGATGAAAATGTCTCTGCATAAAAACCTCATTTCTTCAAATTATGATGCCTGTTAATGTGTTCTGCATTTCTTTATAAAACATTTCTAAGTAACACTACAGGATCACATATTCATGTTACTTTGTATTGGTTCTTTTCACTGTTCAAGTGAAATTTGAGATTCAACCTCTACCTTACATATTCTATTCAACATAATAAAAATACATAATTTGATTCAGGCAATATATTTTTCCCCCTCAAATCTCAGAAACTCTAAATATTTCACAGTTCAAATTAGATCTTGCCACACAGCTTGAATACTGTGAGCACTCCCAAAGTATTTCTAAAGTGAAACATATTTAGAAAGAGGAATGAATTGCTTCCATCACTCCTTACTTCTTTTGTATGTAAGACATACATTTCTCATGCTTTCAAAGCCACAAGTATATAATTCAAATTTTCATGGTGGGTACAATGTTGGGAGAGTCACATTAAAACTAGTTTCATATGAGAAACTATCAAAATTGGCTTCATTTATTTCCATTGCATAACAGCTCACTTGCTGCAATTACTATGATTTGGGGGGCTTTTTAAATTTTTTTTAGCAAATCAAGGAAAACTAAGCAAAAGTTCCACTTTTAATTCTTAGTTTCTGTGTGGTTTTGAAATTACCAATTACATCTAAGAAAATTCTATAATGATCCAACCAGTTTTCTAAAATGAAACATTAAATAAAAACAATAATCTTTGCACAATTATTGCAAATTAGCATATCCATTAATATATCACAGAATATGCTCAGTTGGAAAGGACCCACATGAGTTCAATGTATTTACACTACAACATTTTTAGTACTATAAGTGGTGTAGATGATTCAGAGCAGGCTTTGAGAAATGTAACTCTTTGGTTCAAACTGAGTTTCATCAGGGACAGTCTTTAAAGGGCACGTGCTGATTATTCCTGTACAGCTTTATGATCCAATTTGTGACCTTCATGTCAGAATAAGAGCTATGGAGTGAGATGGCTCAATTAACCTCATCTGCAAATAATTTGCAACACAGAACACTGATAGTGTGATACCAATCCCTGAACGTCTGGGTTTTTTTCTGAATCAAAGTACACATGCAGTAATTACTATTAACTGCCATTAATGCTGCTGGTACTTAAAATGGGATTAAGGATTTCACACTGGGGAGGAAAAAAAAAGACCAAAGACACCTCTTTAATTCAGTTACATTCATTTAAAAAAGAAAATTAAAGTTATCTAAACTGAAAACAAGGGCCAGAATGTCACCAGAAGGTGGAATCTCTTTTTTATCCAACCTGGGGCTTAATTAAGATATGTAGCAGAATACTCCTGCTCTCTGACACATCCAGCTGATCCCTTATTCACTTATTCTACCAGTATACCTGTTACTCTTCTCTATATATCTCCATCCATGATTATGAAACAAAAAATGTACAGCACATTTTTAATTAACTACATAACAGCTTGAATTTCATTTGAAATGCAATTTAAGGAGCAGAGCAACAAATGTACAATGAAGAGCTAATTCAGTGATGCCATGTACCACTCTGTGTTACTGTCATTCCTTCTAGAAAAAAATATGTAATTTTCAATTTTGTCAAATATAAACATGACATTTTAATCAACTGATGCCTCATAAGTCACACTGTAATTGAGGCTTTGCTTGAATGTTAATTCCAGTTTTAATTTTTCTCTTTGCCTGCCACTGGCAGGTGTTCATGGCACTGCTCCGACTTTGATGTGCCTGCCCTCACGATTTCCTGCTCCACTGCTGAGGACTGATTGAAAAGGAATATTGTGCCTTTAAGCCCAATGCCTTTTGCGTGTTAACAAGCAAATATTCTGCAGACACATGATTTATAAAGTTGCACACTCAGAGTGGTAAATTTTCCTCCTCCCTGGCAGAACATGTGACAGTGGTAAAGGTTTCATGAAGGAAAAAAAAGAATACAAGGGGAAAAGAAGCCCACCCTTCTCCTCTGGTTATGTGGGCTACTCTCCTCTGGTTGCGTGATCAAAACAAAAAGAAAAAGCACGACAGATAATCCCTGAATACCCAGCCTTTAAATATGCAGGAGCCTCAGGCACGCAGAAGCAAGTTAGGTAAATGCATGCATTATCCAAATTGGAGGTGTGGAAGCAACAGACAGCAAATCCTCTCACTCCCAATCTCCCAACTTCAAACTCCTTTTCTATAGGAAAAAAAAAATTTAACAAATTAAAGGGAGGTTCTTTTCAGCTTTCGGGTGGAAAATAGCTAAGCAAAGTTGAGGTGTAATTTGTGGTCACTCTGAAGCTGTGATGTAGGGAAGCTGTCGCTTTTCATATTTGTCTAATGAGCAGTTGACTCACAGAGGCCATCAGGTACATGCACATCTCATCTGTTTGCACCTACCATCTTTGTGACAGCATTTCAGAGGCAGAAGGAGAAAATAATCACTGTTTCGCTCTTCTATATTAAAACCAATGTTTTTCAAAACTCATTCAATTCATGTATTGTGCCTAATAAATTATTGTTCCATCCAGGTAATGAAACTTTTAAAGAAATAAATTCTACACGTAAATACAAACCTCCTCACTGCCCCAAGCAGGTTGTCAGAAGGTGATGTGTTATGCAAAGTGCATGGAATGGAAAGCAGCCTTTACCAAACTCATGATCATTCACTTCAGCAGAGTGGTCTAAAAACCTGTTTTAAATGTATGGAAACCAGCACTCCCCTGCACAATTTCAACAGCAATCTCACTGCGTGGCCCCTTGGAGCAGCTAATAATAAACACAACATATTCAGCCTGACTTCCCCCAGCAGAAGCAGGAGTGTACTTGTGCATGCAGGTGATGTGTTAAGCAATGATAATCAACAGACACCTTCCTCCTGATGGATTTCTCAAGGGAGCAAGTCAAAAGCATGACTGCTTGCTCTCCAAGCTCCAAAACAGTGTCCCAGATGCCCATCTATTCTCTCCAGCCCTTCCAGACCCTCGGGTCAAGGGCCTGCCCCCCACACCCTGTCCGTGCCAGGTGCTTAATTTTTAAGGAATGAGTTCCCAATATTATATTGTGATGGAGAAAACTGAAAGTGTGAATACAAAAGGTTGAACGGCTATTAGACAATAGGGGAGAAGCAAATAATCAGCACCAAGAGTGTACAGAATGAAAAAGAAATACCAGTATAAAACATAGGTTATGCTTAATCACAGTGATAGCAAAATTCAATCCATAATTTTTGCTGTTGTTTGACTACCATTAACTAAAAGTGGCTTGTAAAGAGATCTCCCATTACACAAGGAAATTATCCAAGCAATGTCTCATAGCTACTACAAAGCAAACTCCCTTCAGTTCCTTAGCTAGCAGTAAAGCTAAATGAGGTACAAAGAATTCTAATTGTTAGTGAAGTGAATAAATCAGAGTTAAGAATGTTGTCTCAGTCATAATATTTCATTTTATGGTATTATAAAAACCAGGTATGCTAATCACCCCAGCAATTAGATGAAATCACACTTAAAGGAATAGTTAAATATATTGAAATTCACTCCTCCTCTACCTGCCCTGCCCAACAGAAAAAGAAAGAATGAACGTACTTCAGTGTGGCAACTCCAGAAAAATAAATGCCTGTTTAAACAGCTTATCTATTAAAATATGAAACCACAAATAAACAAAATCCTAATGATAATTACAGAATCTGTGGATTATGGACAACTAAAAGATAGTTAACTCCATTCTGTCACAGAACAACATATATTCTCCTTAAACATTTGCACTCAACGCTGCAGAAGAAATGCACCAGGGGACAAACTCCAACCCCTACCAAAACAAGCTATTTTGATGTGCTACCTCTAATCAGGAGCAACACATCAGGATAATACACAGGCTGGTGCTTAAAGTACCTTTGACCTTGGTAACCTTTCTAAGAGGGATAAAAATTAGGGCAAGAAAAACTGTAACTTCGTTCGTCTTGTCCTAAACACCGCTGAGTTTTGCATCCCTGCTCGTCTTTGCTACGCGTGATTTTCATGAGACTGTGGGTGTTTGGGGATTTCTAACACAGGATTTTGTTTTAGTGTTAATCATCTCTCTATTTGCACACAAAAGCCTCGAAAATGGGTTGTGATGGACTCCAATCCACCTTCACAGAACCAGGATAAATCCGACCGTAGTCATGGCGGAGGCGGCGCCGAAATCCATTTTTCTCTTCTTTCAGAACCCGAGCAAACAAAAGATCCACAAGTCTTTCCTTGATATATATGTATATATTGCCAAAAATACATTATTTGAAACATAATCAGCATAATTTTATTGTGGGCTGATGGATAAGTTCTGACATAAAATGGAGTAAATTTTGAGTCACTTTAATTAACGGGCACTAAAAACGGAGAGGAAAACACACTATAATTCTCTGCAAGTTTATTCCACTTGTCAGCTTTCATCCACAACAAAACTAAACCACACTTGTCAGTATCTGCTATCAAGCTTCTCATTGTGCAACTGCCTAAGTAGTTAATAAAACAACTACTGTTTCTATTTTTTCAACTATATATAAAAAAAATTGTTTAAATTCTTGAGTTTCTTTCTTGTGCAAGTGCTTAATTCTTTATAGAACAGGAGCAAACTATTGTTCCTGACCCTTATATGCCTTATAATAGCATTAATCATGCTAAATTCTTTTGGTGCTCATGTGGATATAATGTAATTATAACAAATTCCTGAAGATAATTTCTTATTCCCATTGGTCTTTGAGACAAACCTAAAATACACTAAATTTCTATAAATGAAAACAAGCCGGAAAATATCTCTTGGTAAAATAAAGGTTATTGTGTAAATAATAAATATCAACAAAGAAGAGTAAAAAGTACTAAAATGAAAGGGATATATAATCAAACCCAATTCATTTCTAATGCATTTTCCCACATTTTCATGCTACTACCTAAAGCAGTAAAAGCTTTCAGAGTACTGTCTTGAAGTACAAATACAGTTTATCCCTGTATTAACACAGACTTACTTTTAAAGCACATAAATCTGCAAAATATTCTGTGTGCACACGTGGGGCTAATCCCAAAACATAACTTGCAACCTGGAATTCCAACAATATTTATATCCTAATAAAATGTTGGCAGATAGAGGATTTTTCTAATTCACTGTGTGTGCTTTTAAAAACACGGTCAGGAGGTTTGTTGGGGTTTTTTAATAACAAAAAAAAATAAAGTTGACGTTCAATTGAACTGGTCTGCCAGGAGTACAATTACTGACCTTCATATATAAAATTTCTGATTGAGATTCTGCATTTCACACAAGCCACAAAACATCCATTAGGTCAAACCACACAATATTTGGAGGACAAGATTCTTGATCAGTAGGTTATAATTTTAAGAGTCCTCCCTCCTTTGCTTCTTTTTGTCTAACACACAAACCCACAGATTTACAACATGATCTCATTTAGAATATAACCCTTTTTAAACACAGGCAAAACAATCAGTTTTCACGCTCTCAAATAACAAAGTCTAGCAAGTGTATAAACTTAACGTACAAATAAGACAAATATGCAAAAAAAATTAAAATAAATGTTAGTTGTTATTATGGAAGTTTAATATAATGCATTTTAAAAAAACACCTGTATATAGGACTTCCCACGTGACAAGTGTACCCAGTGAGATAAAAAGGGACAATTTCTGCAGCATTTCTACATAATAAAAATAACATATATGTATAATAACAAATACTAGACACCAGAATTTTTATAATTTATCCTAATATATATTATAGAATATATTTCCTAAACCAGCCTACTCTTATCATCTATAAGAAAATATAAAGTAACTGTGGTAGTTAATCCATAAAGGAAAAAAACTTGGTGCTTTCAGATTTCCTATTAAAAATATTCAAAAAAATGAATTAATACAGTGATTAAGTAATTTTTGAATGTAATTCAAAAATAATGAATTACAACAACCTGCAGTATGAATTGGCCAGGAAAATTAGACTTAAATAAAATAAAAAATTGCTGGTCTTACATGTAGCTTTTAATATGATTCTCTTCCTCTTAGAAATCAAATAAGGTCTAGTGGAGATCACCAGGAAGAGATGGAAGTTTAGGACCAGCCTAAGTGATTTCTGAGCAGTGAAACACAAACAAAATAGTTCTCAGAGTGGTTTCACACAGTGGAAGTTCAGCACTGTCTAGTTAGCAATCCAACACAAATTATTTGATTTTTTTTGTGTGTTGAACAATGTCCATGAAAATGAAACTTCACTAAGTTCCTAAGCAGCAGCATTTCATTATGTTTTAAAATCCTACCCCTGATCCCTCCATTATGCTCCCTTTCATATTATCCCATATTGTATCTCATATCACACAAAGATGAACTCAGGAAGTAATTTTAAATTTCACTGGCTGATGCAATACAAGTGTTTAAGTTTTCATTAAAAGAAAAATGTTCTGCTGCAGAAATGGCTGATTATTGCTGAGATTTAGGATTAAAGAGAGAGGGTGAAATGGAAGAAAAAGAGAACTTTAAGGCTATAAACTTTCCAGTAGCCAGGACTATGATTTCCTCTGTTTACATGACACAAACCCCCTCCTGCTCGCACCCTGTGGATGTTGCTGCAGCAGAGTAAATAATTATAAACACTTCTCTTTGTACAGTATGGCTTTGTTGATAACAGCAACTGCAGCAAAATCAAATAGTATGTGGCAATCAAACATTTATTTTGATAAGACGCAATTGGAAAAAACTGCGGGTGCAGGAGCAGCCCCTGATGTGTCAAAGCCACTTCATTTTCACCTTTGAGCACAACTGACAGAGATGTTGCTATCAAAGGTTTCCATAATATCGCGTGCAGGGCAGGGCAGGCTGAGGCCAAGTGACAAAATCTGCCCCACGTGTTTTCACACGCTGAAAACAAACTGAAGGCAGTCATCTCCTCCAAGGAAAATCAAAGCAAAGTGAATACACACACACAGAAACAGGGATGTCCTCAAGGCAAATCCTCCCCCACCAGAAATAAACCAAAATAAAAATCAGATTGTGTTAAGCAGCGAGTCTATAAACTGCTCCTCACAAGCCACAGGTTTGCCCTTTGTAAAGCCAAACATCTTCGTAAAGAAAATGTAAGGGACAGAAAGAGACACTTAATAAATCTTTGCTTCCTTTCCAGCTCTTGGCAGATCAGGCACGGGAATTCCCTCCACTGACCCCTTTATTTGTGAAAAGCTGGAGAACAAAATCGAGTAAGGAAGCCTGGAGTCTCCCTACTCCCTGACCTCTCACTCCCCAGCCCCGACTCCCGCTACGTGTTTCCAGTTATTCGAAACAGGAAAGATGCACAAACCTCAGCAATGCACTCCCAACTCCTCATTCTAGAATTAGGGGCCATTATTCACCCCCGGGTCCTCATTTCTCTGCTAGTTAGTTCCTCGCCTCGCTGCTGCTACGGGTGGGGAGGGCAGGAGGGTGGCGGGGGAGGCAGAGGAAGGTATTACTAAGTTCCCAGACCTCCTTAAACTGCTCAGAGCAGCATGGATAATCCGACCACGAAATATTCAGAACAAGTGCTCATGGAGGGAACCTTCCCCTTTGTTTAAAAAAAGGAAAACAAAACAAAACAGAAAAAACCACCCTTCCCCCCAGCCACCTTCCCTGCACATTAAAAACAATTTTTTTTCCATACTGTGCCTTTTTTTAACCTCCCCTCCACCCCCATCTCCATCTGCCTCCTCATTCCTAGACCCTCTCCAACATAACAATCTCTTTTGGGGGGCCTGAACCAGCTGGTATTTTTTGCACATACAAGCAACAACTGAAGATTGTCATCTTCATGCATATAATGGGTTCCTGAGATACCTGAGGTGCCCTACACACAAAGGGATTAAAAAGCAAAACAAAAATGTGTAGTCTTTGGCTTTTAGATCCTTGAGGTTGAATCCATAGCCCCGGAGGTACTTTGGGTAGTGTTCTCTCTTTCTCCTAGCAAGACTTCACTGCTCTGCAGCAGATTTTGGGGCCATTCCATCAGGCTATGCTCCTAAGTGGGTTGTTTTTGCCAAAACACCAAAACCTGCCGTGTCTTGCCTGTGTGAGAGCAATTCAACAGCCACAGCGAGAGCCTGAGCACAGCCCAGACCTCATGTGCTGCATTCGCCTTTCCCTCAGTGTGCTGAACCAAAGGGAGTATTTTAACATCACACAAAAAGTGAGCAGTTCACATCATTGTCACCATTTTTATCTTCCACTCTCTGGGTGATACTAAAAAACAACAAAAAAAAATTAGAAGAAGAAGAAGAAAGAGAGCATTGGTTCTTTACAAGGAACGAAAAAGAACCCGCATTTCATTCTTATCTGGGGGTTTTACTTAACACCCGTTTGTTCACACAGTGCTGCTTGCAAAAAATATTTGTTTGATATAAAGGACATTGAATAATTTATGCAATATTTAATAATGCAGTAAACCAGAGAGAGTTCAGCAAGACAGGCATGGCACTCTACATTATTTGCTTTGCTTTTCCAAATAAACCCCCACACTTAAAGACCATTAGCACATGTAATGTAACAAAATAAAAAAAGAAATACTGCCTAATTTGGAAAATAAACAAAGCATTTGGAACTAGTTCATAGGATAAAGCATTAACTTTCTTATTCATGTATTTTTGATTAAAAAAATAAAATAAGGGGCTTCAAGAATGAAATCAAAATTAATGGAACAGGATTTATATCAGCATCCAGTTCATTCCAAGTGAATCCAGAAGCCATAGGAACTAAGTCACAGTGGAGTATTAGTGTGGGAAGTGACTGATGGTTCTTGAATATGCTACACAGGGTATCTTGAAAGCAAATACATTTTAGAACACCAATAATTACATCAAGCCAAGTCCAAATCTTTCATAACATATTACAGGTCACCTGACTTTTCATTCTTTAGACAGCCATAATATACATAAACAATACATCAATCTCTGAGGCAATTTACTTTGTTTTGTGGCTTTTTTTTAGAAGCATTTAATATACCTTTTACACCTTAAATCCAAGGTTTTTTTCTCTTTTGCCATCTCCAAGTAAAACAGGCATGAACCCAGCTTTCAGGAGATGGTATTTTTCTGAGTAAGAAAAGCAGGAAGAACTCTGTATCTCTAGATAAATGTTTAGAATACTGTGTAACATTATAAAAAGGATCTCCATTTCTTTATCCCATTTTCATATTTCCTAAATATTTTTATATTTATGCCTGACTTTTAGACAGTAGATAGTTAACTAGGGTCTAAGATCTCTGGATGTTACAAGCCACAATCTATAAATATAGGTTTTGAGCACTTTTGTCTCCTCCAAATTATAACTCAATGCTTAGTGTGTTGAATTAACTCTACATGGATTATCGATTTTCTTTTGGGACTGTCCATTTTGCTGTTCAAAAGCAAAACGTGATTTACAGAAACCAATGTGATCTTGCAGGTTTCTTAAATTTATTTTCATAGTTTACTTTTTTCCTTAAAAAACTACCAATCACATAAAAAATGGGTTGGAGTCTTTAAATTGTATTATATTGTACTGTATAAAAGGCAAAATATTACATATTTCTTATGACGTCATGTAACCATAGAACATACATATTTATATCCCTTTTTATAAACACTGGGTTTAAAGATTTAAAAAAATTAAAAATTGGAAGTTTATGACTTGGCTTTCACCACTAGCACCAGGATTCAAAGGAGACAGTTTTCACTTGTCCTGCACTCATGTGAAAAAGTAAAAATTAAAATCAACCTTTATGATCTCTAAAGCATGTCCCTCTATTTGTCAGTGTGCTTGTTTGCCATAATGAGAGTTCTATTTAATTCCAAAAAATAACATGCTCTGTATGCCCAGATATTGCCTCAAATCAGATTTTTGCATTTGCCACGTAATGGATTAAGTCACTCCAAAATTTTCTTTTCCCTGACAGATTTATTGTTTTAATCAATTTGGGAAGAGTTCGTTGCTTCAGTAACTGAAGTGTTCTCTTATGCCACACAATTTTGGCCTTAGGGAACTTAAAAAAATCTCACTTCTGTTTCTGATTTGGTGCTTTTGTCAGTCTCCACTTAAGCTCTTTTACTTCCAGAATTTTTGTGTCCTCACTGAGCGATGTGACAAGTTCATAACACTCATAACAAGAGGCTGTTAATAATAAGCTCCAGACTTTACCAAAGGGACATCAGCAGCAAATAATCATTGTGGTAATTAATCTATTAGTACTGTGGAAAGCACCAAAACAAAGGACACGATTTTTCACTATTGTACTTAAAAATTTTATATAGTTCACGTTCAGTGTAGTCATAAGCCACTAAATTGCAAGGCTGAGGAAACAACCCACCAAGTTCAATTTCTGCAAAATAAACAAGGATGTGGAGCTGCTTAATGATTTTGTTTGTATCTAAAAAAGCTTTATCGTTACAATTCATTCTGCTATTTACAGAGGAGACAAATCCCACCGGTTTTCAGCTGAAAATCTCCATCATTAGGCTACATTTCACGTTTGTCCACCTAGTCCCACATTTGCCATCCTGCAATCCAGCCATTTAAAAGCCCGCAGGGCGTGCAAAGGAGAAAATGAAGGGCAGGAGGGCAGAGGAGGATTTTTTCAGGTCTGAAAGAAAAATCATTTTGTGGGAAGACAAGCACACACGTCTCCTTTTTTTTTCCACCCCAGAATCCTAGCAGCAGCTTGAATGGCGAGTTAAAGCCTGCAGATGGCCTCTGCCATTCCCAGCAAAGGCAGGGGAGGAGGGAGAGGCAGAGTGGGGAGTTGCTGAGGCAGAGCTAATCCGAGAGGACAGTTCATGCTTATTATAGACCCTTTGCTGATAATAAAATCTGAATCAAACTGCCGACTTGAAGCCAATTGAGACTCTCCGCTTCTTTAATTTTTAAAGTTATGGAAGCGCTTGACACTGAGGGGGATCCAGTATCGCTGGTTAGCGTGCAAATACTTACTTAGGCAACCCAGCGTGGCCCAATCTGGGCAAAAATTTCAGGTGAGCACCGTGAAACAGCACCTAATTATGATGTTCCATTACCCCTTTTCTAACCAGCACAATTGGCCCTAAGTGGTCACGGCCGATTTGTTTCAATTAGTTTTCACGGGCTTGGAGTTATGACAAATTCATGTTTTGGCTGCGGGAAATTGGTGGCAATCACGAAACCACCAAAACATCAAAACAGAAGGGAGTGCCCCTGCTAACAAGGAGGTGGCTCAAATCCCTGGGCTGGGAGCAGGGCGGGGAGCCCGACAGAAGTTTGGGAGAACATCACTCCATCTTCTCCTGGGTGTTTTTAGAGACTGGGAAAAAAATGCCTCCTCTAGATGGCACTAGGAAAAGAAGGTTGTGCTCCTGCTCTTTGCATGCAGAATATTTATCTGCTTTGTTGCCTTTTTGTCTCTGTCCATGCAGAAATTGCACACAAAAAGCAGGTGCCCATGGTGTGGTTTATATGGGCAACATCTGAAATCGTTTCATTAGGAAGTACATCTAAAAAGCACGAATTGGCAAGACAACAAACAATCCCCATTTATGCCAATAAAAGAAAAATTCATCTCTCAGCCTACCCACAGGTTCAAGTGCAAGTTCAAATTCAGATGTAAGCAAATTTCTTTCTGAAATCAAAGGCGCCGAATTTGACTTCTTGTCTTTTTAAATAACATCTTTGCTGTAAAAAAGCATCACATTCACACTGCTTAATATAAGCATTAATTTCAACCGCCTGGAGTGTTTTCATAGAGTCAGTAATTTCAACAGCCTGTCAGGTAGATTCAAATGATTGAAGTTTACCTATCTTTTATGGATCAAAATGCCTTGCTTTCCTTCCCAAAACTGACTTAAATTCATAAGTCTTCTGGTTAGTAATTCTTTCCTTCCTTAGTTCTCCTTTTCTGTACCACAGGGGGGAAAAAAAACTAACAGCACTTAAGAAAAATGTTGTGATATTAAAACCTAGTAATCTAAGAAATCTCTTATGATACAGTCTCATGGCACGATTATATTGATTTTCTGCAGGATATGCAAGTGCATGCACTGTAAATATTGTAATAAATTAAACTACAGTATGATCATTTTCATAGTAGTACAATGAAATTAAAGCCATGTAGAAACTTTGCTATATCCACAAAAAGTAGAGGTAAAAGCATGGTTTGGTTTTTCTGCATTGGGTATTTATTTATATATTTCAAAAATACTCACATGCCTCGGGTTACTTCAAGAGCTGTTACAATTTATCTTCAAGGAGAATATTCATTGTCTCAAAGTACTAAATTTCTGCCTGTACTGAAGATATTCTGCTTGAATATCTCTTGAAAAAAACAGTTTTGCTTTTTAAAAACACAAGCTCTTCATACAAATGAAACAGTTTTCAGGAATGCAACTATTCTGAAGGAATTTTTCACTGGAAGAATAAAATATCTTTACTTCTTTACATTTTCTAATGCTTTGTGAAGATATATATGTATACGTAGGAACAGTATGAAGACTAAAGATTCATTTCCAAATTAGAAGCATCAAAATCAACGTTGCACTACAAATACCATGTTTCAGCAATTAGTCATTTTTGTTCTCACAGAAAAGCAATTTTTATCCCTTTCCACGTCTATTTGTAGTAACATTGGAATAAAAAGACTAAAATTGGGGAGAAAAAAATTATACCCGTAGCAATAAAATATTTTTTCAAGTAAGAAATAATCCCTAAAACAAAGAGCCTGAATGTCTTGGATTTTCAATAAATATATCCTTAATTTTATCAGGTTTATTCAGTATTTTTGGATCATTCTTCAACTTCAACTGAAATATACCAGTAATAAACTTGATACAAAGTTATTAAAACTGCCAGCACTCCGGGACTAGAACTGTGGATGAAGTGGTAACTCTAAAACCATTTTATTCCAGCAAGATTTGACAGTGGCAAGACAATCTGATGCAATTTTAGATAAAACTAGTAGGCATCAGTTCATTTCCAGTTAGGAAAAACTCTTAACCCATTAGCTCCATGAAAAATAAATATGAACCTTCACAGTTGCAACATTCAACACCTCAGTTAGGTGTTTGTTTAAATATTCCTTACAAATCTAATTCCTTCTGGGATAGCATATTTTAAGAAACTGGAAGGACAGTACTTGAGGCAAGAACATTAAAAAATTTCATTTTCTAAGGCTCTAAAGGAGTTCTATGGTCCATGTCAGCACAACAGAGAGGTTCTTCATCCTAGAAGTCCATATTCAAAGTTTCTCTGTTATAATACAGTATATTTGCCTTGTAATATTTTGTTCTGCTTTTAAGTGCAAATTCAACAGATGACCAAATATATTTCTAATAAATACTTCCCTGTAACTAAATTCTCAATGAAGATACGGGAAGAAACACATCTCACTACTCAAATTTGAAGAGCATCACAAAAATAAATTGCTTAGATGTTGTCAAAGGAAAACAAAAACCAAACAAACCCCAATATTTTGTCAATGAAAACACATCTCTAACATTTTAATCACGGCACGTAAAAATCCAACTGGGTAGTTTCTAGGACCTGGAAAACATTTCAAGATCTTCTGGCATGCAGGCACATGAAGTAACTGCCTTGTGAGGGCATAACTCAGCATTTCCACGTATTGAAAGTTGGCAAAAATAACATTTTGTGTTATACGGAAACTGTTTCTGTGAGTGAGAAAAACAAACAAACAAACAAAGTTTGAAAACTTTCATTACTCAGCCTTCAAGATCAAATGCTGACTCACATTCAGGACACTTCAGGACACACAACATGTGAACCAGGCAATTAGTTGAAAGTAGAAAGCTTTGTTTTCTATTTGATAATATAGTATACAACTGCAAAAACGTGATAATACAGTATATTTTTATATTTTCAGGCATTCTTATTTTCCAGCTAACAGAGTTTTTAACAGTGCAACGTATCAGTGGCTGCAGGGCAAAAAGAAAAATTGAGTTCTAGTATTCAGATAGCTAAAATGAGAAGTTGGAAGAGATCTTATGAGTGAACATGGGTAAAAATTATATTATTTAATATATATAAATTATGTAAATATATAAAAATTATATAAATATATAAAATTATATAATTTCTTGTCACAGCCAAGTGATGTTTATGAATGGCTCCAAATATAGTGCAATATATGGCTGCTTCTAAAGCAGCCACTTTGATGGCTGTATTTTGATGGAAAATTCTCATTACAGTCACTGTTATGATTAATGTTTGAGTACAGTTCAACCAACTTAAAATTCACCAGCAATAATTAGAAAAACCTGAGTATGTCTCACCTGCATGTACTCTCTATTAAGCAGAACCTAAACACATGGAAGGAGTATTTAACCCTCAAGTGTAATCACAAAACATCACCTTTAAACACCAAAACTTGAGGGAAAAGGCAATTTTAACTTTTATGTTTTATTTTTTTGAATAGCTCTTTCAGGTACACCAAATTCCTGTGTGCAGACCTCTCCATGCTATTTTATGTTCCATTGGCTGTGGAAGTTGCACATAAAGAAATAGAAGGTAACTGTTTTTTAAAAGTGCTGAATTCACGCAAATTCCAGTTATGGCTCAGCAAATTAAAACAGCAAAGAAACGTCCAGTCCCTCAGAAGTCCCTGAGAAAGTGAGTACTCACAACGTTTTTCCCATTTTCCCTGTTTTTTTGCTCTGTTATGGCCTGTTTCTTCAAACTTTGAACAGTTTCATTATAACACCTAAGAAAGTGTCCATCCCTCTCAGGTTTTCTTTGCTTTTTGTTGTTATTTAGCTCTTGTTGGTCCATTTTCAAAATTCCCAAGCAATCCTCCTGCATTTTCTCCAGTGTTACTGTTCTTTTATGGTCTCTTCCTCAGCTCAGGACTTACCAAAACCAGGGAACAGCATAAGTCCACAGAGAGTGGAATTTTCTGCTTTTATGGGCTGTTGGCCTTCAGTGAAAATTTCTGATATGATCTGGTAAAGTTTCTGCTGAAGAACTTCAGAGTCTGCCAAAAAATAACCTAACTCCATGTTTAAAAAAATTTATGCAGCACACATTCCTTACTCAGCGTTTGCAATAAAATAATCTGGTCCCTTTATGGCTTTTTTTCCCCTCTTTTTTCCCATTTGCATAGTCACTAATGAACCTTCCTAGACACTTGATCCATTTTCCACATGACCCATTTGCTCATCTGTTTCTCCAACTGCAAAAACAGGGGTCAGGAATATAATATGCTTGAACAGGAAGTCTCTAACTTTTCAGTCCCAAACATTCACAGAGTTACACCCAGGATTTGTAATTCGATGCAGTCTGAGGAAAATAAAAAAGGGAAATAATTCAATGCAGTCTGAGGAAAATAAAAAATTGGAAACAAATAGAGCAATGAGATGAGTTTTATTAAAATACTGAGTTTCTTCAGGCTGAGTTCTAAACTGAAACCAAAGCTTTAATCAACCCTTAATTACATAACTTAATGCACGCCAGAAGTTAAATTCAGCCACCCAATTAAGAGAGAGGATAAGTAAACATGGATTCATTTCTGAGAAGGAAAACATCACAGGGAGGCCATCGCTCCATTCAAGAGCTTTCCAGACCCTCATACAAATGAAAATATTTTGCCAGGGTTGTTTTGCTTTCTGGTAACATAACTCAGCTTTGAGTTCCAACATCCTTACCTGTGACTGTCATGTGAGGTCTTTGAAGGGAGTAACCTTGGGAGGATGGATTGTTCATGAAAGGTCAGAAAACCAACCTTAGAAGAGACTCTCAACAAAAGTTGAGTAGAACAAAAGGAGTAGAATAACCTGTAGGATACCAACTCAACACAAAATACCGAAGAGTTCTTGTAGAAGAGGTTTTGAATCACAGGATTTGTTAAATCCAACAAACACACCCTGAAAAGACATTTCCTGTCACTGAGTAGATTAATAAACTGCTTGGTGGGTTTCATACATTGATTTCAAGAGATCCAGAAAGAGTTTAATCTGTGTTTTCCTTCATGACATGCTTTTCAAGAGGAAAATTTGAATTCTCAGAGAAGTTCAAGATATCCAAGGTATTACAAATATAAACCTAATAGTCATTAAAACTCGGATTAAGATCTCAGAGAGTCTTTCCAGAAGTTCTCAGTTCATTTCTATTACAGAGATTGACACCAGTGCAAATAGTTATTCCTGGGAGCACTTCAACACTTCCAGTATCCCTGAAAACTATCTTTCCTCTACAACTACAACTACTGAGTAAAGAATTAAAAATTGTAAGTTCTGTTTCTCCAGAGAGAGGGAGCGGGGGGGGTTATTTTTTTTTTTTTGAAAGGCACAGAGTACAATTTCATCTCACTTAAAGTTTTTGAGAATAAGAGAAAAAGTGTGTTATCATTACCCGAAGGTTTCTCTGAATTTCTCAGTTTGGTAGAGAATGATAGCTTTTCAATTATATTTTCAATTTCCCTACCCTGATTCTAAGGAAACCACCTGAGTATTTTTTTCTTTACAAGCAAGCACCTGAAGAAGTTGGACTCCTAAACAAATAACCAAATAACACACCCCAAACAAACACTCAGTGCTCTAAAAAAACCCCTATAGAATAATTTTTGAAACCAGCTGGCTGCCTGGCAGAGAACCAGCAATGTGCCTACCCTGGAACAGCCAGCCTCCTTCCTGTGTTGCCACTGCCAGGGTATGAAGACAGCACACATAAAGCACAATTCTGAAATATTTACAAAGATTATAGGTACACAGGCTAGGGACAATGAATGTTTAATGCTAGAAGACAGTATTACCAAGTAGAAAATCAAAGTAAAAGCAGCAAAAGTCCCTTTTAAGCCACAATATATCTTTCTGAGAAGTCCTTTCCAGCACAAGGCTGGCAGCTCTTTATTTGCTTCCTCTATCTCTGGCTGACACTTGCTCTAACCTCTCAAACACTGTTCTCCTGAAGTTGGGTGAATTATTTGGTTTATTGCTTTCATTATCACACAGTTAGGCCGTGAGATATCAGGCTGCTCTACAGAATGATTATGTTTCTTCTGAGGCTCCTTCTCACCCTACTGAACAAGCCCATATCCCTCAGCTGATGTCCTCATAGAACTTGTTCTCCAGACCCTTCACTAGCTTGAATTTTAAGTTTTCCTATGGCTGAATCAATTTACTGAACCTATTTTAATTTTTTTTTCTAAGAGAAACCTGCCGTATCTTCCTTTTGTAGCCAGGTCTGACCAAGTAGCACAGAGCACACAAGAAAACACAGAGAGATTTCAGATGTGCTCAAACTCACAGAAAAGCTTTCCTTCTTTCTTTCTAGGCAATATCAAGACCACCAAAAGTTGATCATGCTCGTCAGGAGCAGCTAAAAAAAACAAGTTACTCCTTCTCCTTTCAGCAGGAATAATTTGGAGCACATGCAGGCTGCAGTCCCTTGGAATCCTGGATGCAAGTAGTTTTCAGAAACATCCCTGAAGCTCCTACAGGAATAAATAGTCAGGGAGAGGCTTATGCTGCAAAGATGAATCAGCCTTTCATTACAGAACTGGAGGAGAAGAGTCTGGGGAAGTCTGTATAATTCTGTCTGGTAACAATATGTACTCACTTTCAGTAATAAGAAAAATTAAAGCTATGCCAGACAGAATTTATTCTCCAAACCATGAGCTCATGTTTTGTTGTCAGCTAAACCTGACCACAGCCACCAGCGGGACAGCTGAAGGAACTTCTGAAACATGTGATCTTGTTTAGCTGCAAATTAAGAGCATCAATGCAGGAACTCCTAGGTGAAGTTTCATCACCTAAATTACATCAGGAAATCAAATTAAGCCACGATATTGCCTTTATGCCCTACAAAAATCCAGCTATGTTTAGTTATTATTGATCAGCAGCATTAATTCTGCAGCAGTGACTGTAAGACTTTCTTGTCTTTCCTGAGAGATGTGGCACAGTTTGAGACCAATAATTGTGTGATGCAGTACATGAGCCTTCAAACAAAACAGGTAAACCTGCCTGAGACTGAAGAAAATATATTGTCATTTAGCAAACTAAGTGGCCTAAAATAATTGTGTGGTGTGAGCCCAGGCTCAGCAGTGAACACTCAGAACTGATCAAATTACAGAGCTTTCCAATAATGATTTTATGGCTTCCATTACATTAAATGCCACCACGCCTTTATCAACAAGAAAAGCACTGCTGCAGTGCCAACTGTTAGAGTTCCACAAGATTTATCAGCTGCCACTTCTGGATGAAGAGTGCAGTACCAGTGTTTATGCTTTTCTAAACACGGAGATAAATTAAGGTTACTGGTTTATAAGTAGATAATGAAAAGGTTGACTTTAGGCATCAGCCAGGCATTCACCACTCTCTACCTCACATCCCTGAGGGTAAAATATGGCACAGGGCTGCTCCTGTGGGTGTCCTCCCAGGGTTAATACCCTGAGGCTAAAAACACTTCTTACTGAACACACATTGCAGTGGCCTTTTTAAGTAGCCTGGGCCAAATCCTTGGTCACATCTTTGATGACCCAAGCAGGAACAGACTTCCCAATGCTCTGCACTGCTTGCAGGCAACACAACAGATTCAATCACCACCCAGAAATTCATCAAAAGCCTGGATCTAAATGAAGGCTTGTACAGTGATCAAACCTACTTTTAAAATAAGATGTGAACTGCATCTGCTTAGCATGTGTAAAACAGCAGCAATGGTGGTGATCTGCTTGTAAGATAAGCAATGACTGCAGAATATTTCAAAATCCTTTGATATTGCTATGCTAGAACAAGATGATATCATTTCTATTGTCAGCCTGCTGTACTCGAGGCTCTCTAAAAATTATACACAGCTCTGCCAAATGAAAGAAACAGACTAAAATCAGCCAAAGGACAAAAGCTGAGATGTGAAAGCACTTACAGGCAAAGGAGCTGAATAAACTAGATTTTTGGCTAAAAAAAACTGCTTGACATTGAGCCCAAAAGTGAGAATTGTCAGTGTTGCCCCTATTGGCAAAATGATCTTGGGATTTCATCTCGGAGCACACAGTGACAAATCTCCTCAAGATGGCAGAGAGGAATTTAAGGAGCTGATTTTGGAAGCACAACTTCTAGCTTTGAACTTTTCAAGCACAATTTGATAGTGTGAATAGGGCATCCAGAATTATGACAGCTTTAACTATGATGAGCAGATTCTTGGCTAGAATCCCAAAAAAAGTCCTTAAGGAGGTGTGGACTACAGTTTTGGCATCTTTCATTTAAGGAGTCTAAACTTCTTCGTGTGAAGATCATCTAAATTTTATGCTGTCCTGAAATAATCCCAAGTAGAGCAATTTAAATAATTTATTTTTCCAATAATGAGCCAACCTGAACAGCAACACATTCACTCAAATTTAAATATTTTACTTGATCTGAAACAACGTGTTTTTTTTTCTTTAAAGGCTTAGGCCTTCAGTTTCAGCCCATTTGGAAAGCAAACAGCATTTAAAAAACAAAAAAAAACCAAAATAAAACAAACAAAAACCATTGCAAAGCTTTGTTTGGGCAAAGATAAGTTATCTTTTAAAACTATTTCTTGAATTAGGTAGCAAGTAAAAGTTGTGGTCTATTATTTCCTTGCAGCAATTAAACTATGTGGTAGAAAATAAACAGACAAGGTCCTTGGGAGTGTCTGTGACTGTACCAAAGCTGGAACATGTTGTGTTTATCTACAACTTACCACATTAACCAGCACTGGATGGTTAAAACTTCACCCTATGTGTTCTTTCCTTGTTATTATTCCAGCAGAAGAAATGTTAATGGATAGATGAACATCTGCCAGCTTGAGATCTTAACATCTGCTTTCTCACGAAGGCAGAGTGACAGGGAGACCTCAGCCAACATTTGCCAAAACAGGGACTTTTCATCTCAAACAAACATACACCCACCAGATTTCTGGGGAGAAAAAGGGGAGAGGCACCTGGAGAAGCTTCTTCTTTCATCTATTTTTTCCCATTTCATTTTACATTCTTTTTTGTCTGGCCTGAAAAAGTGCTTTGGACTGAGCACCCTAACCCACACAACTATGCATTGTCAGCACAGGGAAAAAACACTGAGTAAATCTTGTCCTTTTCTTCTGTACAGGAAAACTTATTTTTCTCTTCTCTTCCAAGTCTTAAATCCCTCTGGAGAAGTAGAACCAGGGCAGCTCTTTCCTCCATGCTGTGCTGCAGAGGTGACTGAACACCTGGGGGCAGGATAGGATGCCCATGTGGCCAAAAAGAAATACAACCAGATTTTAAATACAACTTAGAAAATAAATGGGCACAGCATCTCTCAACATCTGTTAGGATTTTTTAAATCCTAAGTAAAAGGCTTAAACACCCTTGAATCTCAGGGGTGCTTAATTCCAAAAGGAGTTGAAATAAAATTACTTTTATTGTCATCTGTTTTACTGTTTGTCAAGTTAAAGATGCTTCCTCAGGTATTGTGAGGAATTGATTCATGTTTTCAAAGGGCCACAGAGGTGGCACAGGCACCTGTTTTTGAGAGGGGACATGAAATACTTTATTCTTACACAGTACCTTCTATCTTAGGATGTAAAAATGCTTTAACATGTTACATCTCTGCCAAGCAATATTCCCTCAGTCCTGAATGCAAATGGGAGAATAAAGCACTGAAATTACTTGGGCATAGTAATTCAATAGAAGAGTTTGGAGTCATGATTTCCAGGTGTCTCCTGACAATCCTCTTATAAACCCAATTTATTTCTTTACTTAGAAAAACAGAGAGCAGTAGCACATAAAAACATTGAGAAACAGAAACCAATAAATTCTGTACATGCTGCTTAAACACTCACAACATCAATTGCACTGTAGTACCATATTTCTTGTTTATTAAGGCATAAAGGCATGTAGAATCATAAAATAGAATCAGAGAATATCCTGAGCTGGAAGGGACCCACAAGAATCATTGAGTCCAACACCTGACCCTGCACAGGTCAACTCAAAAAATCACAACGTGTGCCTGAGAGCATTGTCCAAATGCTTCTTGAACTCTGGCAGGCTTGGTGCCATGAAAGCATAAGATCATTATTCAAAACCTCTATAACTAAACCACAAAAAATAGTAGTGATTGAAGGGAGGGGGAGGTGTTTTAAGATTCAGTTTTTATTTGTCATTACCCTGCTCTGATTTGATTGGTAATAAATTAACATCCCCAAGTCAAGCCTGTTTTGCCCCTGATGGTCTTTACCTTGACCCACAAATCTCTTGTCATATTTTTTCTCCCTTGTCCAGTTGAGGAGGGAAAAATAGAGAAGCTTTGGTGGGCAGCTGATGCCACCAGCGTCAACCACCACAGTACTGGGTCCTTCATGCCAACCACATCATTACCAGGTCATTCTGAATTTACATTAAGAATGGTTAACAAATGCTTCTAAAAAGGACTCAGAGATGGCAATTTCCTGGTCATCAATATAACATTGCCTATTAATTTGTGCAAGTCTTTCATTTAATTATTTAAAAGGAAAAGAAAGAACACAGAGATATCTTTTCATTATGGTTTGGAACACTTTCCCATGGCCTAAGACTTCTGTAATTAAAAATTCTTTCCTCTCAACTGTGGCTGAAGAAGCTGGCACTTGATAAACGTTCAGAATTTCAGCTTGTCCGGGGTTTTAAGAGACAGATATTGAGCTCTCCAGAGATAATTGCAACTTGTCTTCCCTCTTTAAAATGAGCCATATCCCTCTGTAGCTTTCAAATCCATCAGAAGAAGCAACTGGCTTTCTTGGAGGCAAGACATGAACCATCATCAAAAAAACTTGAAAGCTAATGCTAAATCACTAAGTGCAAAGTGCCTTTCTTGCTTTGACTCAATATACCGATCCCACAGTGAGCAAGAAGTGCAAGGATTATCCATTTCAGCATTCCTTACAGAGTGCAAGCAGCAGAAAGTGAGGGTGTATGTTTTTGCCTGACAGCTAGAGACAAAAAGTGAAGGAAAGATGAGTTTGAATTAATTGATCATGTACTGAATTCAGAATTACTGATCTTCACACTTAAAACACAGCGTTGAAAAGCACAAATTCTTTTTTCCATTTTCTTACTCCTGAAAACTGCAATAAATATACACAAGGATATGTTTAGGCTGATATAACTTAATACTGATTTGGCACGTGCATTTGTAAAGTCTGGAGATCACTAGGGCAGGAATAAAAGGCAATTTTGGAAGATATATTAACTATTACTGGTAAGGCATGGAAACAAAAAAAAA
Source organism: Neopelma chrysocephalum (assembly GCF_003984885.1). NCBI lineage: Eukaryota > Metazoa > Chordata > Aves > Passeriformes > Pipridae > Neopelma > Neopelma chrysocephalum. The sequence continues at coordinate 2,134,178 of NW_020897803.1, read as the reverse complement.
CATTCCTGGAAAATACAACCACCTGCCTTGGCCAGTTTTGTGACAAGATATTTTCAAATGGGAAATTTTTCTGCAGGCATTTAATCAAATGTCTAAGTGAACTGGTACCCTACTGAATCATATTGATTAAATAAAGGTGAATATTCTAAAATATGTACTTTTTTCATAGATGTATCTGAATTAAACTTGACTCCAAAGGATTTCACTACTCTTGTCCTTAGATCCCGTTCTAATGAGCTTGTGCCATTCCTGAGTATTTCGGTTTCCTAAAATGGTAAGGACACGTTGCTTGAACTAATAACACCCAAACAAACCAAACAAATGGGGCAAAGCCCAAAAACAAACAAGAAAACCACAAAGAACTAAACCAGAACACCAACTACCCTGCCACAAAAAAAAATTCCAACCATGAACAAAAAAGAAAACCCTGCCCCACTACAAAAAACCCCAAACAAACAAAAAATACTACCCTCCAAAAAAAACCTACTCATATGCAGTTCAGAAATAAAATGGCTTACTCCTGGGCAAGAGAAGCAGTAGGAAAAGCTGTTTCTTGCTAATAAGTGGAATTTTATCTAGAGTTTCTAGGGTGAGAGGGACCTCCCAAATGCTTAGAAACCACAGTGAACAGCTTTGATGGGTTATCAACAGGTTGTGAAGGTGTCACACCACCTTTGGGTCCCTCCAAATCCCTGCTATTCCCAGATTTCAGTGCATTGCCAAGACCTGCTGTGTCTCAAACCTAGTACAATACAATGTGTTCCCATACAATATGTCTCCATCAGCTGAACTGCTTTATTTGACAAGGCAAAGAAAATCCCAGATATTTTCAGCACCGCAGAAGCTCAGATACACAACACAGCTCTAATACACAAGATAAATAACTAAAACAAACATATAGTTCTGCAGATAAAAATATGCATTTTGCATTGACTGTAAGATGCCAACGCTATGTAACAAACAGAAGTAAATCAGTTTTTTAATTAAACTGCCATTTTCAGGTAAGGTAGCAAATAGATTCTTGAATGCAGAGATTTGGGGAGATTGGACTGTTTCTCATTCATCAGTCAAAGGTCAAAAGAGCTATGCCAATTTTTCCCTCTACAGAAGAGACCTACCTTTTCTCACCACATACAAGTGTATATATTTATTATACACACACATATATTAACATTTAATCCAAAGTTTTGTTTCCATGGAAACAGCAGTGAGGAGCTACGTGTCCAAATCCTGATAATTTCTTTGTGAGCATTAAATGGATGAGCATCTGCTGGAAACACAGATTGAAAGGAGCAGCTATGGGAATAAAAATACTTCTCTGAACTCCAGGTTTCGATATTGTTTCCTTCAAGAAAGGAAAGCAAAATCCAGCTGAATTGCTGGATTAAACTAAAATCCATCCAAGCACAATTCCTGAGGAATAAGAGTCTGAAGACAAAAGGTTGGTCAAGAACTGCTCGTGTAGATCTACAATCCACATGTTTGGTAAGAAGAATCCAAGGACTCCAGTTTCCGAGCATGGACTGTTGCACTGGATGCATTTTCTATACCTGTAGGATTGCTGGCAAGGTCAGAACTGAGAGGCAAAACACGTCTCAGGCAAAAGTGTAAACCAAAAATCCTTTTAAGAATACTGAAATATTCTCCCTATCAAAAGAACCTTCAATATATCTGTTTTTTTCAGTAGGGACCAACCAAACCCACATTTCAATACTTTACCAAATTCCTGATCTGAGCAAGAAATTAGTTAAGAGAAATTAAGATAGGTTCCAAAAATCAAGCCTAAAAAAATTGAGTGAAACAACTGCATACAAAATGTTTCATCCTTCAAACACTACTCTCATGTAAACATTAATATCACCAACAGCCTGAAAAGTCAGCAGTAGTTTTGTGAGGAAAGTAGTAGGAATGCTTGGGATTTATAAAGCTCTCCCAAAGTCCATGCATTCCTGTCTACAAGAGTATTACAGTATTTATACACTCTGCAACCTAATATTCAAAATTTTAGATCTGGTTGTGACTTCAAGCACTGTCCAAAGGCAATGTTTAAAGGAAAGAGCCCACCTGGCATGTTCACTGAACTTATCAGCATAGAGAATGTAATTTTTAAAACAGGAAAAATGATGTTAAAAATTATTCATGTCAAAGCAAAGTCATTAATACAGGTACAAAATGTCAACATAAAATTATGTGAAAGTAATTATCTTATTAGCTTATAGAATATTTCTGCTATATACCAACCTTTGAAATAATAACAATGTTACACAGGAAGTATTTCTAGCAGCCCTGAACCCAGCACTGTGCATGTGTGAACTGCAGACTTTGAATACTTGCACTCTTTTTGTGGCTATGAAAGGGTGATATGTGGGCTTTGATCTTTTAATAACTCTGCTTAAGAGGGTTTAACCATACGAATTAATCATCAGCCTTCTGAAAAGCATTAATTAATTCCACTTTGGAGATTATTATTATTATATAACCACATTACATAAGCCAGGGCATCTAAACTTCACATTCATCTGGTAACTCCTGTGAAAATCAGGAGAGCCACTCTGCATTACAAGGAGCTGCTCAATATGATTGGACACTTGACAAGTGGAACATTCAAATCATTTCACTGCAAAAGTAACAATTCAGGGGGACGCCCTCAAAAATTTAGTGGGAGTAATTAAAGGAAAAACTGAAATACGACTTTTTTTTTTTTTTCACATTTTCTTTGAACTAAGCGAGTTAGCACCACATCCTTTGTATTTTTCAGACAGTATTAATTTTCAGGACTATGAGGGGGAAGGCCTGCGGGGCAAACTTGAGAAAGATTAGTCTAATGTACAGAAGAGAGAGTTTTATCTGTCAGTTTGAAAGAGAACTTTAAAGACGCTGTGATATGGAGCGGAATTATCACCACTATTAATTGCACAGGCATATTAAAAAGACCCTGGCAAGTGACCTCCTCTAATACAGAGAATGCATGCAGAAAAATATGTCTTAATCTTCTTTTCTGCGCTGAGATAAATGTCAAGTGTATCTATCACCTCAATTAACCATAGGAAAAAAGCTGTCAAAATCTAATTCTTTTTTTGACAAGGCGTTTATTCTGAAACCAGCAGAGGGAGAAACAGGCACTTGTATTAGAAAGAGATGAGTGTCAAAGGGTTCTGAAACACATGGTGAGTTTTCCATGTGCGAAATGCTGATTAGAACCATGGTAAATCAGTGCTAGTGCGTTCTGGGTTTGTTGCCTGAGCTACAGCAAAACTGAGGGCTTTGTGGCGTGGTTTACTTCAGCACTGAGGTTGCATTAACAAAAGAATGTTTTTCAGCTACAGCACCATGCAAAATGCACAAGATCTGCTGAAATGAAAGAACCTCAACTCGAGGAACATTGAAGACTATTTTACAGGATATTGTAAAACATATTTGTTGTGATAGTCTATTTACTCTTTGATTTTTTTCCCCCCTTTAAATAGAAATGAAACCTTTTTGTTCCTTTTCCTGTTACATCAGGGTGTGATCTCATCAGGGTGTTAGGATGGATTCACCTTTCATTAGCTTGAGTCACTCACAGTTTTCCTGTGCTATCCTTGATTTTTGCAGAAGAGCAATAAAAGGCAAAGCAGAAAAACAGTATTTACACATCTTTTATAACTGAGCTTTGAAGCAAAATGACTGACCTACTAATAAAATATTAGCTGCTGTTTGATATTAGGAGCAGCTTGAAAGAATTCTGCCAAGTAATAGGTACAACCAGCTAGAAATCATGCTGAAGAGGAAAACTGCCCATCTAAAGCAACAAAGTTATAAAGAGCAATTTGGGACCACGAGATTACCTTAAACCCATCCAGATTCCTTTCTTAATTTTCAGAATTTGATGTGTGCCTCTGAATCTGTGTGTGCATTCATGAAGGTTTTTGAGACACCTGCCTAAAACAGGAGAGTTTGAAGTTTTTAGAAAAAAATTACAACGAAGCTTCTCATGCAAAGTATTAATTTTAAGGGAGATGGGCAATGACTGTAATAACTGAGATGGAAATGCAGTAAAATTCTCAGATTTTTCGACCTCCAGAACTAAATCATTTGACATTTATCAAGAGCCTGAGAGCTGTATATGATGTTCTTTGCCATCCTTTTCCCAGAAACAAATGCTGCCCAGCAAAGCTGTGTATATACATTGGGAATGTGAAGACAGAGGTGCATTCAAGGATTAAATCAGCTGCATCTCACAAAGAGGACAGGCTTCCCGAGGGAAAGCCCTGGGATTGCTTGTTAGCTGTAGCACAACCAAAAAACAACAGATCAGTCCTCAGCTTGTTTATGTTGTCACATGCTTCTGAATTCAGTGGCACTTTGTCATATTGTGTCACAACTGGCTCCCTCTTTCCATAAGAGTAATGCAAATAACAGATCCTAAAAGTGTAATCATACAAGCAGAAATCCTCAGGCAGGTGCCTACTTTACTGCATTTTTTTTGCTGCTGTTTCAAACATTTCTCCAAAATAAAAATTGGCCAAGTCAGAGTGACAACATCAAGTATGTTACTCTTACCTGTTGCTCATATTAACAGAATTCCTGTAAGCCATGCAGTCCTGCTTGCCACAATGATAGCATATGTGTGTATCTACTGATATAACCAGAAAATTACAAGTAACACCAATATTCCTGAAAATACAGATTATGGAACTTAAATTATTTCTAGAAAGTACCATAAAGCAAGCAAGCATATGTGAATTATAGTATAGAGAACTCAGGCAATAAACAGAGTTTGAGTACTGAGAAATTTTGTATTTGCTCTTTTTTTAAATTCATCCAAAGGAGTTTGGATAGAAAAGTCTTGGTGTTCTGGAAAATTATATGAATGAAGTATAAGGTAATCAGGCATGGATAAAAATGTAATTATTGTAACACAGTCATTCAATACAACATTCTCTTCTATTTTGTAAGGTACAAACACTCTGGAGCACTTAGTCAAAACTGGTAATGGCAGAGAAAGGATTCACTTTCCCATTTCCCACTGTGCCAAGAAGGAAAAAGAAAAACCATCCAAACCAACACAAGAATCTGGAAGTCTTTTCTAATTCCAAGATGTAAAAGTGCTACCCAATGAAGCTTTATTTCAATAACAGTAACACATTTTCTTTCTTAAGGTTCAGGTGTTTTTAAATGTAAGAAACATTGACATATTTAGCAGGAACAGACAGGACACAGGTAGCAGAGACACAGCACAGGTTTCTGCCATGAGAGAAGAATAAAAAAATCCAGAATTCTGCTCCCACCATCAGCTCACTGTTGGCACATGCTGAAGTTCTCCACCCTCAACAGGCCACATGTGGCTTGCAATGCAGCACGTGAAGGTACAGAAGAAAGGGTGGTACCCACAGAAGGTTACTGTGCAGATCCAAAGAGGCAGTTCACATCTGGTCAGTCTATTCTGAACTAGTAACAACAACCTGAGCTGTTGCTGCTCTTTGGTTCTGGTGCAGGTGCCAAGAATTCATCAAAAACCAGCTCAAGATCCCATCCAGTCAGAAGAAAACATCACTTTGAACCATTTAGGGTCCTGATCCTCTTTGATTCCTGGTACTGTGTTTTGTTTTGCCATTTCATCCCCCCTTTCCTGGATCTACATTTGCACTTAAGAAGATTCTTATTAAGTTTCCATTATCAGATCAGGGCACAAACCTCAACTCATTGTTCCCATGTCACAGATGATCATGTAACAGTGGACAGTTTAGTCACTGTTCCTGTGTCCCTGTGTAAGCCACAGTCCTTATCTGGCAGGCAACCAAACAGCTTGTCTTCAGCTCTGCTTTGTCACCCACTTGATCACACAATTTGACTGAAGTTAATACTTATTCCTGACATTGGCATTATTTACTTACCTATTGCCTGAGCAGGAACCAAGCAAAACCTCTGTATTCTGTCTGTCTCTGTTGCATTGACAGTATTTAACTCACATCCACTATAATATGAACAAGAAAATTACAGGAATCTTTATTTAGAAGCTACACTGTCTGTTAATACATAAAAACTGAGGTGTGTTTGATAAAACCCACATAACAGTGGAAATAGTTGCCTATATGTATGTAATATTACGTGTAATAGAGGACTGACTCGTTCCAACTTATTTCAAACTCTTTTGAACATAATTTCACAAAGCTCACTTGTATGTAAATCCTAAAGTTTTCCTCTTGTTAAAGAAAAAAGGTTATTTTTAAAGAGAATTTCATAAGGTTATGGTGTTTGTACCTCTCATCCCCCCTCCACCCTGGGAAAGAGATAAGATCTTGGATTTTTAAGAACAATATTCATATGACTTAATGAGTTAAGGGAGTGGAACAGATATGAAGGCACTAAGGGGATTCTTTGGGGAACAGATTATTAAGAATTTGTTTTTACTACTCCTGTAAATGCCTGCTCAAAGCACTTGGTTACTTCAGACATCTTGAAATTATGAGAACAAGGTCCCCTAAACTGCAAGGGACAGAGCACAGGCCATTCCATAGTGCTCATTTCTGTAACCTGACTCATATTCTGCCATCAAAATACTCTGCTGACAGTTCATTGTGGAAGAGCATGAACACAATGAACAATTCTCCTCTAGTGAAAGGTGGCTGATCTGCCACTTCTATCATAGCCTATGATTAATAGAACACAGAAATGAAAGGAAAAGATTTAACTGGACCTTCTGATTAGCAGTTTCTATTTAAAACTAGTAAACATTAGACAATTATTTTCTTTCATTCAAGCCAAAACAACAACAACAAAAAATCTATCTGAAATGTGCAGTGTTTGCCTTCCCCATTTATCTTTTTGTGTGCTGAACTGAAAGATTTAAGAGGGTGAAAGAGATACAATCAGGATTAGCAAACCAATAAAATCTTACAGTGAACAGAAAAGCATGAAGATTTGTATAAATATTTGCAGGAACTGAAAAGAACAGATGCACAATCAAATAATCCAGAGAATGTGTGTGCACTTGCTTTTAAAAGAAAACATTTCTGTCCCAACCTAAAAAAAAAAAATAATGAGACAAAGAGAATGCTTTCATCAGCTGGACAGCTCCAAAATCCTTCAGCATGTCTGGATTTGTTACCAAAATAAAAGCTATTAGGGAAAATATCTTTGTGGAAAGAAGCTTCAAAGCTTATTCATGTCAATGTATACCTGAAGGTCAGTTTGTCTAAACAGACAACTTTGCCTGCATTGATATAAACCACAGTCTTAAAAGTGATTATGTTGAACTCAAAAATACATAGAAAAATCAGGTGAAATTCTACTGGCATAATTTCAAAGGTCTACACCAACATCAGCTCTGTTCCTGGGAAGGCTGGGCCCCTGTCTCAAGGAGAGATGTCCAATTCCTGTGTCTGCATCATTCCTGTTTGCCTGTAATATGGTTTTCCATAGCCCTGCCAGTTCCTACTGAGTGTGAGAAGCCTCACAGAGTGTGAAATCCTGCAAGCTAAATGAGCCACAGGAGCAGTTTGCACAAATCTCCCGTGATCAGCGTGGTAACCCAGTCACCTAGTATGTTATTGCCATTATTAGCAATAGCAATTATTCAGGCAAATAAATGACAGAGCAAACCCCCTCGGTCTCGATGCTTGCGCAGTGCTGGGGCTGAAAAAAGGATTATTATGTGGTTTTTTTCCGTGCACAAAGAGCAACTGTATGCTAATGTCCCCCCTTCCTGCACTAAGCTGCAGGGAAAGAGGCTTGTCAGGCTCCTGGACAGCTCACACTAATGCAGGCAGGCTGCACAAAACGAGCTCAGGCATCTTCAGGGGGAGAGACATTTGATGGCAGTTGGAAGAGAGGAACTTGTCACTCAGGGGAAGCCTCTGGGCTGGTGCACAGGGATTTACTGGGGGCTTTCTGCCTCTCCTCACTGCCCAAGGGGGACTCCAGCCTTGGGGAATCTTGGAGCTACACCCCCACCTTTCCCCAAAAGGCACAACCAGAAAGTTTCAGTTTATGTTTTCTTTGCCCCCTGACCCCAGAGAATTTGTGCAGTGCCAGCTGAAGCTTTGTTGTGCTATAAAGGAAAATAGTACAATATTCCTCTTTAACTGTAAATGGTGCCCACACAGCAAACATCACAGCAGACAGTCATCAAAATGCACAGCAAAATAAAATGCAAGAACTTACCTAGATAGAGACAAAAGAATGAGAGAACAGTTAATAGAAGTGTCCTATTTCTGAAGAAACTAAAAGAAATGAAGATTTACATGATTGAATTGACCTGTTCCTTCCCAAACATGTTGAAACAGGTTTTAGTTCCATATCATTTGTAGCCACCTTCAGATAGATTATTGCAGCAGTTAATGAGGACAAGTTGCTTGAGAGGTTTTGCTTTTGGATTCTGATTTTTTTAAGGGTTTTTGGTACTAGGGGTTTTGAGGCGTAGCCTCTGTTGTTTTGTTGGGATTCTTTTAAGAGCTGTAATTTGGTTTTTTTGTTTGATTTTGTTGTTTGGAGTTTTTTTTAGTTAAACTAAACATGATGCACTGTCAAAATTTTTCCAATAAATTTAAGAGTGAAAGAAAAGAAAACCACACCCCAATCTAGCACTGGAACATTTGTCTCTCCAAATATAGGCATTCATTTGCCCAAGTAAAGATGGTCTGTTTACAATTGCAATCATATATGACAATGACAAGAGAAGTGGAAGGTGCAGGACAGGGAACCTTTGGCAATCCATCACCATCTGCTCAAATTTCACCACAAAAAAAATCTGTGCAGCTAAACCTTGAGGAGACTGTACAAGAAGACTTTCGAATTCTTCAGAACAAAGATAGAAAACACTGATTAAAATTCACTATGAGTCCTACTATGTTCATTTTCAACCCACTAGTCTGAGCAAGTTTTGCAGAAACACTTCACACAAAACCTTTTAACCTGTTACAGATCAAGTGTGAGAAAAAGAGTGGGTTTATCCCTGAAGCTGAGAATTCAAGTAGGTACATACCAGGTGAATGCAATAGCACTATTTAGGATCAGATTTATCAAGATAGCTTCAAGATTTACTCCTTTTGGGGTGGCATCTAAACATCAAAAGAAAATAGGCAGTACTGAAATAATAATTCTTGTGGGTTCTTATCTTGCCTGTGAGCAACATCCCTGTGGCACTGATCCATCCCTCTCATATTTAATTATGGATATACTATTGCAGACACACCACAGATTAACGACTGGAGAGGAGTCCTTGTGAATCATGCCACGTACTACAGAGTTCCTCTTTCTTCCACTCTTAATGCCTTCCTCTAATGCTTGCTCAATTAGGTTTCCCTGTCAATATCCTAAGAAAGTATGATGCATAGACTGAGGGTGATCTTTGTGATGACATCAATATCTTTAATGGAATGACTATGAGCAATGAACTACTCTAAAATGAATGCCAATTTCTGGAAGTTTCTGCTCTTCTATCAAACTTTCTCCTCTCTTTTTGTATGCATAATATTTGGAAGGGCCAGCCTTTATTTCTTTCTTTTCTGGTTAATGCAAGGCTCATCCAGGGCGGTGGGGCAGGATTAGGGTTACAGGGCTGGTACACAGGGAAGGCCCAAGCAGTGGAATGACACAGCCACAGATCTGAGGGGAAATCCCACAGTTCCATTCAGCCTGGGGAGATAATTCCCTACTCCCAGCTATGGCTGCACCCCAGACAGGCAAAGACACCTCTGGGAAGGGGCAAGAGCCACCCTGCAGAGCCCAGCACCCCAAAACAGCCTTGAAGCCACAGAGAACTGTGACAGAAGTGCCTTTGCTGCATCACTCAATTTTGTTGGATCTTCAGTGCAGCTTCATCACAAGTCCTAAATAGAGCTCTGATACTGAGATGTTGCCTTGATTCATCTTTTATATCTGGAGATGATTACACATGACTTTCCCCAGCCTTGCAAACTAGCCCAAACATAAATAAAAAATGTTAGAAAGATCAAAGAGAGATCAGACAGAGTTTTTCACGGTTGAGAAAGAAAAATACAAATAACATGCTCCCCAACAATTTTAAAAAAGGCTCCAGCTTTCCCGTGTTTCAAAAACAGTAATAACACAGTCAGACATTATTCAAAAGAGGTAAAAATTATCCTCCAACAGAAGTTTTTTAATCAAGACTGCAAGCCTGAACTTTCTCCCTAAAAGAGGTGCTGTGCTGCAGTCTTCACTCACTGGGCTTGGTAAAAAAAAGTTACTAAATCCAACTATATTTTAGGTCAAGATGAAGCAAAATATTTGAAAGCGATCCTTTCCCACTTTCATATCTATGTCTTCGAAACCTAGAAGCTTTTATTTAGTTCACTTGGAATCAAATTATCAGGAAGCAATTAGTCTTTTTAAAATGGAAAAGGGCTATATCATACCCACTTCTTTTTAATACCTCTTATCACATACAGCAGGGAATAGTGAGGATCAAGGGAGAGACATCACAGCTCACAAAGAAAAGCATGCATTAGGCAGATACACAGTATACCTCAGAGAACTGACTGCTATTGCCACCTCATATTCCTGAGCCCTGAATTTACACACACTGTTTAAAGGGGTTTTTTTGGAAATTGGTGCCCTGGTAATCTGCTCACAGCCTTGAGAGATCATATCTCGGAGAACAAAGGACTATAACTGGATTATTCTCCATCTTATTTTATACTGATGTGCCTTTGCAAACCAAGACCCCTCCATCCTAAGCATTACAGAAACACAAAATAAAGGAGACAGAGATACTCAGAGATGGGACAACTAACACTGGCCTCTGGTGGCCTGTGCAGAAACAGGCCAGACTCTGGAATTGGTAATTTCTGAGCTAGGACCATGCTTTCCTTTGGGAAGAGCCTACCCAGAGTGCCTGGGGCCATGATGTTAATGAACCACCTGCTACCTAGGATTGAGCAGGGTAAGGAACCCGGAGCTGTGGCTTGTTTTCCTATGCCAGCCAAGCCACAGTTACTGTTTAACCTCTCCAGCCCTCCCCAGCCTCTCTCCCAGCTCTGGTTTACTGAAGGAAGAGCCTGTTCCCCCAGCCCTAAGGTACCCGGTGCACTGAGACACTCCACTCTCAATCAGCTGGTTCTCCTACAGAGCCTTATAGGGTTGGGCTTCTGGATGAAATCTGCCATTTCCCCTTTTGCAGGTGCTGGTGTTCATGGCCAGCTCACAGGAATTCTGCCTCCTTCCCCAGGGGCCTGGGACAAGTATTGCCACCTCCTGCAGCCCCAGTGCAGCCTCAGAGAACAACAGCAAATACTCACTCGGCCCTAATGCCTAATTTTAGGTAGAGGGAGATTTTGCACCAGAAACTGAGTTTACAGCAGGCTGGGGAAGGTTTTTGGACCTCATCTGAGCGCTCTGGAGAAACTGCTGGGAACATTCCCTGTTATCTGCCACTCCTGAAGGGAAATTTAATTGTCCTGTGCATCACTTTGTGCCTTTCAGATAAATGGGTTTGCCCCATTATTCTCACTGGATGCATCTGGTGCAGTCACAGATCACTGGTACCCCCTATTTTATCTGGGGGAACAAGAATTCCCCACAAGCTGCCTCATACTAATCAGGGAGGAAGGAGTTTGCCAGGGGCCTTGGTAATTCCTGCTGCCCAATCCATGGCACAGAGCATTGCAGGAGGCTGGATTTACTGTATCCTTTGTTCACAGCAGTGGCCCATATCCTTGTTCAGCTTCTCAACAGCAGTGGAAGAACCGGTCTCACAATTTACTATTTATTTCAACACCCTGGGCTTGCATTCCTTTAAAACAAGAGCGGCAAGCAGCTTCCTTTTTTGCACAGATCTGCACAAAGATGAGCTGAGAACACAGTCAGATAGCAGGGGCTGGCTGGGACAGAGCTGCAGACCATCAGAGTGGTTCTTCTGGTCCATCTAGCCACATTCCCACTCGTACTGTATCCCCTCTTTGCTGCAGGCATCACCCAGTGCATGCAGGCTGCACACTGGCACAGCCACCTGGTAGCTCACAAGAGACTAACTGGGAGGGCCAGAGCCTACTGGCAAGGCCAGATCCAGCACATGGGCTTCTCAGACACAGCTTGGTTCAGGGCTATTCATCCTTCTGTTGCACTGACAAGAACCAACAGGCAGTCACACAACATCCTCATTGTTCATCCGAGAGAAAAAAAAAAACAACCTCGGAATGGCTACAAAAGGAAAAAATATGTGTGGGTACTCATGGCCCAACATGTGCTTTGTCTGGTCAGTGATACTGCCAAGAAAGACGTGGCATTTGGCCAAAAAGCCTCGGCACACCAACAAAAACACACTGAAAGCTCAATTATGAGGTGGCAAAGCCGGCGCCGGGTGTTTGTGATGATGTGTGGTACGAGCACGCAGAGCTGCTCAGGAATGACCGTGTCCATCTGTCAGAGCCTTGGCTACAGGACTGGATGACAGGCAATACTGGTCAGTGTGACAGACCACGCTTTCAGCACTTCATCAGGATTGCTTTCAAAGTGCTGCCTAACAACTGTCAAGTATCGCCGTGTCGCAGGAGTTATAAAGACATTTTCAGAGGACAATAATGGAGTAGCTTTGTGAGTCGCTGGGAAGAGCTCCATTCAAGCATGAGGGGCCTGGCAGGGAAGAAAAGCATGGAGATGAAAATATAAAAAGCAGGTGATGAGAAAAAAAAAATCTTCCTTCCTTCTACCAAGGAGATCTCATCCTGTATTGTCAAGGAAATAGTGAGTAGCTGATGTGAGGGGCCTGTGACAGCAAAATGAGGGTACCTGTGTATGGGGCAGAAATAACCACAGAACTGTTGGACTCAGGGACCTGTTTAGATCACTGGGCGTGCCCATATGGTGCTCCTGGTGGAAAGCACTGGATTTTAATGCTTCCATTATCACTTAATACTAAAGGATGAACTCTGGGTTAATGGGAGAACTTCAGCCTTCACAGAGGCCTCATATCTGTGGGCTACTAAAATAGCCTTTAAGAAAAGCCCCAGAAGCTTTACTCTCCTGTATTTCAAAACCTTCCTCAGACAGCATTTGGAAATGTTCCCAGTCTTCCTCATCCCCCTTTTCTTACTCTCTGTGAATGTGAGCCCTGATCTCTGCCTGAGCTATCACAGCAAAATTGGTGGAGTTTTGCTTCAATGGATGGGGAGTACACATTGGATGAGGGGGAAAAAGATCATGCTATAAAGCTCCAAGAATACTCACAGTACAACCAAATAAAAAATAAAAAAATCAAGCCATTACACACTATATTTTCTGGGTATTGTCTAGACAGCCAAATGCAATGGCTGTATCATAAAACCCTTCCCTGCACTCCCCAGAAGGAATTGGCTGGTACAGCCAACACTTCATTAGTCATCCATTAAATACTTTCTGCTATTACAGCCAAAGGTGAGCCAGTGATGTAGAGTTTAGCAGATTAAAAGCATTCTTAGTTTCTGTAACAATTCTGTCCTGCAGTAGTTTAAATTCTCTGGTCTATCATCAACAGATAAACCATTTGTGCCTTCTTGTTTCTTCTACTTTTTATATGCATTCTTTTATATAAGTCTTGCTTTCATTCTCTTTGACTATATTTTTTCAACTAGTTTTTTTTTTTTGCTACATCTATGAAAGGAAAAAAAGTTGTACAGGTGTATAACCAGGGTGAAATTGCAACCCACAAATTTTCTATATAAATGTACTTCCATAATGTGCATAATAAGAAGAAATTGCCTAGCCATGTCAAGCTGGTTCATAGTTCAGGCACTATATGAAATTTACAGTTGTAAATGGATCAAAGTATTAAAGCACTTACATGCACTTGAATATGTGAGGCTAGCCAAAATATCAAGTGAAAGAAAGCATTTTCTGATAATATTAGTTTGATAGAAATCTTACAGCCGTTTCAGTTGGGATTATAGGTTAGGATGTTTTTTTCCTCCAGATCTTGTCAAAAACTGCTTAACTGCCCCTTCTGATTGAGGTTTTAATCCTCTTGAAATTCATGTACTACTTCTGAAGGTAATTCAGCATCTGAACTGTTCCACTGCTTCTCAAGGGAAAACAGGAGAGTCAGTCAGTCCATGACAACTTTCACAAAAAAAAGAAGTTACTATCTTCTTGTAGCAAAAAGACTGCAAAGTAAATATCTGTGTGTTTATGCCTTCACACACTATATATATATATAAATATATATATGTGTGTGTACACGATATACAAATAGAAATATCTCACAAATAACATGAAAGTCAAGTCTAACCTTGCAATACTAAATGTCCATCTATCAGTTTTGATATTTGGGGTTCAGATAGTCTGCTTAGATACTGAGTAAATCACATAGTCCTACAGGGTCTGTGTTTTTGCTGCTGTTTCCAAAAGCTTAGCTTTCAGACATTTTGAATGAAAAAATAATTGCTTATGTGAGGAAAAACTGTGATAGAGCTGCCACTCACTGCAGGGCTGTGCATCAGTGAGTTAATATGCAGGAACACTCAGTTTGAAGGCAGGAATACACTTCCTTGCAAGCCCATCAGGATAATTTTAACTATGCAAACAACCCAGAGATTCTGGACATTTAGAAGCATCACATGAGCCTTTGGAGTGCCATCACAGAGAAGAAATCTGGAGTTGTTCAAGTGTGCTGGTTTAAAGGTAAACCAGCAGGGGAAATGAACCCAATTCAAAAGAGAGATTATAAGTCAGAATAACAATTTAATAAAATAATACAATAAGTACGATTATGCAGACAAACAATTGGTTTTAACCCACAAAACCCAAATGTATAACCCAGCACCCTGGGGCATGAACAGAGTGGTGTTCGTCGGGCCCCCTGAGTCCAAAGTAAAAGGAGAGGGGAAAACCTGTTGGTGAGAGAGCTGGTGCAGTCTGGGCAAGAGTGGTGGTCTCAGTCTGGTTGAGAGTGGTGCTCTGCAGTCTTCCTCTGGATCCCATGAGTGGTTAAAAAAGTCCCAAGACCCCAAGATTATATATCCTCCAGTTCAGGCAGGAATGCCCAGTACCTCCCTCAGGGCGGGGAGTTCCACACTGGGTATGAGGACAGGAGCACCCTCCTGTCTCACAGGCCTCTTAACACCCAGTTTATAGCCTGAGGAGTCAGGCTGCTCTGGGCAGAGGGTGTAAATGCTCTATTGATAACAGTTTCTGGGAAATGGCATGGAAGGCTATAGAATACACAGTTTTGGGTTACACCCATACAGAGATGAACTGGTCCCAGCTGTTCCAACTAGGATATCAAGTTACTGCACGAGGACTAGTGACCACAACGACAGACAATATGGAAGTGCAGTCCCTTGGGTCCTTCCACCCAGATCTCAGCCCATCTCAGAAGCACCATTGGACCAGTCTGTGTGTGGAAGGGGAGAGATGGCCAGTGAACACAAGATCAGTTGCAGAACTGGACCTAAAGGGACAAAATAAAGATGGAGGAAGAGAGCAGAGTGTGCAAATGCACCTTACAGAAAAGGAAATTAAATGAGTAGAGACCACTAAAGGGACCTGCCCCCTTAGCAGAACTTGTCTATGAATAAGCTGTGACTCAAATCATCCGTTCCATCCTGTAAGCCATAAGCCATCCACTTATTAGGACAGACAGAAGTGCATCCTTCCTCTTAAGAGGAGTGATGGGTTTTCTGAACAGAAGCATAACTCAGATATTTCTTATTTCTGAATACCAAAGCCATATGAATATATTCTTCCTAATGAGAGTGAAATGAGTTTTCTAAAAAGGCATGGCATTAGTCAATTCAAAGCAGATACATCAAAAGAATGTTTTAGACATCTAAATCTCTGGATCTCAATAAATATTTATCAATGATCTGGACCAGAGGATTGAGTGCACCCTCAATAATTTCACAGATGACACTAAGTTGAGTGGGAGTGTTGATCTTTTCCAACCCAAATGATTCTGATCTTCTATATTAGCTCAACAGAACCTACTTTATTGTGGATGTGTTACAGAGAAAGGTAAATCATTTGACATAACAAGTCAAGCAACCAAAATAGAATATCATCATTAAACCAGTCTCTCCACATGAAAATTAATCTCTTATCTTTTGCTTTGCCTTTATTTTATTTTTCATAAGTGTCTAAGGAGTCTTTATCAAGCTGGACGAAGTTGCTAATCCGCAACTTACTGGATTCTGTGCATTTGAACTGATCAACAAATGTTTACCATCATTTTATTTTTGGGACAGAACACCATAGAACTGAAATACTGATGCATTATTTAAGGAAAAGAACATTGTTACTATTTTGTATCTCATACAAGTCTTAGTGACACCTACTTTTTTCAGTTTTATCATGTAAGTCCAAAATTAATAGAGAATTCCTTAATATGGTTTTCATGTACGAGGAAGGAAATTGTACAGTGGCATTTAAAATATAATCCAATTTTAAGCATTAACTTGGCCAGTGCATCATATAAATTTTAAATTAATTGATACCAATTTATGTACTACTATTTCATTCTGTCTCAGTGGCCTCCAGGGATGTCTCAGAACGTTGCCATGCTTGGATGATCATATACTGATATCATGTATCAGTGAATATAATCAGAATGAGTGTATAAACTTAAAATAGCAAAGTTGTTGCATGGTAGACAAACAGGAATTGTTAGAGACAGTTTGCACCAATTAAAAAAGTTCAGCCAGTTAACTAAATACCTGAGGCAATCTTTCAGCCTTCAAAGTTGGAGAAAAGGTCTGTTGCAGCACCAAAGAGTAATTATATCCAGCCTGTGAGTGGCAGCTGAGTTTACAAAAAGGTTAAGAAAGCCCTATAGGTCAGCATAGCCAAATAACATGAGGGAGCTGCACTGAGATAGCTGAGAAGAAAACAGTAATTGAGGAACAGAAATGTCAACTCTTAATCATAGTCCTTCCAATTTTTACTGGGTCAGAAGAAAACATTTGATGCCAAGCTACCAAATGGCCTTTGCAAACCAGCATCAGTTGCATTTGGAAATGATCTAGATGTTACATTTTCCTAGGGAGTCTGGGTTTTTTCCTGCCTTCCAGTTACAGAAAGTGCTCATACAACAAATAGCACAAATTACTAGGTGTGGAAAAATTCTGCAGTTACCTCCCTGAATACTGTCAGCTTTTTCAAGCTTTAATAATATCCAAAAGCATTCCAGGAAAGTTCTTAAAGTGTTAGAGAGCTTGAACAAAAAAAATGGCTTGAGGCACATGAATGCTATTTATTGCTGAAAAGCAATCCAATTGCCTCAGATATTGTCCCCTCCTGTTTTATACTAAAGGAAAAGGTCATTCACCCACATGCTACCATAAGATTTCAGAAAGAACAGAAACCCATTGAGCAGGTGATAAAACCACAATTCCAGCCCCTGGATGTTACTGCCATCCCCTCAAACAGAAAGCAGTGACTGGAGAAGAAAGGCAGTCACAGTAACTTAGACAACATATGTTGTCCTGACAGTGCTCAACAGGTGAACCACAGCATGAAATACCCCCTTTTCCTCTCTTTACTTGTGTGTTCACAAAAAGGGCACAAGTCCTGCTAGATGTCCCTTCTGTCCCACATGGGGCAAGAGGGTAGAAGAGGGAAGTGACTTAACAAAGCACAGTTTATGGCACAAGGAAAATAAAAAAATAACTTCTGGCGTTTGAGCCAGAAGAGGCTAATTTAAAAAATCTTAAGCGTGCTATCTTACACCAATATGGCCACAGAATCACAGCTTCTCTCTGAGCTTATGGGATACTTTCAGTCTCAGAAAAACAAAAGGGAAAGGAAAATATTCTAAGAACATAAAGACTTCTGCAGCACTGCCTTGAACAGCGAGCTCAGCTGATTTGCTGCTCTTGAAGCAGGCAGGGGAGAAGGCACCCTCACGCTAGATGAAGACATTAAGTGAGGAAATTACTGTTATAGGAGTGAATTAATTTTCATTGATCTAATTTCCTGACAGACATACCAGCAGTGAAGAGTTTACTAACTGTGGGTTCCTCCTTTGTCAGGTATCCCTCCTCATGCTTTCACTGCAGCGGCAGAACAATAGAATCAAAGAATGGAGGAAATACTTCACATTTCTCTCAAATCACCAATTAGTACTCCTCTTGGGTAAAAGCTGCCTCATGCTGTTCAGCCTTTAAAAAAAGACTTGCTGAATACAAGTGCAAGGATGGCATCTTAATACAGAAATGCTGCTGGGTCAAATTACTGTGATAAAATACTGTATTTCTTTCTCTTTTGTTTGTTGGCCCTCTTAGCATGTTTTGGGGGGATCCCAATGAGTTTTACCTGAAAATTTAACTGCTAAAGTAAACAGTAATTGCAAATATTAAGGCTTCATGATCTCTACCACTTATTACACCTCAGGAATATTTTTTTTATCATCATTTTGCTCAAACGACAGAAATAATTCTTTTCTGGCTGTATATCCAGAGGATTTTAAACACAGAGCTGATATGGTATGCATGATATGCCTATGGAGAAAACAAAGTCTGAATGCACTAATATAGTTTCCACCTCTATATTCCACCTATATATACTTGTGTATTTTAAGCCCTAAGAGAATAGATGAAGTCAAGAGCAAACTTCATAATTATTTCCAGCTAGGATCAGGTTTCCAGGTGGATCTGTATAGCATAATTTCACCTGTGAATAGAAACACTTGAAGGAAAGATTCAGCTCTCCTAATCAAACACAAGACCTTCAAATGTAGCAGAAACTCACCTTGCATAAGAAAAATATTCAACTTTTGGTTCTATATCCATTGCTGCTGAAGCATGACATCAGCACAGAGGGGTTTTTTTAAATTCCCAGGTCTTGGGAGTTAAAAATAAATTAAAACAAAAATCAGAAAATTGGTTTGTTTATTTATTTATTTATTACATTTCCAGCTACCCTTTTTTAAAAGAAAAGCTTCAAAATCTGACTCAGGTACACCCTCAATATTTAGATACTAAGAGTTAATAAAAAAGGCATCATAGACTCTATTTTATATCCCCCTTTTTGAATGGTCATTCTTTTAGTGGAGGCACAAGGCTGGATCAGGGTTGAAAGCCTGGTCTTGCTGAGCTTTCATTTTTCCAGTCCTTCATAAAGTTTTAGTACGAAATTTTAATTGACTTAATGTCATAGAATCACTTAGGTTGGAAAAGACTTTTGAGATCATCAAGTGCAACTGTTAACCCAACACCACCAAAGCCACCACTAAACCATGTCCCTAAGTGCCACATCTTTTAAACACCTCTGGGAATGGTGACACAAGCCTGTTCCAGGGCTTGACAAGCTTTTTAAGTGAAGAAATTTTTCCTTATAATCGATCTAAACCTACCCTGGAGCAACCTGGGACAACATTTCCTCTTGTCCTGTTGTTGGTTCCTTTGGAGAAGAGACCAACACACACCTCACTCCAATTTGCTCTCAGCCATAAGAGCCTTTTAGCCTATTTTGCCTTGAAGGACACAAAAGCAGCAACTTGTTTTGACATTGTGAGATATATTCAATACATCAGTAGAATTTTTTTTCAAATGTACACAGACATATGAAATGCACCTCACCCGTCCATCTGAATGCGAAATTGTGGCAACAATAGTTTAGCATCACCATGACTGTATGAAGACTTAAGAAATAGACTGCACTGTGTGTGAGGAACTGATGAAAAAACCTACCTGACAACAACATTAGCCAAAATGAGAACTGCTGTACTTTCCACATTTCCTCTCCATGAAGCTGAACACTCCGAATGGGCAAAATCCCTCAGCCACAGTCATTCCCACACCCTGGCACAGCACAGAGTCTGTCATAACTTCACATTCCTGCACATTCCCAAGACAATTTCATCACTACAAGCCCATCTTCCAATAGGTATCACTGTAACAATGGTCAAAATAATGGTGCAGGGTTGTGTCATCACGACCTGCTCACAAAAGATGCAACAGTCCAACACCCTTTCTATGCTGGCAGTTCTGCTGCTACCAGTGAGCGTGGATCACTGGGAAACTTCAGAAAAGCAAGGAGAGGGTATTCCAGGGAGGAAAAATACATGCCTCACATAAATAATAGCTCTGAGTTCACTGAGTTTTGCAAAATGTGAGAATACTACACCCAAAGAACTGAGGTTATTTACAGAACAGAACAGTGTGTTGCCAGGGCACAAAAGGCCCTTGGAGGCTCTGGTTCCCATCACAGTCTTCATCTGCATGTTCACAGGTCAGCTGAAGGGAGCCCTTCACCACAAATGCAAATATAACAGACATTCAGTGCTGAAAAGAATTAAAATACACGACTAACGTGGCAGGTCCCCATCCATAATGAATAAACCATTCTTTTCTAATTTATTCATATGATACAAAAATTAGTCTTTGAAGGGTTCATCCCTCTTCCCCACAGCACATGAATCTGACAATAATTTCTCCATGCTATTTCAAATGCAAGCATGCAAGACATTTTAAATACTGTTAGATCACTTTCTAGTCCCAATATTAGATGAACTTATGATAATTATGGTGCTGCTTTCCTAGTTGGGGCCTTTAAAACAAACAAGGATCTCAAGGAAAAGGAGAATAAGTAGGTTAAGAGCTGTCTTACTGTTTTTCCTTGAATTTACTTCAGGTGCCAAGCCAATCCTTGGAGTGACTCCTACAAAATATGTGGGGCTTGTTCCTTAGTATGAAAGTGTGGGGTTATATTTGCAGTTCAATCATTGGCATTCCACAGGAACTTGAAAAAATATATCACATTTTTCCACGACCAAACATTCTATGTGGAGACTTGTTGAAATTCCACACATTTTATCCCCTATTAATCTAAGAACTAAAAAGTTTTCCCTCATGAATAACTTCTGAAAGCAACTTGCTGTCTAGAAAAATAATTAATGGAAACCTAAGTCTTAGACAAGTGTGGAAAGATGTTCACAGAGTGCAGCACTTGAGTATCTTCCCGAGGCTGCTCCACATTTTCACCTTTCTAATGACAGCAAACAAAGAATGCTTGACCAGTCAGAAGGAAATCACGAGTATTAGACTGTCACCTATTCACACATCACATTGTATAGTAATGAAACAAATTCTGGCTGGACAACTTTAGACTCCTCTGAGCACAACAATCAACTCAAAAAATAACTTCTTTGAGTATTAACTGGGACTCCCTCCTTGCAGCAGTGGGTTTGTCCAGAAAATACACATACACTTGAAAAATATCTTAATTTCAGTTTCCTAAGAACCCTTCATGCCAAGGTATATAGAGTTGGCTAAAATGGCCACATCCATCTTTACTATGAAATACATGAGGAAATTACTTTACTGCTTTAACTCTTCCTAAAACACAGAACAAAAAAAGAACAAAGTAAAAATAATAGGCATGCCATGTAGCAGATTAACTTGGACATTAACTGCAGACCACTGGGAAGAGAATGAGTAATTATACTTAACTCACTGGTGATGGCTCTGGTCTCCAGCTCTCCATTGCTCTCAATCAAGAGCAATTCTGTTCAAGTTAGTCAAATTGACTGAGGGGAAATTGGTGCTAGATCAATATCCAGTTCAAGAACTAATGAAACCTAGTAAAGAGTTTTTGTAGGGTCTTTTGTTTTCAAGAAAGAAGGTCAGTAGGGCAAGAGGTAGCAGTTTATTGTAGACATTTAAAACTTGGCTCAAGTTCAGTCTTTCTTTCCCCATAAAATATCAATAGGAAAACTGATGTCTGAAAGTACCAACTTTTTTTCACTGCTGTTTTGGGGGTCTCCTTTAGGAAATTTTTTGTTGTTTTTTGGTGGGGGGGAATGGTTGTGTTGTTGATTTAACAGAAAATCCAGAATTTCATGACATTTTAGAATGGAAAGAGCATTTGAAGAAAATGTTGTCTAGCCTGAGGATTTACATACAGTTTTATTGATAAAGCTTTTATTCCTTAGCATTGGAAAAACACCATATGTTACACTCTAGGCACATTATCCAGCCTTTGTAATTTTATGTATTTATTTATTAAAATAGTTTAATGCATTTCTGAGGCTGGAAACAGAAAATGGGCTCACTTAACAAGCTTAACATCTTCCCCTAAGGGCTGCAGTGCTGGACTCCTCCTGCCCACCCAGCACTGCTGCAGACAAACCCCCTGGTTGGAGGCAGCCCCCTGCCCTCCTGTGCAGTGCACATAAAAACAGGATCTGGGCACAGGGAAGGTCCTTCCTGCAGTTCAGCTTTCAAGTACCTGAAAGGGTCAGGGAGAGCAACTCAGGCTGCAATTTCTGACTGCAAAACTCTGGGCTGTGATGCCATCACAATGTTTTACCCTCCCAACACCTGCTCTCCCTTCCCATTTACAAAATGAGCCAGAGCACACACCTCATCCAGCTTTAAAGCCCTAAAAAATCCTGAAAAATAAGGAAATCCTCTGGGTTTTTTTCCCTCAGTCAGTCAAGCTCTTAGCACATCAAAAGGATGTGCTTATAAAGATGCATGAAGGAGAGGTAAGGGCAAAGCTGAACATCCCTGGGCACAGGCACCAGGAGTGACAGGGACTGCTGAGCATGTGGGCCCTGCAAGGAAAGTCATTCAGCCAGAAATGGTCCCTTTCCACCCCACATTTGATTCTGAGAAAAGCATTCTCTCCTTGCCTACCCATAACTGTCCCTTTTAATGTCACTCTCTCCAGGAATAGTATTTAACAACATGGTTCAGCAGCACACATATATTTGCACGCCCAGAAGGACTCCAGCTGGTGTCTAGGGCTGCTCAACAACTCACAGTTGTGCATTCAGACATAAGTTGCCACCAGGCTTGGAAAACTTTGGTGGGAAGTCAGCTAAAATATCCATCAACCAAAGTACAGCTAAAAAACTAAAATTGGTCTCACATCCTGCAATTTTCCCACAATTCTGAAGCAGACACCAAAAAATGTTCCTTCTTTCAGCAGTTGTGTGCCTGGGGATACTTTATGATTACACTGACACAATAAAGAGCACAAGATTTAAAAGTGAATTTGTTTTGTTTTGGCTGGGGAAGGAGGTAGATGGAATTTTTTTGTTTGATTTGAGTTTTAGGGTGGGTTTGGTTTAGGGTTTTTTTGGGGAGGATGGTTTGGTGTGGTGTTGTGTTTTGTTTCTCTTTTTTTGAGAGGGCAGCAGGGGTAGTGGGGCTGCCACTTTGGTCGGTTTGGTTTTTGTTTGTTTGGAATTTCTTTTAAGTGAATAGCTTGCCACAACAGACACCTGCATTTTTAAACACTGCCTGATCTTATGTTTACTCATCAGAATCACAACACCTGCTAACAAATTTTTGGGATGACATTTTCAGAGCTAATGCTTTTACATGTGAGAGCTGGCCCTTCCAGAACCTGAAATTTTAAACATGCTGGGAAGTTTTTGTTTGTTTGCTCTTCAAATAAAATTCATTTTGGTAAAATACATTTGTGCTCATCACAGACATAACATACAAGTTGTGCCCTTTGTCTATAAGCATTAGAGACTCCACTGTCCATCTTCCCTATAGGTAAATGCAATTAAGTGTGCAAATTTTGCAGGTTTTTGCTATTTATCAGGGTGATAAAGGAATTAATAGCTGGACTCTACAACCTCCTTATTTTGCAGCTACAGTGGTTATTTCTACTTCACTTTTCTGCCCACAGCCCTTTCAGGCTGCACTCAACAGATGGTTTTGCACCACAGTGACCCCAAGAGCATAAGCCAAACTGAATTTTTCCCACAGGTAAGGAAGCTGCACAGGGCAGAGACCAAGGCAAAAAGGGCACAAAAATGAAGAATCAGAGCTTGAACAAAAGGAGGAAAAGGCCACAAAGAACCCGGGGAGCTGTCACCCTCAGAGCACCCAGAGGTCACAGATACCTCTCCATTGCCACCAGCAAAACAGCAGCCACAGCTTTTTTCTGCCCTGCCCAAAATCTCCTCACAGGCTTCCACTGCCAAAGGCAAATCCCTGTTAATTCTGTGCCTGGACTCAGCTCTGAGCAGTTTGCTCTTTCTCTACACTCCTGGAGCAGCCCTTATCTCTAAGGTTCATTAGTCAGAGGTGAAAACACGCTGAGGGCCACTCTGATATGAGCTTTCCCTGTGCTCCTGGGGAAAGTGAGATGTACTCAACCTTAGAGGACAATTATTCATAGGAATGACATTTAAAACACTAACATTTATGCTAAGTGTATGTATCAGCAGAGCTCCTGCAAAATTATATACTGATATAGACAATAAAGAGCAAATTAAAAGGTTTTGCCTTTTAAAGCACCCTTGAAAATATAGATCAAATCATGCTCTGCCTGAAATCATCAAGTAACTAAACAGAAAGTAAACTCTTCCAAAGGTGACCTGTGAGGCTTCCTACTGGTATTAAACATGTGCTTGGCATCATCTCATATAGTGAAATACTCATTTACTGTATTCAAGCACAACAAAATAGAAGAAAAAAATTAATTCTTACTCTGGAAGTTGCACCTGAACCAAGTCCCTGAACAGGAGTTGAGCCAATTCAGTGGGGGGAAAAAAAACCCAAAATCTAACTGCTTACCTGTCTTGGAGCCATTCTATATTTACCAGCAGATTAACATCTGCCAGTGTGTCCATCCTTCCATCCACAGCACATCACTTTATGATCACTGCACACCTCCCTGGAAAAGCTCACTTTTCACATCACATGCCTGCTGTATCATTCTTCAATCCTGAAAAGACACACATCTAAAAAGTTGGATTTGTTCTGGAAAAACAAAAAGCAAGCCATAGAAAGTCTCCCTCCCCCCAAAAAAAACCAAAAAAACCCCCTTATATTAAACTGGACATGGGGAATATGACTAGAGATAGACAAATAATATTTCCATACAGAGTTGTATAAGTAGTCCTAGGGATATTCACATGTTTACAATCACATGTCCTTTGAAGTGGCTTGACAAAGCAGGCACTGCTTCCAGCCTGATATGATTCTGCTTATATAGACAATTGCTGGCATGTGCAGAAATTCCTGATGCTTGCTAGACAGAGTCATGTTTTCCTTGCAGCGTGGTCTCCAGAATATCCAAAGATTAACAGAATAAACTGATGTTTATCCCCACAAAGTTGTTATTAAATTTTGGGTTGCACCTCTTATCCTTACACAGAACGGGATCTACATTTTTTTTACTTTCAAGGGAATCACAAACCTGTGGAACCTAATAAATCTTAGACAAACACACAGCCACACACACACGTTCTTTGCAGTGCATTTACAGCAGGTGTGATGCTTCCAGGGAGCACTGACTCTGTTAGGATGCAGTGGAGCTAAAGGAGACTCAGCTTATGGGAGACACCACTCACAGGAGGGCAGCACAACACGAGCCAGAGACTCTCCACAAAACCCCAGGCATGGGGATGCACACACCAGCACCGACAGACAGACTGACAGACATCAGCAAGATCCCACTCCAGCCTGTCTGTCATTAAAAAAAAACCAAACCAAACCCATGCAATTCACACTTTCTTCCCAAAGTTTGATGCAGTAACAGCAGGTGCCCAGTGAAAACCAAACACCCAGTGGCTTTCAACAGCCCTTGGGGTTGACTTGCTCCTTGACTGGGTGTATCTGGAAAGGGTACAAGTGCCAGGCAGTCAAGCAGAGCTGGGAGGCAGCTCCCTGAGCCAAACACGGAGCTGGGAACCTGAAAACAGGGAGTCAGGATGCTGAGGAGGAGACAGACTTACTCAGATTGGACAGGTTACTGCACCTTCTTAGCACCCTCCTCACTGATAAAAACAGTGAACTGCAGGTATCTAGCATCTCTCTCAAGAGATAAGGCAGGATAGATATAATTATTTTCCCCTCCATATACATGATGTCTAAAAAGCCATTGAAATCTTCATTCATGGCTTCTCTATAGGAGATATAGAATATATATTACATATATAGAATTGTACTCTCAACACCACAATTCCCCATATGAGAATTTGTTTACTAGGCTCATACTTGTGAGGCTGTGGTGTCTGTACTAAGGTATATTGTTCAAAACTGTAAGACAACACTGGGGAAAAGATGCCAGAGAACAACAGTGCACATCTACTGAACTATTACTTTTTTGGTTTTCACAAGTTGTCATAATATTTTGACCAAAGGTTTCTCAACATACAGGTGTGCAAAATTTGATTTTGAAAAACCAAGTTACAGATTACCGCTATTGAAAACAAACAAACAAACAAACAACGACAAAACAAAATTCCACTCCTGATTTATTCAATTATTCTGCATTGTAGACCCACATCATTTATGATAATCCTCTGGTTAGTCTGTTTCTTTGGGATGCACTGTGCCATTTCAGCAGACATGTAAGTCATTGCTCTACACCTTGCACTAACAGAGTCATGGTAAAGTGAGGCTTTCAAGGAGAATTTTTGACAGATTTTGACAATACTAAGACTACAGAGGGCCTGGTTTTCACATATCACTTCATACCTGTGTTTTATTGGCTTTTTAGACAGGAAGAGAAGTGGATTTTTATTCTCCTACAATAGCAATAGGAGATTTTCCTTGTTGTTAATGACCAACATTATCTTACCGGAGAGTTGAGTCTTCTCATTTTCATTTATATAGGAGATTTGTTAACACTTAGGTAATTGGCACATGCAAAAAAGGAGTAGCTGAATTTGTTTTTCTTTACAACTCAACTACTATAATTTAGATACTTATTTAGATTAAAATCTGTTATTATTTTTGAAGGTAATCATCTGCCTGTTGTCAAAAATAAAACAGCAAAATATATTACTAATTGTATCTCACATATGTTTCAGAAAATAGTTAATTCACTTTACTAAAAAAGTAAGCATAAAAAAAAGTAAAGTTTCACTTCAAAATATTGGAGCCAGGTCTTCTAATAAGAGAATAGAGAAGACACATTTTTTTCTAGTGAAGTAAGGTGAAATAAGTAGAGAGTAACTGGAGATGCAATGACATCTGAAGTAATGAAGATTTCCATCAGAAAACATCTGCAATATATCTAGAAATAGGTAAGAATGCAGACTGCCTTTTGAATCCCCACACCAGGTGAAAGATCTGCAGCACAGTGTTTCTAAAAGTGATTTATAAGGAAAGTCTCCAGGGTGTTTATCCTCCTACCCACCCACCCTTTCCCATTATTCCTGGCAAGGCATATTCCAGGGAGCAGCTTGAGAATGACTGTGTGGCTGGATGGGACAGGGCGGTTGTTTTTAAGGCGTTTTTGTGGTTTGATGTTCTTTTTGGATTCTCTGGTTTGAGTGAGAACAGGTGGTCAGATGCTGGTGTTCAGCAAACCAGCAGTGCAAGAGCAGAGACCTCACAGCAGCAACTGTGTGTGGCTCAGCTCATTTTATGGCTTGGGAAACCAAGCAGCCTGATACAGAAATTATTCCAAAGAAAATTCCTCTTTGCTGCCTTCCTGCCCTGCTGCTGAAGGAGAGAAGACTGGATGAGCTCATATGGATGTAAATAATTAGTTTTAATACTTATTATCTCACATAACTAACGTAGCCAAAGTATATACATTGCACTACAAAGATTTAAACTTTTTTAACATCTTCAAAGACCTTTTCTAAATCTATCATATGCACTGAGATATTTTAGTAGAGCTTTTCATTACGTGATCATGAAGCACCAAGCAATAGATCAAAGCCAATTCCACCCAAGACATTACAAGACAATATTTAGAAATTAGAACAAGCAGAGCAAATCTACAGGGACAGCTGTAAGTGTAAAATGCAGCCTAGATTGTATTATTTGAATGCTTCTGTGGCATGTTACCATCTCTCCAATTTTTCAGTGAGCAGTTCCTACAGCAAGTTCAGCAGTGCTTCATCCCCAAACACTTGAAAGTTGGTTGACTTTATCCAACAGACAGTGAGTGGTGACCTTAATGGTACAATTATGGGACTTGGCTCAGCCTATTTATTTCACACTTAATTCAACCCTCACCTCAAATACTAGAAAACAGCAGCAGTATATCCTCTAAAATTAATCTGCACAGATTGCCTCTTTGGCCAGCAGGATTCAAGTCCCATAACCCTGCCATGGGCACATTGGCCCTCACAAATGTAGCTACTGGAATTGCATTCTCTACTTATCAGTGCAAACACACACTGCACATCATCTAACACACCCTTCCCCACACAAAGCACAAATACCTTCCTCTTTTCCTGAGGCCAGGGTTAATTTCTCCCTGCTTTGAGATGGAAACTGCTCAGAAGACCAAGAGGGAGAAAGCAGTGCATGGATGCTCTCTGGGTGTTTGGTCACCTTCTCTTCTTTGTATCATATCTGGGTATCTTGGTTATTTTTCTCTTTAATACACAGCAGTTAGTGCAAGGGAAGGAACTGGATTATTGTGTCCTATTTAATTTGAAATAGGCCATTCAGAGCTAGTTGGTGAGTCTTTCTCCTTTCTCCCTCTAAAGGCCCAGAGGGGATTTCACAGGTTGGGCTCCCTATCTGGTTGCACTCCAACTACACAGATGTCTGAGGTGTAGCCAGAAGGAATTAGCCTGGCCATGGCCACACAGATGCTACTGACCACTTGCATTTAATGCACAACCCATTGGGGTGCCATTAAGATCCTTCAGGTACCTTTGGAACATCCCGCTAAAATCAGGCTTAAACGAGACAGTACCAAGATAACCAACTAGAAGTTATTATTACATCCAAGCACATCATTGCCATCCTGCAATTTAACTTGGAAACAGCAAAGCAGGGACACCTCCTTGTACTTCCTGAAGCAGTTTCTGTGTTCTCCCCAGAGCACAGCATAATCACTCCCTACAATGCCATTTCAGCAATTTAAAGGGACTGTACTCATGTCCCAAGATGAAGGTGTTATCTCCAAACAATGAAATATTGAAACTGGGGCACATGCTCTAGAACAGGGACTACAGTGGCAATATTAGCTGCCAGTTCAGCTCCCAGGCAAAGCACAGCAGAGCATTAGTTTTCCATTAATGTTCAAATCCTCCTCTGTCAGGCTCAGAGTAAACCACTCTCAGTACCACCATGGCACCTCTCTGCCAAACAAACGCTGCCCAGGATCGAGGTGTTGCTCCCAGATCCATCTCTGGATGTTGTTGAGTGGCTTATTTTGGAAGACATTTCCCTTTGGATTAAGAACATTACCTCTTACCAAACTCTGAAAGGCAGTGCAGGCAGACTGAATAGTAGAGCAGAAGCAAATGTGCAAGTTGAGAGGATCAGTTACCTTCTCAGTTTGTATCCTTTGGTATCATCAAAAACAAGCTGCACACAGGGTGTCCTCCTGTATGAGATGGAGTTCATCACGCCCTGAGTAGGAATAGGAGAAAAGAAAACATGCAGAAGAGTGACACAAAACCAGAGAACTTCCCACTCTGCCTCTACACAGAACCAACAGCTGCCTAAGCAAAACTTAAAAAATTTCTAAGTATATAGGGCAGATCACAAACAAATAAGCTCTGCACCAAACAACTTGAAAAGGTTACCAGAAATGCAGAAAAAAAGTATGTGCATTTTCCATTAAAGTCTAAAATAATTTAGAAGCTTTAACTGAAATGTCAGCATGTGTCAAGAAATATTAACTTTTATAATACTGCACCATTTTGCTTGCCAGACAGTTAGAATGCCAAGTTTCTATAATATTACTTCATGCTTTTCTAAGTGTTCTTACATGACTACAATAACTCAGCATGATTGAAACAGCAGTACATTTTTTCCTGTTTAATTTTCACTTTCCATTTTATCCTGCAACTTCTATGAAAATGGTTATATTTGGTTACAATTCCAAAACTATAATGACTTACATTAAGAATGCTTGTTTTCATATAACTAGACTAAGTTGGTCTTTAAGGAGTTGAACACTTCATCACTCATTTAATCAAATAGCTCATAATTCTGTACCATAATCTTATATAAACCTTTGCATCCCTATATGCCTTGAAACATAAACATTGAATCAACCACCTTTTTGAGGCTCCAAGTCCACAAGGACCTCAGTTTGACAAACACCTATTAGCACATCTAAGTTCTCAGAGGAACCAGCCCCAAGACCATACAACATTTTTGATGATTACTACAAGAATATTAAGATAGATTAGTACCCTTTCCTTCAGCATAAATACAAGACTGAGCCATCTGGACCTCAAAACCTGGCAAATAGTGGACAGAATTATATTAAGATTTAGGAAAGATGTTCCATATACAAAGTATTTGTGAACTAGCTTTGATCTAGGCTAATAGAATATAAAAAGGAATTTTTTTTGCCAATAACCACAAAGAGGTGCCTGCAATTCTATAACCTATATCAGGCAGTAAGAACACCATACAGAATTGGCCTACAACACCCACTGCATTTTTAATTGCACTTCATATGTTCCTTTCAGTGCCCAGTTTGAAATCTTTTCCTGCCTTTGAGAAAGGATGACTGTGACCTGGCAGAGTAGCAATGAAGACTAAAAGAAAGCTCTATCCTGGAAGGCAGAGCTGAATTACCAGGAATGTCTGTGCTACAGACCCCAAACTCCTGGTGGTTACCAGGATGATCACTTGATATGTCATGCTCTTTAAACCTGGTCATAATTTATGTCTGTTTTTCTGGGAACCTGAATCCTGTGCCTGCATTTTAGCTCTCATTAACCATGATGAATTAAATGAATAAATGGATAGTTAAATAACTTGCTAGAAAACCATTGGGACCACTAACCAGATATCAGGGTTTGTAACCTTTCCTAAGCCACTGGGAATACAGTATTAAATAACATTTTTATTATCTCTTGGTTGTTAGATATTTATTCAGCTTTAAAACAGTGATACTCTAAAGGGTGATAGGAAGCCAAAAAAGCACAGACAGAGCCAGCTGCATTCAATCCACATTAAAAAAAAAATGTACAGACCTAAATCCAATTGATTTTTTTAAAATATTTTTAATCTTGCTTCCAAAATGTATCACATAATTAGATATTGTATATTTGGTTTTTTAATAGGAAATAAAGCACATGTGAATTGATAGCCTGACACAGAAATCAATATATCATTATCTGAATTTTGCTTTTAAGCTACGAAGAAACAAGAAAAGACAGGAGATGAAGAAGGCAGAATTTCCTGTTGGCAGCATTTTAGTTATTGCTGGAAGCAAAGACAAGAAACCAGGGTTAGTAATTGCAAAAATGGCTGCAGGTACATCTGTGCAGGCTGCTCCAAACCTATGGAAGCATCCATGGAAACCTATGGAACTCTACATCCAACGGAGGATTTGAATTTACCAGGCAGTGTATGGGACTGGGAAACATTTTGAAAGCCTGTAACACTTAATGCAGAATATACAGTGTCTGACCTGACCTGTTCAACTCTTACTTTGGGATGGAAATACAGAGTTCCCACAGCTTCGAGGAGCTCATTTACAACAAAACAGAGCCCAGCTTGTAAATGGGAGATTGCTGCAAGATATAGGATTGTTTTGGGAAGGGTTCTGCTTGAACAGCTCAAGAGTTGGGCCCACGTAGCGATAGGACAAGGGGTTTAAACTGAAATAGAGAACGTTTCAATTAGATGTTAGGAAGAAATTCTTTACTGTGAGGGTGGGGAGGCCCTGGCACAGGTTGCCCAGAGAAGCTGTGGCTGCCCCATCCCTGGAAGTGTCCAAGGCCAGGCTGGAGCAACCTGGGATAGTGGAAGGTGTCCCTACCCATGGCAGGGGGTGGTTCAAACCAGATGATCTTTAAGCTCCCTTATGACCCCAACCATCATATGATAAATAACCATGAACCAGAAATGGTATGAAATGGTGAAAAAAAGACTAAAAGAGACCTCATTCATGCCGTTTTTTTCCCCAGTAAAAAACAAACAAACAATCATATTTTTACAGTTCTATAACTTTTCAATTAAAAAACGAAAAAAGACTTGCACCAATATGTTACAAATATCACTATTTCCTGTTACACTTTGCTTTTTGATACATACACTAGTCATGGAAGCCTAACTCATAACTCATTAGCGAGGATCTGTGTGTACTCATAAATATGACTCACCCTACACTGGTTAATTCTAGGAATTTAAGTCCCACGCCATAAACATTCATTATATCACCTGTAAAGAGTGTTCATCCTTATGTGCACAACTAGCATATCTTCACCAAAATGACCTCTCATTTTAAAGATGTCACATAATCATCAGGAATAAAAATATCACTAGATATAAAGAACTTTAAACACCTAAAATGTCAAATTCTTAGTCCATACATATCGTGCACGGGCAGTCAGTGACAAGTAGACCACACAGGATTGGAACTACCGCTTAAAAACATGAGCAAGCTTTATAACCATATCTTTTTCAATTTTGTTCTGGCTGAAGATATCTGTGTCAGATTTCTATTCAGAAAGTTTCCAAAGCTGAGATATCATCTAAGTAGGAACAATGGAAGGAAAGAAAAAAAACCCCATCATCCACACTATTATGACAAATCTAAGCTTGAATTTAAAACACACAGGCAAAAGAAACCCTAGAAAACACAGACACATAAAAAACCCTCACCCACACAGAAAAAAACCAAGGAAGTTCTACAAACTTGACATGAACTTGGCCTGTAACCCACAAAAAATAGCTGCCCCTAATGTAATTCTGTTTTGTCTCTTAAAGGTCTCTTTGGTAAAAGCCACAAAGAAATGAGGAGAATCTGAGTGTCTTACTAGAACACAATGGCAAGAAAAGGGGAGGTGTGAACGTCAAACAAACTTTTCCAAGGAAAAATATCACTTGGGGAAAAGATGGACTAGTTTTATACTTGTGATTTTGAGAAGGCACAGCTACATCCCTTTCTGGAGAGATCAGAAAGAAGAAAAAAGTGTGACAAAGCAACATATCAGCAAACTACTCTCTGTAGTTTTTGAATGTGAGGGAAGTTGCAAGGATGGATTTGGATCTTGGCACTGTCTTGGCAGGCAGCTCTGGATTGTGGTGCTGAGGGAGGAGACAACTTGGAGCCCTATTGCCTTGGTCTTTGTCGTGTTTGCACACAGCTGCCCAACAGATGTGCTGCTGCTTTCACCCAGAGTCAGCAAGACCCTTCTGTTTACTGCCAGTCCGCTCCCCTCATTGTTATTCTCCAACACACAGAATGTTTCTTGCCCACTGAATGTATATATCTATGCATGAAATGATGTCTAGAATGCAGTGACAAGCACATTACCTGAAGAAATCATCTAACATTGATTTTCAGGTTCTGCACTTCAGCTTCCCTACTGCTGTCAAACCCTAATGTTCATGAAGAATAAGACAGACCTACCTGAAACCCTGAGCTCAACTGAAAATACAAATGGTTTTTCTTTTTAATTTCTCTTGGTTGTGTTGTTGCAATGAAAAGCCTGAAAAACACACACAGGGCTAGAAACCTACTCAAAGGAAAAACAGAAATGTAAGAGTCTCTTGTAGCTCCTGGACTCCAAACCCAGGATTGCTGAACCGGTCTAACATGGTTGCATATGGTCAGGATTTATTTCATTCTAAAATTTAATTCTGCTTCATTTTTTGAGCATGCTAATCTAAATATTCTCCTAGAAAGAGTAAAGACTGCAGCTACAGCCTAGGAGAACGTGTGTGAGACTAAGACAGCTGCAAAGCTGAGCAAACCTTGCTTGTGAGAGCTGTAAAGAGCTGCTTCTGCAGCTCACAAGAGCAGCAGTTTGCTGCTAGGACACATTTCCCTGTGCCAGTAGATTTCCACACAAGACAGATGTGTGTATGTAAATAGTTAATAGATCATGTCCTTTTTATAAAGGCAGCTCATCTGACAATAATAAACAAAAATGTGCAAACACAGCACATAAGATAATGCCTGAAGATAGTCCAATTTACATTAAAGACAGATGTTGTGACCCCAAGCATATTGCCTTCTTAAGGATCATTTTTTGTTTTATTCTGTCAAGCATACCTGTACATTTTACACAAAATTAAAAAAAAAAAAGCCAATCACACCACACTGAAGAAAGCAAATCTGGTATTACCTTTTATTTCTTGTGTATGAGACAGAAGGTGACTGTAAAGGGCTCAGACTTCAGTTAAAGCTGGATGCTTCAAAGTTGTTGGTTTGAATTTAAAGACAATGACGACACTATCACGAAGATGAATCCTCCATGCTGATTTTAATGGGGAATTTTATTCTTATTTTTATTACCCATTCCTTTCACCCAAATAAGGATTTTGATTCGCAAAAACCCTCAAATTCCTGTCCCTGAAAGGAAACATCTAATTCCAGACATATTTGGCGAGTTGGAGGGCAGGAAATGGGACGATGGTTTTGCAAGACATTTACATTTTAGCCAAATCACATCTGAATGGAGTTTTTTGGTCCAGTCCTACCCGATATTGTCATTTCCATCATCCCTGCCACTGTACCACACAGAGGGGAGCCAAGCACTTATATGTTCCCATGAAATGCAGCTCGTGGGAGGCACTGAAATCAGGAATGTGGCATATGTTGGATGCTCCCCCTCTCCCTCCCCTGGCACGAACACCACAGAGCTGGAGCACAAGTGGGACGAGCAGCTGCTCGTGGTGGCACAATTCCCAGGCAGGAGCTTCTTTTCCTGCCCCTGATTTCCCCCTCTCACAGCCACACACCCAGACTGGATCCTGGGCAACCTGCTGCTGGAGCCCTCTCATCTGTCTTTCTTCTGTAGGAAGATGTATTCCCTACAAAACTTCCCCTCTTTAAGTCTCTCTTTCTCACTGCAGCTTCTCTCTTCCCCGCCCTTCCCACTCCCAGCTACTGCAGGCACAAAGCTGGAAGTGGAACATGCCTTCATACAGCAAAAGTGGTCCAAATTCACACAGGCACTGCCTCCCCCACTGAAAATGTTCAGATGACTATGTTTTCAGGCTACACAGGGAAAAATGTGTACACAGAAGCTATGCTTTGGGCACTAGCACAACCGAAAATCAGAGGCACACAGTCTGAAGATTTGTTTTCAGAGGAAAAAAAAAGAGAATTTTTTTTACCTTCCTGAATGTATAGTCCCGGAAGGCAGCCCCAAGAAAACCAATGGTCCCAAAGAGAGAATCCTGTGGACATTACTCCTATTTTGCCCCCATCTACAGTAGGAAACTCAGCTCTTGGTACCCTTCACGCATTCTAATTCTACTTTCTGCATGTGTCACCACATAAAGTTTCCTCCTAAGTTTTTCTTCTTGCAGAAAGACAAAGAATGTCATAAAAAGTTTCAACTTTCACTCCTTAAAACTGGTTAGCAGAAATTCTTGTTATCTTGGTACGTTGTGTGATTAAGTCTCAAACATCTTTTCAGATAAAAGGAGTTTATCATTTCACACTTTAATAACAGCTGAGAGAGCCTAAAGCTAAAAAGAGTCTTCATCATACCAACAAGAAAATGATCCAGAACCATCTTAGACAAATATCTTAATAAGTAAAGCAAAAAACTTTTGCCTTCTCACTTTAGAAATAGAGACACACTAAATTAGTCAGATCCTCATTACAGATGTACTTGGGAGGAAGGAAGAGAAGAGAACTGAGGCAAACAGTTGCAGTAATTTAAAAGGAAACTTCCAGCAGCAGATTAGAGCCTAAGAAACGTTGGTCTTCTCCCATTTATAACACAGCAGTGCTAGTTCTGGGCTCTAGCATGGATTTCACATCTGACAGAAGACCACACACAATTTCCCAGGCATTGGCAGGAGTTCAAACAAGCCCACACACTTCTGGTAGGGGACAAGCACTCAATATCTTGACCTGAACTAGGAGCAGGCCTTAAATTTGCTGTAAACATGCAGAAAAAAACTTAGACATGCTAAGTACTCAAAATTCTGAAGGTGAGGGAATAAGTAAATTAAAATAAAGTGGGGGGGGAATAAATCTTTGCAAGTGATGGTTGGTTGAGGTGCAAGAACATCAGAAAATTGTGGTAGCACTACAGAGCCTGCTTGGCTGGGAGACTGTCACTGCAGAGGAAGCCAAAATATTTCAGCTATTGCATCCTCCAGGTAAACTTGTTTCCCAGAGCAGAATTGCTGCTCATTCCAGCTGCAGAATCCCTCCCCAAAAATACCACTTCAACCCATTTTCAACTTTTTTTTTTTTTAAATAAGTCATCCTTATGGACTACATAGAAACTATTCCTGATGTCACTCACGATCAAGTTTTGAGTTTTTTGGGGTTTTTTAATCCCTAATGAAGCCCTATGGCATATTTTGCACAGGCCAAGGAGGAATCCATATGAAACATATGAAGTTACATAAATTGTGGTCAAAGACTTCCTGACATTGAGATCTGTGGGGCTGTAGAATATTCTCCCAAAGGAAGTGGAGGAGACTTCAACATGTGAGACCTTTAAAACATGTACTAGCAGAAGAATGGCAGAAATTAACTCTGTAATAACTAAAGGACTATTGCTTGTAGTAGCTACTCCTGGAATTTGAAGTTTGTCATGGTTACCCTCAATAGAAAGGCCAATTAAACACTGTAAAATCCAACAAAAGACCATATAAATCTATTTGCATGGTTTCCTCAATCTTTAATAGGTTTTTGCAGCACAGAAACCAGATGTACTTTTATTGAACTGGGACCCTAAATCTGGTGTAATTCATATGGCCAAAATAACTAGGTAATAATAGTGAATTTACTAGGGGACCATAATAATTGTGGGATATTTCTCTTTATGACGTATAAGCAAAAGTTAACCACAAATGTAACTTACAAACTGTTATTTTCTTATATTAAATAAGCTACATAGTAAGCAGCAATGGGACTGCACTGAAAAAGAAAACTACATTTCAGGAAGAAAAGACATTGTGTAATACCATAGCTGGATTCTGTTTATCTCCCTGCTGAATAACAAGGAGGTGACCCTCCTCGAAGCTTCCTGTCCAGAGGAAGGGAAAGAAATCATCTCCCAGCATCACCTCTCCCTGAGGGTGGACCTTTGGGAACCACTTTAGGCTGGAGATTTGCAGTCCAAACGCTTCCAGGTTTCAGCTCAAGGACTAGGAACTCCCCACCACATCCAGTCCGTGGAGCTGCAGCCCGGGGCTGTTCCCAGAGTCCTGAAAACTCACCCTCGTGCTCACGTTGCCAGGGCAGCCTCTCAGGCCCTTGGTGCTTGGTCTCCCATCCCTTCACCTGTTTAATAAAAACCATTCCCAGCCAGATTTGCTCTGCTCCTTCCACAGAGTTTTCCTTGCAGCTACCCCAAATAGATGTTTCCAGAAAAAGGAAAAGTCTCAGCCCTGACTGCCACACCCTGCTCTCTATTTGTGCAAAGGACTGACTGGGTAAATAACACCCACGATTTTCTCTCTTGCTCCAGTTAACACACCTGTTCAAGAGTCATGCTCTAATATGAAGTTTCTCGTCCAGAAGTAACATTTAAGCCTAATTGTACCATCCTTTTATTTTTTTTATCTAGACCAGAGCATAACAGAAGAGCAGTTCTTAGTACTAGACTAAGGCTATTAAGTGCAGGGACATAGAGTTCCAATATTTCAAAATTCAATCTCTTTCTTCACAGGATACACTTAACATGGATTGCCACATGCTTCCCAGGATCCAATCCAATCCATAAAGGTTTTCTGTTTGCTTTTCAAATTATTACTAAATGCTCTTAGGATTGGGGTTGTATTGTTTTTTGAGGTTTTTTGGATTTTTTTACTTTTCAGTAAAAATTTCAGTGGAATTCAGCAGCAGGGTACATGCACTTATAATATCAGATTTGTTTCTTCAGAGAAGTACACCTGAAAATCACTTGAAAACTTGCAATTAATTCTGATTGAAATAATACAAAGAGCAAGCTAAGTTTCTCATCTGCATTTGAAACAAAATCCTAGAAACTTCTCAGGCTGTTTCTTCCAAGAGTTTCCGATCTCATCCTGTTCACTTAGTTCTCCTCTCTACCAAGAAAGATGCTTTTTTAAAAGATCTGTACACTCTGGCAGAAAAAGGCCTCCAAATTACCTTTTCTCCCCCCACTTATGGTTGTATGAATACATATCTATTATCTCTAGGTGGACTTGGGGGAGAAATAGAGGTGAAGTATTCGGAAGAGGAGGGGAGGAAGATGTGGCTCCTTCACCAGCTCATTCACATCAGGTCACCAGAATGGCAGGTGACAGCTCAGTAGTAGCCAAATTTGACAGCTCAAATTAGCCAAACAGCCACAGAAAGACAAGGATAGTAAGACCTCATTCACAACACGGTCTACTTTACCTCTAATTTTTTACTTATGCAAAAATTAGATTAATTTTTTTCTGATGCTTCCAGATTTACTGATAGCCTAAAATATTTTACTCTTTGCAGAGAGCAGCATTCACTGCAAACAAAGATTTTTACATTGTAGAGAGGAGAAGAAAGGCGTCGAAATTCTTATTATTTCAGTTTATTTTCATTAAATCAAACGACTGAATGAAGGATTTTGAAAGTCCTTTGCAGTACTAACACCTTCTGAGGTGATTAGCTTCTAACAAGTCTCTTCCAGGGAATAAGCACCATTCCCTTCTGAAAAGCTACATTTAAAGCATATATAGTTCTAACAATGCTCTTCCAGTGAATAAGCATCGTTCCCTTCTGAAAACATAAACGTAAAGCATATACAGTTCTCATAAAAGAGGATAAATTAATGTTTACTCCTTGATTTAACCACAGAGCAGAGGAGATGGGCACAGAAACCAGAACACAACTCTCGGCAAATGCCCCTTGGTCATCTTGTGGCAGAGTCTGTGTCCAGAGCCCGACAGCCCCTGCAGACTGAGCCTTGCAAAGAGTCCTACAGCAAACCAACGTGGTTTCTGAGATATGGATCCACATCCACCACGTACAAGCTGTGTTGGCTCCCAACCAGTCCATCAGCAGCAACTTCATCGCCTCAACAACTTGTCTGACTTCAGCATAAGAAAGTGCCTGCAGGTGAAAGGCTTTGTGCTCCATCACCCATCACACACCACCTGCTCCTGCCAACATCCACATATTAATTGAGCAGCATTCCCAAACAAGAGCCTGCTTCTTTGTCACCATTCAAAATCAATCCTGCGAAGAGCAACCAGACCTCATAAAGAACAGCTAATAATTAATTGCACTCCAATGGTCTCCCAGCTAACTCCCATACATCACAGCCTGTTGGATGCTTTTAATCAAAGTGCTTCATTATCATAGAGCAATGGATCACCTTTTTTTTCTACAAGGATGACATTTTTATGGCAGTAACCTTAAACTTTCCAGCCACACATCTTACTGCTTAAGAGATGCCATGAACAACTACAGATATGGTAGGAAACTATTCTTCCCTTTAGGAGGTGAAGTGGCACACACAGTCTTTGGGGGTTCTGCTAAAGGATTCCCTGGTGCAATTCTACAACCCATATGGGGATGGTCCTGTGGAGGGGCAGGGGTTGGACTCCATGAACCTGGTGGGTCCCTTCCAATTCAGCACATTCTGTGATTCTGTGGTACTCTTTATGTTAACCAATCTCATTCACCACTGAGAAACCAAGCCTGGACAAATGGTCAAAGTTTTCACATTCCTCCAAAGTACTTTCCTGGGGGAGCAGGGAGAACACAAGACACACACCACAACTTGAAAATCTAGGTTATGTGACAGCCACCAGGTTATGAGTTAAGAATCAAGTCTGCTCACCTGTGCCATTTAGTTCTGCATTTTCTTCTGTCAAACAATCCAGATTCCTTCCCACACATGTTCAATATGGTACCAACTACTCTCAAAAATGCATAAATAATGCTGTCTTGAATAAAGAAAGTCCCTTCTAAACCATTGCCAGCAGCAGGCTTTCACCCTTCCCTGCCTTGACAAGGTTCACCCTCTGCACAAATATTTGTTATGAAAGAGTTGGCCTGCATATAAAAAAATGCATCATAGAATCATTTAGGCTGGAAAAGATCACTTTCCATAAAGCTCTTTATAAATATGGTGGTTTTCACATTTATTTCTGCCCTGCTGTTATTCTATGGGTAGTTAGTATGCTTTTATGGAATTACATATATTATGGAACCTTTGTTTATTCTGAGACACAGTAATAATCTACTAACACTAAAGGGGAAAATTAATCACACAAAAGGTGAAATACCTCTCTCTAGCATCTGTTCGAACATCAAGGGTAAATGGCACACAAAATTCATATTCCAAGACCACATGGTCAGTTTTATGTACATCACCCACTCCCAAATCTGTTAGGGCTCCTGATGAGAAAAATTTCTCACAAGAAAAAGTGTGTGGAATACAGCTTTAAGGATCCCAAAGAGTGTGAAAGGTAAAATAGGTTTCAGGCTAAGCAGATATGATTTATTAAAAGAAAGTAAGTGATACAGAAATCATTCAAATTGTGCCTTATGACCTTCCCCACTACTTTTTCATGGAGACAGAAGGCAAATACTGTTTTACCCACACAAAACAACACGTGGGTTAAAAACTACACTGTGAAGGCAGCTTTTAACAAAGTTATGTACCTAGTTAGATGCTAGAAAAAAAATAAAGGAGAAGCCCTTCCACCAAATATTTGCATAGAAAATGATGATTTCCTTCAACAAGCAATGTTTCACAAGTGAAACCAAACAATTCTCAGCTCCAGAGTAAGTTAAGATCCCTTTCCACTCTCACATGATGCATTTCTGGGACTGAACAGGCAGATGATGGGAGTTTCTGTAGCACCACACACCCTTGCTGGCACTTGGCCTCAATTCTTTGCTGCTTGTGGTATAAGAATGGGCACCTGCAGTGTTCAGAAGATGTAACATAAATAGGAGAAGTATTTTAAGGAAGATTCCTGGTCTCCTCTGCCCATCACAAAATAGCTTTTAAGTTGTCCCTTCAGCAAATAAGTTACTTTTACATACATGGTGATAGAAAGATAAGGAAAAGACAGGCTAATGCTGAGACAGTGACACTAAATTTAATGTACTGAAAACACACACATGCTTTTACCTCTCATCCTCACAACAAAAATAGCATTAGCATACAAGCCAGCTTGAAAATTTGAGGTATTTTCAATCACGTTTTTAGTATTACAAGTAATTGTCATTTGGGTTCTGATAGCAATTGGTACTCAGACTTTTGTTTCCGGAATGTTTATAAAACACTTATAAAATGTTTATAAAAGCTTCCTACAGCATTAAAGCACAATGTAAGCAGTTTTTTCAATAAGATATATCGAGGTAGGAATGAACAATTAAGCTCCAACTCCTCAAGCTGCAGTGTCCAAGTATTTCCTGGAGTACAGAAGGCATGCAAAGCCTTGGTTCATTTGAATACACTAATTGCCCATGAGATGCACCATTTCCTGACTTGATGTTCCTACAGTTGCTTTTACACAAAGGTCTCATCTCATTTCATTAAAGCTGGATTGCATTTGTCCTGGCCTGGGGTCTGCTGCCAGCACAACCCACAGAGCTGTGGAATGGGAGGATGGTGAAAATGTGGTGCAGTTGGACTAGAAAAACATTGTAGGTCCCTTCTAACCAAAAATATTCTATTCTTAAAGAGCTTCTCTATCCAGCTTCCCCTCAGGAGACAGGCAGGATGGGCTCCAGACAGTGCTGTCTGTGGCCACAGTTGGCACTCCGGAAATACTGACAGGACTTCCCTGTTTGCCACTGCTATAAAAGCAGGGATATGGGGAACAGCCTTCCCTTAGACACACACACATTTTTCATCCAGCATTTAAACATTAAATTGTCTCCTGAATTGCCATTCCTGACTCCATCCAACCAAGGACATGAGGTGGTTCCTTTTCTTGTGCAGGAATCAGAAACAAACCCTTGGCCTCTCACATTGACTCCTAGACAGGCTGTACCCCCTTCACACCATATCTAGGACAGAGATGTTTGCTTCCTGCTACACAAGTGCAATTAGGTGATAAAACAGCTGGCAAAAGATGTCTCCTGTGAGAGAAGGCTCCCATGACAGGCTAAAGCCCCAAGCTCTGGTTGCTGGCAGCCACCTCCAGATGTGCTCCCATGACTGACGCCTGTCCCCTGCTCCTCACATCCTGCCTGCACAGGACTCTTCAGACTTGGGATTTAACTCCTTGTCATGGTTACTCCTCTGGCAGCCCTGAAAAGCCTGGATGTGTCTGGCAGCACTTGGCAAACCTCGAAACATCACAGGCGCCTTCGGTTCCTCTCATTACAATTATTTAAGAGTTCAGAAATGCTCAGACAGTGTCCTAAGGCACAGTCACTCTGAAATGCCAGCCTGGGCAATTGCTGCCCAGCTTCACTTACTGACAGGCTCTCACACATTTCCACCTGAGGCACAAGTGTGTCTGTGGGGTATAACTCACCTCCTGAAAATTCCCCTTCCTTCAAATCTTCTCTCTGCCAATTGAGAGATGTCATTATTCAAAACAACAAGCTTAAAGGGGGTCGAAGGCATGGGAATAATTCTGAATCAGGAGGATGAAGTTGCTGCCACAAATGAAAGGTCATTTCGCCAATTATCTCCTGCATATATTTTGTATTAAATTCTGCATTATTATTAGGTTCACCAGGTTTTCTTCTGATTGCTATGTGGAGAACTGAATATTTACATAGAGCACGAGGTTAAATTACAAATCACTGAAAAATTATGATGATGGATTTCAGTTTAATAAGCGGCGACATCAGGAAAAAAATATATGTATGCATATATATAAAATACACATACTGTGCTTAATTGTTGAAAAAGCCTGCCTTCCTACTTTAAGTGCTCTCCATGCTGTGCAAGAAAAGCAGCATCAGGAAGGGTTTTAGGTTAGAATAAGCACTATCCCATCAGGTCAGAATAAGCACTATCCCCTTTAGTGATTAGGCATTCTACAATCAAGCAATTTAAAAGAGTTTAATTTCCTATATGACTTAACGTTCTGATTGATAAACTTTTTCTAATTACACCGTGCTACTGTTAAACTATTTACAAATTTCGATATTGAGCAGGAGTCTCTGAAGCCATAATTAAAGCAAGATATTTTATATTTTTTTTTCCTCTCTCCTCCCTGCCCATTTGTTTCAAAAGGGCCCCGAGGAGCTGGAGGGTCCCAGTGCCCCCTCACCCGTGACTGATGGTGGTGGGGTGGGGGGCCAGGCACGAAGCCCACGGGTTGCTGGTGACAGAGACAGATGCCTCTCAGAGCTGTACAGATGGCACCAGCAAGACATCCTTGGCTCCTTTAACTAGGGGGATGTTATCCCAGGGAGAAGTGTCTCTGAGCAGAGATAAGGAGAGCAGGGAAGTATCAGCTTGCCTATCAAGTGGGAAAGATTTTAAGGCAGATTGAGTAGCAGTGGATAACAAAATTCTCATGTTCTAAAAGCAACGATCTGGCCCAGAGGGCTGAAATCTGGGGAAGTGATAAGAAACTGTAATAGAGTCTATCAGAAGAAAGCAGCAGTGTGACACTTTGGGAAACTTCCTTGGATGTCTATATAATAACCCTATGAGCATGGAAAAGGGGAAGGGGC
Source organism: Neopelma chrysocephalum (assembly GCF_003984885.1). Taxonomy (NCBI): domain Eukaryota; kingdom Metazoa; phylum Chordata; class Aves; order Passeriformes; family Pipridae; genus Neopelma; species Neopelma chrysocephalum. The sequence goes on along the minus strand of NW_020897803.1, from coordinate 2,090,840 downwards.
AAATTAGAAGCTCTAACAATTGGACCAGTACTAGAAGATTTTCTTGTGCAAAAGAAACAGCTGAGCATAACTTACTCTGCAGGAAAAAAGATTAATTAAATTTTAAGAATAATTAAATGTGAAATGAGTTAAAAAGACTAAAAAAGGTTAAAAAACCAAGGGTGATGTCATTATAGGCATTTTACTGTGGCTAAATCAAAAGCACACCAGAAAAGAAGCCACTGTTCCCTGGTGCATAGGGCAGAGAACTTCATCTGGGTATGTTGGTAAAGCAGCACAGAGACACATTGACCAACTGGAATTTATTGGGATAACCTTTCATCTGGATAAATCCTCCACCCCTGCTACAAAAAAAATGCAGAGAAAATACTAGAGGGGAGTTATTTCAGTTCCAACCCTGACTAACAGGAGAGTGGGAGAGTAACAATTCAGAATTTGACATATGGGAGTAATAAATAACACTTTGGATCAAAGCAACCAAAAAAAAAAAAAACCAAGAGCATGTGTATATATATACATAATTATTTTAAGCAAAACAGCTTTTCTTCTGATATACAGGAGCAGAATGCAATAGCAAGACCATCAGGGCTGTGCCAGAAAGAAGCACTTGAAAACAGAAAGAAACATAAATCACATATCAAAAACAAGTTTACATGACTGAGGAATACAAAAGAACCAACATTAATCAAAGTGCATTAAAGACAAGCCACAAAGCTAAACCAGAAAGGGACAAAATGCATCAAGAACAGCTTGGTGGGCACACAACAAGAGGAAACAAAGGAAAGGAAGACCTTCTTCCTGAGGAGAAGATGATGATGCATTTACTCCCTTGTGCCACAGATTCACCAAGAGGGGAAATGTCCTCATGCTCATGGGGTAACTAATGGGAGAGCAGCCCAAGGGCTGCATAGGTGGGGTTCCCACCAGTCAGGTAAGGACAACACTCCCCTGGAAGACATCAGAAGCTGTAGGAAGGGATCTCAAAGCAGGCAGGAGCACCCTTACCACCCAAAGGGGCACAGAGGGATGGATGGAAGCAAACACAGCACTGACCAGAGCTGAGGAAAGACCACCCACCTCTTGTATGGGGACAGGAAATCCCCCAGCCCAGAGCCACTGCAAAAACCACCCCAGCTCTGTCAAAACCTGGCTCCTGATGTGATCAAAGGGGGCAGGTTTCCACTGGCAGACCAACCCCTGGTCTTTGAGGGAGGCACAGCACTTTGATAAAACATGATTTACTCATTTGGTAGGGTACAACTGTTGATAAGCTGGATAGATTTCAAGAAATTACATTCCTAAATTAATTGCAACCATAGGATAAAAGTCTCTGTTCCAGTGTTTTCTCCCTCTCTCCTCCTTTTCCTCCTCTACAAGGCCTTTGAAAGGATAAATAGACAGGTACTTCTCTGCAGTTCTTCAGTGCCTACTTGATCTCCACGGGAAGTTCTCCATTGATATAATTAGGAAATTGCACGCTGCTTGGATCAGTAAGAGTGCACATCTCTTTCTGCAGTGGTTACAAAGTGGTGGGTTTGCTCCAATAAAACCTAAATTAGGTCAGCATTCCCCTATCATTATCCTTGACTTCTCTGGGAAACCAAACAGCAGAGAGGAAACATTTATCTGCCGTCTCTGATCCAGCTGTGTTTGCACAACTGACAGGGACCCAGTGCAGGCTCCTGGCTGCTCTCAGGACCAGAGCCCAGACCCTCGTAAACACAGCCCATGCACGTCTGGAAAACAAAGATTTTGGAGTGTTTGCAAGCAACCTACAACCAGCAGCAGATCTTTAAAACAACTCAGTCATATAGGACACGGAGAAAGCACATTTTGGGACGGCTGAAGCTGCTTTTAATCTTGAATCTCACTGATGAGCAGTTGTGTGTTATGTCAATGCTTTGCATAACCAATGAATGCTGTGGGAGGATTCCTGAAAATGCTCCTTTAATTTTAAAGAAACTTTAAACTCTTTGGAAAATTAAAATGATGGAGGATTTCCATCATTAGCTAACACTAGGTTAAATCAGTTTTCATGGCAGAAATACACTTTCACAATAGCAGGTAGGAAATACTAGACTGAGTTTTTGCTTTCAGCAGGCTTAACAAAATTCACTGCATGAGTAATGCCAGGAATGCACCAGAACTGAGCTTTTAGCCATTCACATTTTACATTTTAAGCTGTGGCTTTTGAAATGGTAATTATAGTCCCTTCATATTTAATAAATTTTTCATTTCTTGGGGAAAAAAGGTATTTCATTAAAGCTGTAGCTCACAAACACCAACTCCAAAAGCTTACAACTGAATATGGGCTTGATTCCATCTGATCACCAGTAGTTATGCAAGGAGAGGATCTCTCACCACTATCATAGAAGGCAGACCAAAGGATTTTGGCTCAATGAAAAAGGCTGTGGACAACAACCAGATGATTTTTACTACATATAAGGCAGCTGGTCTGCACATTCAAGGGCAGACAAGCTTTTATTTGCACCAAAAGTCACACAAACCAGGTTTTAGGAAGCAACAGCACCTACCAGCAAGCAGCAGCTAAGATCAGACATCCATCAAGGATAACTTCAGTATCCTTGACCGCACTTTTCTTTCAGGTTCCCTCCATCTTTGTAGCTCAATAAATCTATCTCAAGATCTTCTAGAAATCAGGCATGAGATGTTGCTGCTGTGAGCACCAGTTAGGCAGGAGAGTGGTGACGTGGGGGAATTGCTTGCCATTATTTGATCTCAAATGATTCTCAGTAATGCTTTGCTGTTGCAATAATTTGCATTCTTATTAAGATGAATTAAGATCATCAGGTTGTATCATGACACACCTAATTAATACAAAGCAACTTGGTGGCTTTATCAGGAATATGCATTTTCATGAAAAGCTCGATGTCCTTGCACTAAAAAGTTGATAATGTTGTCACCTTTCTGTATTTTCACCGCATGAACGTGACAAATCCTTTCTCTGGCTTCTTTGTGTATTATAAAGTATTTCATGTGTACAAAGGCAACATTTTGCTGAACATACAGTGGAAGTACAAGTATTGTGTTAATAGTACCCTTGTACTGTTTCTGGCTTTCACATTCAGAGATAACACAGTGCATTAATACACTCCAGTGGATTTAGTTTAACAGCTGAGTAATGAAAAGATAACCATTTATAAAACTTGATGTGATACTGGATCCATTTGGAGCAGGACCAGGTATAGAAGCTCTGTGTGAAAGTAAGTGATGGGGAATAAGAGACATTCCCTCTACCCCCATACACTCTTTTATTTTGACTTGGGAACATGACATAATTTCAAACACACACTATCCAAAGCAGCATGATGGAGAAATTTCCTCTCTAAAAAGCAGGAAGCTATTTATCAAAGGCTACCTTTTAATTTTGAAAAAAGACTGCATTCAAGTCAGAAGATCAGCTACCAATATTTTTTAAGTGATCTGAAGCATGACAAGCTTAGCCAGCAATAGAAAACCCATACAATCTATCCACTATTGTCTGAGGTTTAATATAGTTATACCAAGCCTATTACTTCTGAGCCTCCTAATGAAAAATGTTCTATTTAACAAAGTGAACATCAACATCCTGAAGAGGTTCTTCTGCTATCTGTCTTCTACCTTTAATTTTAATTAAGGAAACAAATGGACAGTAAATTTGAAGCAAAGAATCAACATTAATCTCTAAATCAAAACGATTTACATTGAGATTACAATTAATCACATGCATGAAATATCTTATTTAATAGGGTGATGCCCTCAGTTACTTTGTTTAATCACTAAAACAATTCAATTTCCAAAATTAGAATTTGGAAGCATTCCAAACATAACCCATTAAGATTATCAATCCAGCAAGAGCAGTGACACTAAACCTCTGAAAAAATAAACTCTTCAAAACTTTTTTTATTCCTACACTGAAGAATTTAAAGTGGGCCTCGACAGAGTGACCCTCAATTAAAAATAGGGAGGGGTAACACAACATCTCATCAAGGAGATGACCCCAGGACATTTGCACTGAAACTTGTTGGTGATGTTACTCAATACCTTCAAATAAAGGCCATTAAGCCAGATTTTAGCCTCAAGAGAGAAACTCCACCATATTCCTGGATTTCCCTTCAGTTACACTGGATGTGGGTTTGGCTAATTAACATAGACAAGATTTTTGCCACCATCCCTAATAAAGAGCAGAGAGGGGACAGTCCCAGACCTGCACTCAGAATTACCAGCTGCCGTGGGGGATGTTGCACAGAGGTGTCTTGGCCCAGATGCAGAGACAGGTTCTCACCAAAATATCGATTCCAGGGTACACCAGTGACAGCTTCTGCAGCTGGATAAGCCTTTTATTCAGGTTCACTTTAAACCTGTTTCTTCAGCCACCTTATTCAAACAGAGTTGACATGATCATTGTCCGTGCCCTCCTGTCGTCAGAAAGGGAGATCCACAGATCCTTAAGAGGACTCTCCTGTTGTGGAGGTGTGTGCTGGGATTTGAGAAGGCAAACCAATGCAGGATTTAACCTAGCTGTAATATTTTAGCCAGCACATCAAAACATGACTAGAACACCTCAGCCAAACACGAATTTACACACACACCTTTTACCTCAAGCCAAATGCCATAAGTGTTCAGGTTCTGCCTCAGCAAGATTAACACAAGACTATTCATTATGGGATCAATAAGCCTGTCCTCTCATGGGCTCTTTTTCTCTTGCCCCACTCAACTCCAACTCTGTGGCAGGGTGGATTTATTTAAAGGAATGGTGTACATTAACTGAACACTGCTCAATGATTTCTTTTCTCATCTTGTACTCCAGCACTATGTCTCCACACTTAAAAAAAAAAAAAAAAGAAAAAGAAAACAAAAAAAGGAGGAAGATGAAGGGAATAAAGAAGAAATGGGATCTTGGTGCTCTGGATGCCCCAAAGTATGTTTGTAGTGTGTTTGTGTATGCCTGTGTCATATCTTAATAGAGAGCAGTCACATACTGCTTTCCTGTTTAAATGACACTTCTCATCTAAAAATTCATTTTTCAAGTAGATTTTCCTCGCTCCACATCTCTAGAGTTGCACTGCCAGCAGAGGAGAACAAGTCCTTCTGGCTCCCTGCCCCCTCCACGTGCCAAATCTCCTCCAGTGGCACCTCAACCACCTTCTTCTTTTCCTCCCTCATATGGTTCCAGCCACTCAGTGCTCTGCAAATCCACCCACAGAGCCAGCAAAGCAAAAAGCACCCCCAGCTCCTGCCCCTGAGCCCCACCCCAGCACACCCCACCCTCAAACCAGGCTGCCAAGAGCCCTGCTGAGAGACACTGACCCACCCCAGCCAGGGGACAGTCACAAAACACGATTTACTGTTCCCCCTCAAACCATCAGGCCAGAAGGGGTGGGCAGTGTCCCTCCTTCCTCTGACCCTCAGGAAAATGCAAGGTTACCCATCAGAGCAAGGAGCCCAGAGATGCTCTGGGACCAGCAGCAGACAAACACAGACAGCAGCAGGCAGGAACACACTCTGAGCTTTTTCCTCAGGCTAAAATGCACAGTAGAAGAAAAGAAGGTGGCTGCTGGCAGAGACAGAGTGACAGAACTGAAGTCCAGACCACAACAGGTCAGGGTGTCCCCTCATGCTGGTGGGCAGGGAGGCTGCATTGCCTGGGAGAGCTCCCTGCACCCCATTCCCAGGCCCTGCTGATGGAGATGGGGATTGGAAGGAAAATACTGCAAGTTGAGCAGCCTTGGGAGGAGCAGTAAGCCATGATTACCTGGGGCTGGAGCTGAAGGGCTGCGCAGATTACAAGCCTAAACTCTCACTGAGAACACGTGCATTGGCTGAATATTTACAAAATGCAAATTGCACAACAAACAAACCCCATAAACTTGCAGAACAGTAAGGGACATCACTATAATCTAGTAAAAACTTCACAGATATGGGCAAGTTGTCATCATGCTCAATGTTTTAGTGCTGTGTTGTATTACAAGATTTTCGTGAAGCTTCTGTTTATGCTTCTTCAGGTAAAAATGTGCTTTTGTATCTCACAACTCTCTGTGGCAGTTCTTTTTGAGAAGACAACACATGGCACATGTAAAGGATTAGAATTAGGACTGTTCTCTAAACCAGCTTTCTTATTTGCTGAAAAATGTTATTTTGTGACTCCAGGAACACTATAGGCTTCCATTTCCCTGGGTATGTGGAGGAAGTACCTGCAGTTAATGCATAAATGGGATGTTGGAGGGGGCACCATTTCATAAAAAAAAAAAACAAACTCTTTCCAGACAGCTTGTCTTCTTGACATATCAACTACCACGTTGCCTTCAGGCAAGAAATAAAGAATATTAACCAACAAATCAAGTAAACACATCTTGTGTGCTTTTGGAGTGCAACGAGATAATGGTTTCCTAAATAATTCTTGCTTTTGTTGTTGCAAACCCAGAAGAAGGATATATACAACACATCTTACCTCTTCTGAACACCCACAGCGATTTAAAACATTAGAATTCTCTGTTTCATAAAACCTCCTGTGAAAAATTCAGCAAGAAGATGCAAACATCTGAAGCCGAGGGTGGTGAGAAGGTGGCAGTGCACTCCATGAGCCCGGGCACTTGCTCCAGCAGCACCACAAGTCCGGAATCCCCTCGGAGCTGTGCCAGGTGGAGCTCCTTGGGGCAGGGATGAGGCACTGCCCCTGAGCCCGGGCTGGTTACAGCAGGCTCAGCCACTGCCACCCCACACAGCTCCCTGGATCCCACGGGCTGGGGAGGGGTGATTGATCACCTTAATGGGGAAATGGGACACCTCACACCGGGGGGAGGGAAACCGATCCTTCCCGGTGGCAGCGGAGGCACCAATCCTAAGGAAAGAGTGATTAATGGAGAAGAATTGATCCTCCCAGTCCTTGTCAGGCGTCCAACTGCTGCCTTGAACAAAGAGGTCTATGTGCAATGCTGCCAGGCAGTCACTCACATCATGCCACAGCCTATAATGCCTCCCCATACCTTCCCCACTTAAGTCCACCCTTCCTTTTTAGCAGCTACTTATGTGCTAAACAACCTCTTTTTCTGCACACTCCCAAGACTGACAGTGGAAAAACATCCTTGAGGGACGGCAGCCTTATCCACCCAGGTGCCCCCAGATCACGTCCCACCTTCTCTAAGAAACAAGGCCGTAAAAAGTTTTCAGAAAAGCCCAAGGAGCCCAGGCCAAAGAAACTCTTCCAAAGAACAGAGACAGATGGAGGAAGGTCTCGGGAAGCTTCCTTGCCCAAAATAAAGTTAGTCAACAGGTGACAAAGGAGATGGGAGGGAGGATGTGCATAGCTTTCACAGTGTCAAAACCCAGCTTGGACTAGGCACAATAAAGTATTAATTGTTGCCTTTTGGCAGTACATGTCACATCTGTGAAATTAATTTTTTTTTAATCTTGATACATTTCCCGAATTAATTCCGTGGCGTGGTGAGGCAGAGGAGTCACATCACTCCGCCTGTGAAGGGCAGGAGCACACCTCTCCTTCAGATTCGACCCTCAAATCTCATTAACTGCAGCAGCATCCTCAGGGCCCGGTGTTTGCACATGATGTCCCCGAACGGGGAAGGGAGGGAGGAGAGATGAGAGCACCCCACCCGAGCAGACGGGCTGCCTGCTCGATCTGGCTCCACTCCACCCCCACCGTGACAGTCCCCCAGGGCACAGCTCTGCTAACAAAAAGGGGCTCTGCAAATACCATGTGAGATAAGCACAGTAGCACACGCAGCTTTTTTGGCATCTGTTTATCATTAAAGATAACCTCACCTGGATGGCTTGGGGAAAAGGCCCACCTGTTTTTAAAAATAGGCTTCATCTCTTCTCACAGCAATCTGCCTGTGCTGAGTGATGCTTTAAAAATATACCAAGACATGGTGCTAACACTGAAGCATTTCCTTACCCAGCCGGGCAGGGATAAGATCTGCATCTCACAAAAGGCCAACATATGGTGCTGATAGCTCCCTGATTATGTCAACATTTATTAGTTAACTAAAAATCACCAGCCTCCTTTAAAGGAAGGAGCCCAGATGCCTGCAATTAATATTTCCCCACCCCACCGAAGAAACTGTAACGTAATTCCTAATGTCTCTGCTCGAAAAGGCTCAAAACTCACAAATTATGTCATTAGAAACAGCAACTGGTAACAAGAGGTTGGGTATAATGTATTTTCATTAGCCGAGGCTAATTGGAGCCAAATGAGTAAAACAATGCAGTGAGGGCAGGCAACAGAAATCCTTGGGTCTTTAGGAGGCGAAATAAATGAGGGTAATCAGTGGTGTATGCAGAATACAGCATGTTCAATTAATATAAATAGGATAGCAGTCAACTGCAGCGCTCACTGGGGCACAGAGGAGAGCTGGTGGGCAGCAGATGTCTTATTACAGTGTACAAACACAGGCAGGGTGGCAGCCTGAACCAGGGGAAACCCTCTGGGGGTTTGAGGGACACCCAGACAACAGAATTAGGGGGTTAAAAAAAACCCCATAAATTGGCACATGAGGGAATTCTGCTGAGCCTGGTGGAGAAACCAGCCCGGACCTCGGGAGGAGATGGGCACAGGGGAGGAGGCAGCTGCCTGTCATGTCAGAGGAAAGACAGTCGTGGCAGCTCTACCCTTGGCAGCTCTATCACTTTGCCACCTGCACACGCAGATATTTTGTGGGGGTGGATTATCTGATCCATCCTCCTCCTCCTCCTCCTTTTCATCACGTCAATTTAATTGTTACAGTAACGATAGTAAATTGATTTTGCAATTTCAGCTTTCAGACCCTTCTCAAGTGAGAACAACCAACCTTGTCTTTCACTTCAATCTTCTTCTCAATAAGATCAAGGCTGCCCTCCCTCAATTTTCTCTTCTTTTAGAAGAGAGAATAATGATGAGCTCCCTCTTCAGTATTTGCTTCTGGTCCAATCTGTGGCAGAGCATGAATTTATCTATTTATTTTTATTTGTTCCCAATAGGCAAACCCCCTTTTTTAATACTTTGGGACTCAAGGCTTTAGAGGTTCTGTTATTTTATAGCTCAAAAGTCACAAAATACAAGTGCTTTTTTAAGTTACTGGCATTTTTATGCAATTCCCAACATATATATTTTTTTTGCCATTCCCAAATATAAAATTGCCAATAATTCTATTGTTGTTCTCCAAGTACAAAGCTCAGACACTCTCAACCCTGTACAGCCAACACTGAAGTCTACTGTACAAACCAGACTGAATTTAAGCAAATTTTATTAAAGCTTGGTGAGCTTTTATCACTCACATCCACAGATATCCTGCCTCTTTTTCATATTCTGGAAAACAACAATAAAATTCTGTATCCATTAATAAAATTACAATGTTATGATGAAGCCTGCACTGACTAATCTTGGCTTTCATCACTTACCATCAATAAATGGTGCTCTAGTGACTTAAGCAGTGTATGATAAACATGTTTTCAGTCAAAGGCTGATTTTATCTTATAGCAATTCATTTATTTCTGTTTTACCATTTGATACACACAGATTTAGGTGGTTTTTTTGTTCTTAATTCCAACATTCTCCTCCTTCCTTTTTCTCTCCCAGAAGAAAATAGCTTTCACACTAAAGGAATCTGGGGGAAAAGAGAGATGTACAATGCTGGGAAGGTCAAAAGTCGTATCATTTTGAATCTGAAGGTGTATTGACATTTTTATTTTGTCCTCTATTGCCTGGCTGGTGTCTGAAGATCAGGGCAGGCAGCAAATTAGACAGGAGCTGTCTGTGCAACACAGCCATAAGAAGAAATAGTCACACAAAAATAATCATGTAAAATTACTCATGAGCAGCTGCACGTTCATATCCATGATCTGTTAAAATATGTTCCAAATTCCTCAAGTTTGCCTAGACATTTATCTCTACTTGTTGGTCCTAGAAATTCATCTATGCATGAATATCAAATTACAATTAAAAAGTTACTACTGCAAAACCAAACAGCCCCAATCCTGGACCATATTTTTGAAAGATGCTCAAGCTGCATCATCCAAAAAACACTTTAAAACCCAAGTAGAGGCCAACTCCAGACCCTGCTATTGCTGACTCTAGAAATTCCCAGCAAAAAGTTAAGCTGAAAAAAATGGATCCAAGGAATCCACTGAACACTTCACAGGCAGCAGTTGCTGGTGTTATTTTATTTATCCTGCACCAATCCAATTGTGCTGAGAGACATTAATTTTTTCCTGTCCTGCCTGATGGAATGAGTTATAAGGCAGACCATGCAGATAACCTGAAATAAGGGAAAGTCTAATCTGCCCAAGGTTGTTGGCAGCACAGACAGACAAAAGATCAGCTCCTTGGATCACTTACAGACACTACAAAAGAAGCCTGGCTTTGGCTTAAATGATTTTTTTCCTGAGAACAATTCATTCCAGGGATATTTCCCTGTGAAATACTGGAGAAAAAGAAGCAGATGACTGATGTCCACGCACTTTTTTTGGCCCTGGAATTGTTAGATTGCCACTGAAACCAAAATAATTCTGCTCCCTTCCTCCCTCAGTGGCATATGATGAGAAACTTGAAGGAAGAATCTATACATGCAATAGGAGATTCAATAACTTCTTTTTAAAGCTCGAGAAAAATCTGTGAGAATGGGAGAAACATCTCAACACTTCTTTGAGGAGAAATCCAAGTCCCAGTTAAGACAGCAGTGAAACTCTCAGGAAGTCTAAAGATTTGCCCCTTCTGATTTATTGTATTCCTCTAATTTTAAGTAGCAAACAATAAAAATGGTTAAAAATCCCTGTAAGTATTTCTGTAAAACAACCCCCTCCTCAAAAAAAAAAGACAAAACCTCAAACCTACACTCATTTAAAATATTATTTACCCCAAAACATCAAGAAAATGTAAAGCAACAGTTAAAAATCTCTGTGTGAATAACATGGAGAAATGCTGGTGACATTTATTTCCCTTTTAGAAACTAATCAGGATGAGTATTTTAATTAACAAATATATATTTTGAGATAAGAGTAATTTTCTAGAAGACCACAGGAGGAACTTAAACCAAAAGGTGTTATTCCCAAGCACAGTGTCCAAACCACCCTCAAAGTCAAATCTTACAGATTTTGCCACTGTAGCAGCGTTTTGCTTTCACATAAAAGAGTGGAAGAAGAGACAGGGGAATCATCAGAAAGAATAAGTTGCACATTTTTCAGCACGTCTGCCATCTACCTCTGTAAACACATGAGGTCTTAAAACCCCTTAGTTTAGTCCCCACTAGGAGAGCCTTGAAGGATCTGCTGGAGGTCAGAAGTCAGGGAGGCTTCAGCTCCAGGAAGCACCAGAAGCATATCCTGCCCTGGGGCTTCCAGCAGTGCCCTGCCTGACACCAGCCTTCCCAAGCAGGAAGGAGCCCAGCCAGGGCTTTGGGGAGAGAGAAGAACTGGGAAGACAGAAGAAGAACTGGGAAGACAGAAGAAGAACTGGGAAGACAGAAGAAGAACTGGGAAGACAGAAGAAGAACTGGGAAGACAGAAGA